>NW_006289813.1:11336777-11422258 GCF_000327345.1 Myotis davidii | reverse complement strand
TGTTCCATTTTACTCCCCACTGTATTTTGTATTTCCCAAGCAATTTCTCTGTAGTTTATAGTTGATGTTATATGAATATGGGGTGTCTTAAGCTCAAAGATTAAGGGAGGGTGTCATCTCTCTGGTACCAGGTGGGTCTGGTGTCTCTCTTGGTGTAGCTGAGGAGCATGGCCTCAAGTGCTGCCCAAGGAATGAGCAAGACTGCTTGTGGCACTGAAGGGTGAAGAGACCTGAGGTCATTTAGTCAGGGTTTCTCTTCTCTGCATTATTGCTATTACGGGCTGAATCAATCTTGGCTTTGGAGAGTATCCTGTGCATTGTAAGATGTTTAGCAGCATCCTTGGCCTCCACTAGTGCATGACATTAGCAGCCTCCACCAAAGCAAATGACAATCAGAAATGTCTCCAGGTATTGTCCAATGTCCCCTGTGGGTGAAACAATGACCCATTGTAAACGAGCACTTTCATTACGATGCATAGGTTAATGTTGATGGTGGGGTGCTGGGGAACACCTCCCTCAAGCACCCCATGTTTTCATGGGTCCAGCTGAGGATTTTCTCCAGAGCCCTCCTGCCAATGGGAAGTTAAGAGTAACACTTAGTTTTACCTTTGATGACTTTAAAATATTTAACATATTATTATGATTCATATACCAGAGCATTTTGTGCTTCCAAACATTTTTAGAAGTTGCCAAAGCAACTTTCCCAGCCCAACTTGGGTCTGATATGGCTACCACGAGTGTATCTATATCATGGATGGAAAACCCAGGTCTTGGAAGGGTGGAGAGGTGATACCCAGGCTGAGACGGTACTGCCACCCAGACCTTCTAAACCCTGAGAACCACAGAACCCCTACACTGCTTTTGTGCCTTTTCATTTAACACCTCTCTAACATCTTGGTGACTTTATTATAATCTTCAGGCAGTGATATAATTATTGTTCCCTTGTTGCTTCTACAGATTGGCTACCTAATGGGTTGTATTTAGGGAATCCCGCTCCCAAAATGGGTGCTCCAGATCCGGGCCATGCTGCTGGCATCGGGGGTGTGTTTCTATCTTGGAAAATAAATAATTGGATTTGACATACCTGAATCTTAGAATCAGCTTTTTAAAATAAAACACATACACACTAAGTTTAGGAGGCCTGCAGATGCAAATGAGGACTTGAGCAGGCGGAGGTGAACGGCTGGGAGATGAGACAGTAACAGAAAGTCATGGAGATACTGTGAGCTGTTCCAAGTTCAGGTTTGCATAGACTCACAGCCAACAATGGCTGGACCTTTGGGAGCTGTCATGGGGGCTCCTCTGAAAGGGTGATGACATGCCTGCTCAGCTTGAGGCTGTACCTGCATCTGTTTGATGGGATGCATAGGTGATACAGTTGTCAGGATAGAAAAAAAACACACAATAGTAACCTGTACTAAAAACCTAATAAAATGCATTCCAGAAGAGGGGGTGACAGCTTGACATGGGAGCCACAGGCTAATGAGATGGGATGATTGATAGCACATTAACATACACACTAACCCCAATTAAAGTCATTATTCTGGAGCTTGCAGAGGCATTCTTCTGGCTGCCTGATTGTGGCTCCCACAAAAAGCCCTTCTTCCATCCCACCTACAGGCTGGTACTGCTGCCTCCAAATGTGCCAATGACCATGTGAATTGGAAGGCACCCCAAGCAGTAGTTCTCAGGACCTTTAATTAACAAAGGCAGGAGGGCCAGCTGCTCTGCTCTGTCATTTCTCAGGGATTGCTGCTATGCTACTACTATAATGTACAGTATTCTCCCCTTATCCATAGTTTTATTTTCCATTGTCTCAGTTACCTATAGTAAACCATGGTCCAAAAATATTAAATAAAAAATTCCAGATATCTTAAAAGAGAAAGAGAGAGAGAGAGAGAGATCACATTCACACAATTTTTATTACCGTATATTGCAAGAATTGTCCTATTTTACTATTACTTATGGTTGTTGATTTCTTACATTAATGAATCATGGTCCAGCTCTGATTCATGGTGGGAGAACTAGGTATGTACGTATAGGGAAAAACGTAGTACCTGCAGGGTGCGACACTTTCTATGGTTTCAGGCATCCACTTGGAACATATCCTCCTGTGTATAATGGGGACTACTGTATTTCCTAAACATGTCAGCTCTCACCTGCTTTTACATTAGGCTGCAACATTCTCACACATTTGGGTCCTAAAATAGGCCCTACTGGGGAGCTAGATTCAGATCATTTGCTCTTGAGCAATGCATTAGTGTCCTGAGCTCACCAGAAAAACATTACCACCAACCTGGTGACTTAAAAGCACAGAAATTAATTTTATCAGAGTTCTGGAGGCCAGAAGTTTGAAACCAAGGTGTTAGCAGAGTCATGCTCTCTCCGAAGGCTCCAAGGAGCATGGTTCGGGGTTGTGCAAAGTTGAGGCTGACAAAAGGAACTATGGCATGGAGCTGGTTGTGCAGGGAGGAAATGTGACCAGCCTAACTGGGCAAAGCATGTGTGGTCTCACCTAATGGGCTGAATATTCTGATGTCAACAAAGGATTTAGAAAGAAGGAATTAAGAAATCAAACTTTCTTAGTTTTTAATGAGGTTGGAGAAGGAGGCTACTTGTGACATTAATGAGTGTCTTGGTCAGTTAAAACATGTGCAGGGCTTAATCTTGGACCAGCCATAACCACCCCCCGCCCCCACACTCCCCCGCCCCCTAATCCTGGGGCTGATCTCCAAAACAGAAACACACAACAGCATGGTGGGTGTGGGAAGAAAGCATAAAAGCTTCCATTGACATTCTTCTTCGTAGATTTCATTTCAATATTTATTTTACAGTGTATGTAACACACTAGTATAATAGTGTAGACACAAGAACAACACACACACACACACAGACATATGCAGCCCAGGGTCCTTCTGTGCAGTTTCAGGGTCTCTTGCCAGGTAGTTGGACTTTCTCTATGGCTGCTCAAGGCTCCCAGAAATACAAAACAGAAGCTGCTAGGTTTGGGCACAGAACTGGTATAGTGCCACTTCTAAAACATTAACGAATCATAGGCCAGCTCTGATTCATGGTGAGGGGACTACAGAAGGTGTGATTATCAGAAAAAGGGTTTATCTGGGGCCATCTCTGGAGATCAGCTCCCACTAATTGTTACCAGTGGAATTAGGTAGGACTAGGGTACATTTCATGCCAGGTCAAATAACAGGCATATCTGTGCCGCATATAACCATCTAGTATATGGCTTCTGAGATGCAGCACAATTATTTCAAACTAAATACCACATTTTTATGGTCAAAAGGAAAAATGAGCAAAGGCGGCCTGAGTATGTCGTAGACTATCTGTTGTCACTTCTGGAGCTTTCGTTACTTAGGTCACATATAGAAGAAGACAGGTTGTTAGGATTTGTTTTAGGATTCTGTGTCTAGTTAATATTTTTCTCCCACTGATTTGCAAGGGCTTTGAACTGTGCCCAGAGTGATTTGCTGTTGTTTAAGGATTCCTTCCATTTCTGGCTTGTGCCTGATTGCCACCTACTTGTCTTTTAAAAACGTGTTATCTGTGAATTTCAGGTAAGGTTGAGATAGATAACCATCAAATCAGTTTTATTTGTGTAAGTTATAGTCCTCCCTGTATAGATATGGGCATCTGCATAGTATTCTTCCCAGGGACTAGATCAGTTGACACTGTGACTGAGTGTAAAAGCACTGAGGAAGGTTCTAGAATTCCCAACCTTACTCTTCTCATGTCTACCTGAAATCCACATCATGCATGCCCACTTACATTAGCCTTGTCACATCATCCAATGTTGGCAATTGAGTAACTAGACTTTAAGGAAGAGTTCTTCTGAATTTCTATAGAAATATGAGCTGGAGCTAGATCATTAATAACAGTGCTAGTACCTTCCAGAAAGTTCCACTTGAATGAACCTCTGAACTAATCATCCCAATGTATTACTTTCATTTACCCATTTTTGCAGCCTCTAGATATTTACTGTGACCTAGTAGAGGTCAGGCAGACATGTGGTAGATACAGAAGGGATAGAGTCATTGCTTCTAAGGACTTTAAAAACAAAGGTGATGGCTCTTCTGAGGTGATGGATTGCATGTGGAATCTCCCTGAGCAGCCCTGGCCCTGGATCCTCTGCCAGATGTGCCTCTTCCAGCTGCCCTCCCTGTCACATTTGTCCTGTGGAACCCTGAGTACATCCTATGACTAGTGTTATAGCTCATCCCCATCTCATTTTGGAGCTGGTGAATGGTAACCATCCTTAAAGGGCACCTCCATCCCCTAGTCATTCTCAATGAGGCATTGTTTCTTGGGTGGCTTCCCAGTGGCCTTTCCAGTTCTATCTCTGATACCCAAATAATTATCCTTTCTTTTCTTCATAGAGAGTTCACCTTGAGCTTCTCCTCTGCTAATTTCTGTAGAAACATCAATGGTGAGAGAGAATCACCGATTGGCTGTCTCCTGCATGCCTCCTACAGGGAACTGAGCCCACAACCTGGGCATGTGCTCCACCAGACCAGGAATCAAACCATAACCTCCTTGTTCATAGGTCCACACTCAACCACCGAGCCACGATGACCAGGCTAGGTTGTATTATTATTCTCCACTAATACTTTGTGCTGAGTCAACATTGTCCTGCCAATAGTTTTTCAGTAAGCATAGGATTGGTAGCCACACTTTTTCTTTGAAGTTGTGTCTACTCTATTAGAGGGGCAATGTGTAAGCACCTCATCTCATCTGACTTATTTTATGGAGAACAAGAAGTTCATCTGATCAGTGAAGTGTGTGGTGTGTGTGTGTGTGTGTGTGTGTGTGTGTGTGTGTGTGTAAGTATGCCCAGGTAGGAAGCAAACAAGGGGAGAAGAGAATGGATAAAAGACTTTGGAAGAGGATAGAGATATTTTATAATTCTTCAATAAATAAGATCTGGAGCTAAAAACGTCTATCATATTACAATGTTATTAGTAAACTGTTTATAAATGAAATAACATTATACATTAAAAACAATGATGTTTTTAACCTAAAGTGATTCCAGCAGAAAAGAGCTCTGGGTAGTCTCAGTGTGAGAAAAGTTTCTCATATATAGTAAGTGGCCCACTGGGTCCACCCACATTTGTGCAAGCAGGTTTCACCATCCACTAGAAGATCATGAGGGTAAGTATTTTGGTTGTTTTGTTATATTTATTTGCTTGCTATGTTTTTTTACAGGTGACACAGGAAGTTTAAGTGTCTTGAGTATTGTGTCCTACCTGAGACTTAGCTAGATCCAGGCTCTGTATGGGACAGTCTGATCCCTGTACAACCTGCTACTATCACTGATCTATGTTACAGACCTCCATGGTGTGTGCTGTCTCACACAGTCGCACACCATACAACATAGTCATCATGTCAGTTGCACATGACAATCCTGTGAGATATTGGGATAGAGTGAGACTGGAGATCTTGGCAAACATATATGAAATGTGGAGAATAGGAAGGAGGGATTTGCTCATTGTAAACAAGGCTGTGGCCTTGCTTGTTGGACAGTCCATGAGCATAAAGAGCAATGTCCTGCCTTCCAATTATTTCAAGCCAAAGAGGAGAGATAAAAGAAAATTTGGAAATACCATGCAAGATACATCATGGTAAATGTTGGCACAATGACAAAATGATGCAAGTGTGGCTCTGCCAGTCCTTTGGCCTGGGTGGTAGGCCTGTGAGGTAAGAGAGGAGGATGGTGGGTAAAGGGTGTACGTGTGTAGGGGTAAACAGGTCATTTGGTGGACAGCAGACTTTTCCTCCAGGATCCATGCAGTCAGAAGCCCAGGTTGTCCAGCTCACCAAGCAGGGAGCTGCATCCAAATGGGGATCAATTTTTTTTCTTGGCTGTTTTTCTTTCAAGGAGTGTGCCACCCTTCCTTCTTCTTCCATGACATTCACAGTTTGTCACTGATCTTTGTTCAACTACTTCTAACTTTCATATTTGAAAAATGTAGTTGTGTCTTTCAGAGTCAAAACAAAGACGGGAATTTGAGGCAAGTGACTAGAGTGAGAAGGAAACTGTACGGTGTTCACATCCTGCATTTTCTACTTGATCTCTTCACTTTACGTGAATCGTTGAGTCATGGCCATTTTATAAGGCTGGTGTCTATGTGCGTTTATCAAAAACAAACACATAGGCAAGCTTCCCACCCAGCTCAAAATTCTCAGAATGCATTTGGTTCAGAATGTCTGAAATTCCTCTGACTCTAATTTCTTTAAAAGAAGCAAAAGAACAGAACAAAACAACAACAACAACAAAACACCCCCCCTGCCGGGTCATTTGGATAAAAAGCCTGTGTGGGATATTTACATCCATGGACTGCCTGGTGTGGGTTCTGTGTTTGTGTATCATCGAAAGAGGCTGGTGGCATTCACCTCCTGTCACCTTCCCATCGTCATCGGGGCTCACGCTCACCAGGAGCTGAGGTCTGCCTGCCCCTCTGCAGTGTGAGTCAGGGGAAGGGAATGCTGATGTTCTCACTGATATGACCAGATCTCTTTGGGACACGTTCCCACCCTGACAGCTTGCAGAACTAACTTCGTCTTGGAAGGGTAGAAATTCTAGCTTCTCTAAGGGAAACTGCACAGCATTTTAAATGTGATTTTTAGAAGGATGTATTTCTGCCCAATTCTTTTAATGACACACATTGATGTTAAATTCTACCACAATGCCAGCAACCCTGAAGAGACTTGGGGAGAAAATTAAAAGAAAAACATGAGCAAAATGATCTGTTGGGAGAACCTGACAGTTACTTTGTGGCATCTTTTGTTCATCAAGAGGATACAGTGCTTTAGAAATCCGTCATGCTCTGGCTGAGTTTTAGACATACATTATAGTAAATCAATGAAAACTCACTGGAGAAAGTGTTTTTATTTGAACTGGGAAGCAAAGAAAATATGACGTTTGTAAGATCTAGTACATAGAGCATGCCTTTTAGGCACCAGATAATACTTGCAAATAATTCCCTGCCTGGAACCAAAAAACATCTATGCAAAAGTGGTAATATATCCAGGAGAATGGTCTCGTTAGAACAGGGCTGTCCATTTCTGAGGAGCATGTGCAGCTGAGAGAAGAATTTCTGAAATGAATGCTAACCCACTTGCTTCCCCAAATTAGCTGCCTGCCTCTGCTCTGGAAGCCTTTTAATGGGCTGTATACAATAAAGCAATTACAGTAGCCTGTCTTAACAAAACGGCCTCCTCATCAGCCTTGGGTGAAAGCTTTTAATAGGAGTGGTGCAAGGTGTTGTTTTCACCCTTTTCACAGGAAGTTCTTTATTTTCCAAGGGCCCATTTATGAATGTCTATCATGAGGTTTCAAGCCATTTACCACTTATATGTTTGCTAATTGCTCCTCTGTCTTCTGTGTTTTTTTTTTTTAGCATCAAACTGTTCATATACCAATACATCTGTTCTAACTAAAATCTCTCTCATCAAATTAAAAGCCCCTCCAAATTATTTCCTAACATTTCCCCCTAATTGCCAACTCTTTAGAAACCTGGATTTCCATTACGAAATATCTTTTTGTCTTGGCTATCTGTGGAAAATATCTTTTTCTGACATTACAGAAGCAATCAGCTTTATAGCTAATCATTGGAGGTACCTAAGTAACTGTAAGCTGGAAGCAAGATCCATTCTTTCTTCCTCCCTTTCCTCTTTCTTTCTCTTCTCTCCCTCCTCCACTCTCTATTTCCATCAACTCTATCTTTATCAATATCTCTCTCTCTCTCTCTCTCTCATCTCTATCTCATCTCTATCTCTATCATAATCTCTATCTCTATCTTTCTATCCCTTCTCCCATATTTCTTTTCTCTCTTTGCTTTCTTTTTTCAAATATTGATTGAGAGTCTACTGTCTCAGAAGCAATTTCAAGCATCAAAATTGCAGCAGTGAACAAAACAAAACAAGTTTCTTCATTGAGTTTATAGTTTAAAGGAAGGAGAAAAATATATATTCATATTTCTTGTTTGAGCACTTAAAAAAAAAGGAGAGCCAGTGTGAACGGATCATAACCATGTAGAGATCTGTGGTCCTATTAATCTTGTTAAATGCCCTTTTGGTCCTTATTCTATGATTTCCCAAATGGTTTACCTTTAATTGCATTCTCATCACCATATTGGAGATAATTTTTGTCTCTGTTTATATTCTCCAAGGATTAAACATTTTAATTTGTGCTAAGAACAGTGTACCTTGCTCTAGTAACCATTTAATGATGATGATGATGATGATGATGATGATGATAATGATGGTGATGATGATGAGATCATGATAATGATAATAGAGAAAATTTTTACATCAATTGGCATTATGAAATTTTCTATATGACATATATTTTAATTCAAAGAAATGCATAAAAAATGATGGTACATTTTTGGGGCATGGAGAAGGCAGTAAATGAAATGCCTTTTTTTACATAAAGGTCCAGGAGTGTTTTTTCCTTGCCTTAATTACTAAGTTTACAAAAATAATAGTTAAACTCTTGACTGTCACATTTAATTTCTCACCCCCCACTCACTAGTGCCTTCCTTTCAGTTAGACCACCCTGAGGAAATTTCTCTCAGGATGTCACTGAAGGACACCTTTTGGTTATTTACCTCCTTCTCTCCCACTCTTGACATGGCTGACCAGTTTCTCCTTGAATTGTCACTCCTGGCTGAAGTGATATGATTTCCATAGCTCTCCTCACTCCTCTTTGGTCAAAGTTGCCTTCTTTCCATTTAAAGATGTGTGTGTTCCCCAAAACTCATTTCTATCTCAGCAGCTTGCTTTCCCTTTCTTCCCTCTCTTCTCTGGTGGTCTCATGTGGCTCTAATGGCCAAATCTGTGGCATCCCTCATGGCTTCTCTTCTGAAGACCACTTGTGAGCTTATAACTGCTTGATATATTCCTCAGAGTCAACAGAGATCAATCTAAAAGAGTCACATAACAGATGCTCCTCTTCCCATTCTCAGTCTTCCAGGTTGAGATTCTTAATCAACTTGACTACTCTCTCCTCTTTGTTCTCCAAATCTGATCCTGGTCTTTCCTTTCTAGTTCAAATGCAGACTTTTCTACATCAAGCTCTTGTTACCTCCCATCCGGAGTTTTGTAATAATCGTTCTGTCAGCATATCTATACTCTCTGTACAGCTGGTGTCTAAATTAATGACTTCTACCATTTAAATGAAAACCATCAATGGCCCCACTTGACCTGGTCAAACATATCACTTACCTGAGTGTCACTCAAATTGGTTCTCCCAGAGTATTGTTCTAAGTGATGCTAACAGCCAGGCCATAAAAAAAATGGTTTCATGAACAAATAAGCTTGTGAAATTCTGGGCTAAAGAAAGTTCTATAAACTATTTCTTTAATGCAATACTTCCCAGTGTATTTAATATATTAATGAACACTGAATTTCCAGGATTCAAATATCTCACAAACCACATGGTCACATGCTTTCATTGTGTGTTGATGTGTACTAGCACATGCATTTACATCCCTGAAAAACATACTCCTCTAGTCTAAAATCTTCCTTTTAAAATTATTTTCTCATCTTATGTCTTCCCCCCTCACTTTTTATGTATGTCTTAATGACCCCTAAAAGCTTTTTATATGTTACTTTTTTCATGAGGTATTCATCATCCAATAAGATATTTTAGGTTTAAGTAGTGGAAAACACAAGTCTCTCCCTCCAAATTTAAAAAAAAGAGAGAAAGTTATTGGTTGAAATCAAGGGTTAAATCAAACTATAAAGCATAGGACAAATCTGGCCCATTGCCTGTTTTTGTGAAGCCCAAGAACTAAGGGTGATTTTTACATGTTTAAATGGTTGAAAAATCAAAAGAAGAACAAAATTTTATGATTCATTAAAATTATTTGAAATTCAAATTTCAATGTTCATAAATAAAATTTTATTGCAACACAGACACATGCATTCTTTTATATATTTTCTATGGCTGCTTTTCCAGCACAAAAGCAGAACAGAGTAACTGCAACAGAAACAATGTGATGTATAAAGTAAAAAGTATTTACTATCTGGCTCTTTACAGAAAAAGTTTTCCTGGCCTTGGCTAAAATAATGGAAAAGATGAGCAGTGCAGGAGGTAAAGGGATCCATGCACAATTTCATCCAGGGCTCAACTGATGGACTAGACTCAGTTTTGTTCTCTTTGTTTCTATGATCATTTCCTCAGCAAGGTTCTCCCACATCTCCAAGATAGCTGCTAACAACCTTAGAGTTAAACGTTTTTCATTTCCAATGTACAGAAAGTAAATGGCTTTGTCCCATAATTTCCAGAAAATTTCTGAGATTTTCTCTAACTGGCTAGCCTTACGTAGATAACCTCTCCCATCTCCCAACACACCCACACCTCAATCAACTCCTGTGTCCATGGGGACTGGCTTGGCCTAGACATATGCTCCACTTTTGGGGGTGAATCCAAGTTCCCCAACAAATGTCAGTCTTCTGTGATAAGAGAAATGGATGGCTGGGAGGCAGCCATCAATGCCCATTGTACTTCTTGGTTTAATCCTGTCCATTCTTTGAAATTCCAAATTACTCTTATATAGCTCCATCATTGAGATTGATCACTTTCTACCTTGAACTGTATTTTAGTGCATGATGTCTCAGCTTTTTATTGGACCACAAACTACTTGAGAGCAATGGCCATATAATATCCAACTTTCTATTTTCCCAATGCCAACTGTAGCCCTCTGTGCATAGTGGGCACTCAATAAATAGACACTGAATGGAATGAAAGAACATTCTTTACAGGGCAGGCATCAGGATAGTCCACAAATTCAGAGAAATCAGAATCTGATCTGGGGAAGGAATTCCTATAAAATATCCAAGAACAAAGTCATACAAAGAATGGTCAGGCTTCGGAGACCTCTCTGAATCAGCTCAAGAATCAGCATATCACAAGGTTCCCGATAATCTCTTTTCTTTACAATCCTAGTACTTCTTTCATTCAAATGATATGTTTAGGAAAGATTAGCAGCAACTATTATAAAACAAAGTTATTGATTTCAGCAAGATCTTTTGTTTAATATATATCAGTATTGTGATAAAATATAGCAATGAAATAGTAGAAGTATTTCTGCTTATAAAGTGCCAGTTTTCTGCTTTTTTCCTTGAGAAATCATATTTTATTTTAATTTCTCCAAAGCAGTTTCTGCTTTATTCAAAGACAATAATTACATTTATGCATTAACTTCCACAAAAAATTAACAGTGGAGGTATCCATGCAGATACATTTTACTAAAGGCCAGAGATTCCATTAGAGACTACACAAAAATAGCTTTCTCTCATAGATAAGTAGTCTAAAACACTATTTTGAACTGATCCTAAAATAAAAGTGATCCACTAGCATTTTATTGCCTACAGTCTTTGTAGGATTATAATTTATAAAGCAACAGAAATTCTTATAAACCCTACATCTGGAGCAAGAATATTTTGCAATGCAAATTTTTGCACATTTTACATTTATGACTGTGAATTAGTTAAACACATAACTCCCCATGCTATTTGTACATGCAAATCACAGGAAGGAAAGGAATGTTACTGATCAGATGTGTGGAGTCCTCACTCTCGTTGTGCATTGCCTATCTGTAAAGCAGCATGATTTGATGATGTGAGATGAAAATTACCAGATAAATTTAAGAACAAAGCTCCCTTTCTTATTCCTCAATCCTCAGCAACTTCTCTCAGTACTTCCGTTGGATCTGATCAATAGCAGATGCTCAACAAAAGAGTGTGTCTCTTGCACATTCAAGATGTAAATTCTGAGAATTTATAGCCATGCCTATTGTGTTAATTTTCAGGGTTTCCATAATAAAGTATTACAAACTGAGTTGCCTAAGTAACAGAAATTTATTGTCTCACAGTTCTAGAGACTGGAAGTTTGAGATCAAGGTGTTTGCAGGGTTGGTGGCCTCTAAGCCTGCGAGGGAGACTGTCTGATGCCTCTCTCCAGCTTTTGGTGGTTTGCTGGCAACCTTTGGCTTTTCTTGGTTTGTAGAAGCATCACCCTGATCTCTGTCTTCATATTCATGTTGTGTCCTCTCTGCAAACAATTTCTCTGTATCCAAATTTCTCCTTCTTACAAGGAGATCAGTCACCTTGGAGTAGGTCCCTAGTCTAATATGACCTCAGCTTAACTAATTACATCTGTGACAATTCTATTTCCAAGTAAGGTCACATTCTGAAGCACTGGGAGTTAAAATTTCTACATATGAATTTTCAGGAAACACATTCTTCTCATAATAGCTACAAAGAACAACCAGTGTTCTAGACCAACTTCCCCCTACCAATAAAAGCTTGGTCTCCACACAAGACAAGTTTAAGCACTGAGGCTCTCAAAGCTGGCTCCATGTTTTATTTGCCTGGGAGGCTTTAAAAAGTCCTGATGCTCAGGTTGCAACTTAAATCAGTTAATTCTTATCATGCAAGGTGGGGTCAAGCACCAGTTGAAAGCTTATCATAGGTATAGCCAATGTGGATGGCCACTCAGTTAAAGCAACCATGTCAATTGGAGGTCCTCCCAGCCTCATCCCTGTATGACATGTCTGCCACCAAAAAATAACTAAAGAGATCTCTGCTGTCCCTAAAACAGCTCTCTGAAAGCTTGAGCCCTCACCCAGATTAATCAGGTCTTATTTACTAAGCCATGCTTAATGTGCAGAGTGGTCAGGTGTCCTGGCTCGGTGCAGAATAGAAGCGCTCAAGCCTACACTTTGGGAGGTCATTAGAGGGCACCATGGTGAGAGGCAGGAAGTGATAACTGATGACCTGACGTGTGAAGAAGAGGCCAAGGAGCCCAACAAGCCGACATGGCATTTTCACTATAATAATTTTGAGCATCAGGAAGATTAAAGCCAGTTCAACATCTTCTGCCTAAGAAGGCAGGAAAATGCACACTACATTTTTGGAGAGAAATATCAGAAAAATACGAAACGAAATATTAGTTCAGGAAGGGGTACACTGCAGTTCACTGAAGAAATGATTCACATGAAAACATTCACTTCCTGATAACACTGGGGTGGGCAAAAGTATGTTTACCATTGTGAGATGCGAAATACTGAGTTTATTCTTGTATTATTATTTATTAATTATTGTATTATTTTCCATAAGAACAACTATAAACCTATGTTTGCCCACTCCTGTACTAGATTTAATACAATATTTTTGTGAAATAAAGCTGCTATTTTATTTGCAAAATTGGATAAAACCCAGTTAGCAAAACACACTAATTATCTTCTCCCTGGTCTCTGGTTGGTGAGGTTGTCTTTGACAATTTCCTGACCTCAGTGATTGCATATTCATTCTACATCCAATCTTAAGATGTAAGATTACATAGGCGATTTCTCTCTCGAGCTGACAGCTGTTAGGACTGCTAAGCGGGAGGCTATCACTAGAACAGCAACAGTTACATGCTGCGTTTTCTAACAGCCCTAAAGCACACTGGCTCCTGCTATGCAGGGATCCTTCCTTTGAAGTTCTCAGGGCTTTTCTGGGAGGATCTGATGGGACTTGTGATCAGCTCATGACAAGCATCACGGAGGTCATTCATTCAAACAACCCCTGGGTATGGCTACCTATGCAGCCAGGTCTGATCCGACTCCCTTAAGTAATCCACATGCAAGAGAGCTGCTGAGAGAGTGCCACACACCTCAGGTTCACTCACATTATATATACATGTTGTACCTGTAATATGCACATCTTACATGCGTGTGTACACATTTTATATACAATGTACATGTCTTACACACAATTCTACCCATTTGTGCCTGTTTTATCTAATGTTTACATTTTACAGCAGCATGTACACATATTTTATATAATGTATATGTTCTACATACATACATGTCATGTACATACATGTGTATATATATAGGCATACATACATATAGCTTACATATATATGTAGCAGCCACATTCAGCCAGATTGCCCATATTCCCATTCCTAAGCCAAGCTTGCTATGATTGCATTATTTGCAACTTCTGCAGAGAAATGCATCAATATAATATTAAGTTATTAAACAATGGTGACTAAATATACTTTAAAAGCCCATAAGACAGCCAGACATAAATGCAGCTTGAAATTTCAGGTATGAGGCGATCTTAACATTTTGACAATGATTGTTAGCATAAATCAGAATTCTAAAGTAGTTTAGTGAGAACGTTTCTCCTGTATCTGGGGCACACCACACCTACATAAACACTGCAGGCACACAATGGAGAAGTGGCATTTCTGTCTTTTTTCTTTTTTTACAGACACCTGGCCACAGGAAAAGGGCTTGTTGGTATAACAATACACATCCAGAATAACTGGTTAATGTGATTTAACAGGTGTAAACAGGTAATCTGAAACTATACAAACATGGTTTGGGAAGAGCTGGCTTGACGATAGCACAGAAATGAGAAAAAGAGCAAGGGACTCAATTAACCATAAGCTCAACCAGAATCCAGAGGCAGGTCTCTCTCTTTAAAACTGACACCTTCCTGAGCCACTTTCACCTGAGCCTGTGACCCAAATCAAGGAGAGAAATAGCTGTTCTCCCCTCTGTGCTGGTTGTTTACTATCTGGGAGCCTCAGGGTCTGAGCTGCCAGATACTCCTTGCCAAGCAAAGTGAGTAAAATAACTTTATGAGAACCTCATGCTGTTAGCTCTTGTAAATGTGGTAAAAAATAAAGTGCAAGACTTCTAGTCACTAAGAATTTTGCTGTAAGATAACTTGTGAAGATGCAAAGTCAAAGGTGCAGGAAATTCTGATACCTCCACACCAGCGATTTTCAACATTTGTCATCTCATGTCACACATAAACTAATTACTAAAATGCTGTGGCACACCGAAAACAGATAGGTATTTTTGCTAAGTTGACAAAAAAAATAGGTAAAATTTTGATCGACTTACAAAAAATAGTAATTACCTCTTCTTTCTGATCCAAGGTGACTTAAAAAAATCAAGTGCCTATACTTGTATATTAAGATTTCTGGTACTAATTAACCAATCGTGCAACCTTACTATGGTACATGACCAATAAGATGCAACTCTGTTATATTACCTATATATTTATGGTTCAAGACAGGGCATTCACACCCAATGACTATTCTTGTGTTAGCTATTGTCATTTTATCATTTGACAATCGAAGGAAAAAGTCAGTGCCCTTGGCTAAATAATCAGGTATTGCATGTTTTAAAAATTCTTGCTGCTCCATGTACCACCACTGCTTCCAACTCTGGAAAACACAGTGAAAGGTTTACTAGTGATGTTAATAAGGAGGCTGAAGGCGACAAAGGGGTGTGAGGTAGAGATGCAGGGAGAACCTGTGCAGGGCTGGTACTCCATGTCCAGGGCTACTCAGCCCGGCACATGTACCAATACCACATCTCTGGAGCTCTCATCACCAGGAAGAGAAAAGACAGTGCCCATCTCCTACGGGTCTCCCCTTGGGAACTTCATGTTGTATTTGTCAAGGGCCTCAGCCTTTAGTGAAATCCTAGGGAAAGGGGGGCGGGCGTAGAGGCTGTGCATGAGGGAAGGGAGGACAGGAGGCTGAAGAAAGGGGCCCCCTGATTGCACCTGTGAGAGACTGAGTGTGAATAGCCAAGGCCATGGAGCAGGAGGTGCTAAGGGGAATGGAAGTGATGTGCCCCCCTAAATGGAAGCACAAGTCATAGAGACAAAAAGTATCTGTTCAAGTGTCTTACAATTTACATGTATATATTGCCCACCTCTGTGCTGGTTGAAAATATATATGCACCTCACTGACCTGGGTGATATCCTATTCCTGTGTTGTACTGACATCTATGAAGTCCAGTCTTTAGCTGTGGAACTCACCAGACTGAGTGGGACATCTGTGTCTATGGGTGCGATGTTGGTGGCAGTGGTCTTCAGCTTTGCCCAGTGGCCCAGGGCCATTTGTTCTGTCTGCAACAGTGTTCCTTCTTCTAATTTGTACTAATCCTGGTGCTGAGGAAGGATGTCTTAATGCTCACCTTGGCTAGGAAGTGTGAGGGAGGTGCGACAGGTCCATATCTTTGGAGCAGGCCTGCTAGAGCTGTTTGGGCAGGACTGACTCCCCTCCTAACAACAGGCACAGAGGAAGAGGTTCTGGAACCACAAAGTCCAACTTCCTGGAGCTCCTGCAGTAGGGATAATTCTGCTTCTCAAGGGAATTTGTAGGAATGGTGGGATGACATTTGGAATTGGGGACACTGCCTTAGAAAGCATAGTGAGTCTTCCACACTTGTGTGTATGCGAGGGAACCACAACACCCAGGGCAATTACATGGCTGCAAAGAAAGAAGTTGGTCTGGAATGCTACCTTTGAACTAGGTAAACTCCCGACTATAGAGTCCCCAAATGTCTGGGACTTTTGCAGGGAGCATCCATGCTGCCTTTCAATCTGTTCTGACCCTGGTGTGGACGTGGCTTTATTTCAACTTCTCTTGAGCCAGAGGAAGCACAGAAAGGTGTTCCTTAACAAAGAGGACGTTCCCAAGAGGATATGTGACCTCAGAGGGATGAATCAAGAGCTGGAAAGGTTTCTCCAGCAGAACATAGGCTCCTGCAATCAGTTATTTTAAGACTGCAGAGGAAAAGAAAAGTGGCCAACTAGCACAAGAACCACACACACACACACACACACACACACACACACTCATTTTAAGGATTCATTGGCCATTTTCTGGACTAGGTATTACACATGGTACTTCACTTTCCTTATTTAAAATACTCTTCAAAATGGTTCTGTGACACCAGTGTGGTTAGATATGATGGGGCTGTTTTACTACTATGTTATTGTTAGCCATTGGGCTCCAGATATTTGATTTGCCTATGCTTTCAGCTGGTTGGTCTAGCTCCTCAGTAGGAGAGGTGAGCACTGGTCTTCATATTTAAAAGGGGAAGATCTAAGAGAGTCCAACTCACCTCCTCAGATGACTCAGCAGGTTAGGGATTTGCGACCTTCACATCTTTCCCAGCTGCTGTCTTCAGTGGCCTTTCTGGCTGCATTGAAGAGGGAGTCAGAGACACTGACTTCAGCAGCATGTCTGGATAAAATGGTGAACTAAATGAGGATGTAGCATGGAAATTCATCCTCAATCAATCTCACTTCTGGCTGTAAACTTGTGCTGAGATGCCGGGCTGCCAGGTCAGTAGTTCGGGTTATCTAAGAGTTGGAGGCCAGAGCAGAGGGACAAGGTGGCCAGGCCAGAATCCAAGCATGGATGTTAACCTCTGGTCTCTCTCCTGACTTGAGCTGAAATCAGTCCATCTATCACCACCCAGATTAGCCTGGGGAAGTGGAGGTATCCTGACGTGTCGGACAAGGGGAGACAAGGAGGGGGTGTGTGTGTGAGTGTGTGTGCACACATGTGAGGATAAGGTTGAAGATGGAGGATATAGAGAATGAGGAAGTCATCAAATAAATCATAAAATGAGTTAAAAGGAATAGAGTTTATTTCAACTCTATTCTAAGAGTTTGTAGCCAGCAACCTGGCTAGTTTGCAACATCATGGTCTGACTTCTTCAGAAAACAATAATGTTATGATTCTCAAATTCATTGTCATTGTAGTTCAGATAGATACATTGCAAACTGGAAAAATAACTTAATAATTTGAAAACCTATAAAATCCATACTATGGAGCTCAAAATAGCAAAATAAACCAGCACATGTAGACATGGGCAAGCCACCTGGGCTCACTTCACCCAAAGGAGGAATTTCTGTTCTCTTTGGGGTCCTGTAAGGGGTCCTTTCTGAGGACTAGGGATCAGTATCACAGTGAGTGCCTGGCACCTGGAGGGCCAAGCTGCTTGGTTGGTGGCCTGAAACCCTCCAAGTCCTGTAACAAGTGAGAAGTGGAGGTGGGTAGCACTTTCACTAGCTTCCCTTGCTCCTTCCTGCTCTGTATTCTCCCCTTTCTATGTTTCTCCTCCTCCTTTTCTGGCTCACCTAGGATTTCAGAATCAGTTAGAGAAGCTTGCCACCCATTGCATCTGATCACTCACCTCTCACTCTGTTTATCTTGGTGGTTCAGTATTTGATGGTTGGAGCTTCATTACTGGATGTGCTGTCCCTTAAAGAAAATGTAACATTATTGCTGTGGGTAATAAATTCAGATTTTCCTTAAAATGATATCCAACACAGTCTCTATCAGACTTTGCATTCACAGTGCTGCTTGGGAATGATAAACACAACACCTGCCTGTGTATGATCAAATCATGACACCCAGGAATGCTGGCTAAGCCCTGCTTCTGCCTTTCATGAATGCATGTCCATCACTGTGGCATACACATCTGCTGTCATGCCGGCAGATTATCTGCTGTCAGATAATATTCACAACATGCTCTGTGGATAAGCCATTTCAACTCCAACAGCCCAGACAGTAACAGGATGACCCACAATCCATTTTCAGACAATACCAACACTGATTAAGAAGGAAAGCCACTGAATTTCTTATAAGGCACAAGAGAAAGGGAGGGTCCCCAAAAACAGATGTTACAAAAATAGCCTATGTCATTAAGGCAGCAAAACAATATGAAAATGGGAGGCACTTGAGACCAGCACCCATTTCCATAATTTATGGAAATGGCTTTTTCCTACAGTTAATGGCTATCGGGAGCTCCATTAAGAACCTGCCCCCTCTCCTTCTTCCTTTGTACCCTCAAATTAGAAATCATTACATCATTCTGTGGTTTTGTTTCAATCCCATTTTATTTATTGAAATGTGATATGTTGTTTTCTTTGACTGGGATTTTATAGATATTCTAGGATGGAATAGACAGCCAGCTCAGCAAAGCCCAGAGTAGAATACGTATCATCACACGTGTTGTTGACATGTTGTGTTCACAATAATCATACTGCAGGCTGCCTTTGTCTGGTTGTCATTCCCAAAGAGTCTCCTTCTCCCCTTGTTGAGGGACTTGATGGGTGGCATCTGTGAGTCCAGAACCTCTCCCCTGCCTCTTCAGCACCCCTAAGCTGATCTAGCACCCCTGGGAGTCACCATGATTCCAATGTTAATCTTTTCCTGAAGCCATTGTTTTGAAAGGAAGGCAAGTACTATGGGCACAAAGAAGGGCATCGCTTTGGGCCCCACATTGATGTGAATACAATGAGTGAAGTGTGAGAGGAGGCACTGGCTGAGGCCACCCTGGAAGGTGCGTGCAGGACCGGTTTTGCATTCCAGCAGGGACCACAAGCCCCAGGCACATCCTGGTCCCCATGCGGGACCTTGAGTCTGGTCCATACCCTTGCTATTTAGCTTTCCCAGTGTGCATTCTTTCTAGCATTTATTCACCAAACATGTACTGAGGCACCAGGCTAGACACCAGGGAAGCCAAGGTGAATGTGATAGGCTGTCTGCTTTGAGGAGCTGCATCATTTAAATTGCAGATGATGAAGATACGAAATAGTGTAGGAGTAAGGACTCTGTTGGAGGTAGCAGGCACATGCTTTATTGTGCCTCAGGTGGAACAAATAGGTGGTCTCTCACTCTTATTAACCCTCTGGAAGTACATATAGAATTATAACCACTGGGAAATGAAAGAGGGATGGGAAATACACAGTGACTTCAACGTAATTAAGGTAAAGGGAAGCTGTAGGCAGGTGGCCAAAGCAGCAAAAATATGGAAATGAAAAAAAGAGAAAAACACACAGAAAGTTAATTGACCTATATTAAGTGAAGAGAATAAAATTAAAAAAAATTAAAATATATGTGTGTACAATTTCCTTTTTTTAACTTTAATAGAAAATGTAAGAATAATATGAATTCCCATATAACCTTCATCAGAACCATTAACTTTTATTATCTTGTCAATTTATGTTATGACCCTCTCTCTATATACTTACAACATTTTTCTAAACTATTTGAAAGTAAGTAATACAGATGGTGATTCTTTACTCTTAAGTAGTTCAGTGTGACTTCCCTAATAAGAGGGATATTCTCTTAACATAACCACAGTAAAATGATCAAAATTAGGACACTCATGCCCTATTACCTAATCCAAATTCCACATTTATATTTCACCAGTTATGCCAATAATGTCATTTATAGCAACATTTTCCTCTTCAGTATCCAAGTCAGTATCACACATTTCATTTAGTTGTCATATATAATTAATTTTCCAATCTGGAAGAACTCCTCAATCTTTCCTTAACTTTTAAGACACAGACATTTTAGAGGGATTTAGGTTAGTTATTTTGTAGAGTGACCTTCAGTTTGAGTTTAACTAACATCCTATATAATAAAAGGGTAATATGCAAATAGACCAAACAGCAGAATAACTGAACAACCAATCAAAGTGTAATATGCTAATGATATACTAAGGCTGCTCAACTGCTCTCTCTGACATTCACTAACCACCAGGGGGCAGATGCTCCGATTGGTAGGTTAGCTTGCTGCTGGGGTCCAGCCTATCAAGACTGAGCGAGATGGGCCAGTATGCCCTGGAGGCCTCCCATTGCCCCTCCCTGGCTCGATTGTGCTCTGGTGAGGTCCCTCAACCTGGCCTGCAGCCTCTTGCAATCTGAGACCCCTTGGGGATGTTGGAGAGCCAGTTACAGCCTGATCCTGCAGGCCAGTCCCCTTGGGAGGGTGCGAGAAGCAGGGTTCATGGCTGGTGAGCACTGCTGGGGCAGTGCAAGCCTCTCCAGATCAGGACTGATTGGGAGCGAGCCAGCAGCAGGCACAGTGGGGCCAGGATGAGCGGGAGCGGCAGGTAGGAGCTGCTTGTGGCATTGAACTGCAGGTTTCAGCCCAATCCCTGCAGGCCACCCAGAGGGACCCCACCCAGGCACGAATTCGTGCACCGGGCCTCTAGTTTTCTCATAATTATATTGTTTATTATGAATTATTTGGCAGTGATATTACAGACGTGATGCTGTATTCTTCTCTGTGCATTATATCAGGAGCCAAGGACATCCCTTTGTCACTGTTGATAGTTATATTTAATGATTTCATTAAAGTGGTGTACACCAGGTTTTTCCACCATAAAGCTATTATTTTTGTGCTGGGAATTAAGTAATTTGTGGAGAGACGCTTTGGGACCATAATCATATCCTGTTCTTTGTCAAACTCACACCCATTGGTATTAACAACCAAGAGCAAGAAACAAGAAAGCTCTAGAAGCATTATTACTATTAGACAGAGTCAAATTTAATATTATAAATATAGAGGGATATTAAACCAATAGCAAAAATTGCAGTTATGAACAAATGCACCAGTAATGTACCTTAAAACACCAAACAAGTTAAAATTCAGCATGTAGCAAAAACTGTAATTACAAGCATAATAGTATGGTAAAAGACTTTTTATAAATATCAGTCAGTCAGAAATTTCCCCAAGAAAAAAAATAAGAGTTAATTTTAAAAGTTAATTAAAAATTTATAAATTCATAAATAAACAATAAGTAAAGGTGATTTTTTTTAGTTCGCAGTTCTGATTATGAGCTAATAAAGTTAGAAATAAGTGATAAAAGATAACAAAAATATTGACTCTTCAGATATTGAGGACTACTCTCTTTAATAACCTATGGATTAAAAAGAAAACAAAAACTGAAATTAAAGTATTTAGAAAGCAATAAAAAAGGATTTTATACAAAAACTCATGGAGCAAAATAAGTTCTCTATATAAAGATTGCCTTCATTATTTAAGAAGAGAAATTGTAAGTGAAGAATACTTGTGCTCATCTCAATAACTTAGGAAAAAAGCCAAAAAATGCAGAGAAAAACTGAGAAGAAATAAATAAAAGACTTGCCGGGAGCCAATTCCAGCATGACAGTAGGGCTGACTCATCTGGAGTGGAGGGCATTTCCCCAAACCTGAAAAGGATGCATTAAATTGATTGTTTGCTGCCAGACAGCTCGGGGCATCTCAGTCTACATGTTATTGCCTCCTACTGGCCAAATACCTGAACAGTCATAGGCAAATTCTTCCATTCTGACAATGGACTGTGTATAGGAAACCCTACCCTTTGAAGTGTATATCTCTGCCTCTCCTCAGGACAATTTGTGTTAATAAAAAGCATGGGATCCTGAGAAGAGAACTTAGTTTCTTTAGCTAGGCTCCTCTGACTCCCATATGCCTTTCAAAATTATGCTTTGTCTCTGGACTCTTATTTAAGTTACACACAGCCCCTTCTCCAGATTGCTGAACCCTTCTTAATGCTGGAACAAGAACCCCAGAAGACTGTTAAAAAGAATGCAATATGAAACAATAAAAACAATAACTGAATTAAATCTAAATCTGGTTTAAAAAAATCAATGTAAGATAAATAAGTCATTCACAAACTTCATTAGGCACATTATGGAATCATAAGCATGACTCCATCAGGGAAAATATCCATCACACAAAATCCATGAGCAAGAATTTTGGGCAACTAAATGTATGGCATCTTGAAGCATTTCTCTACTCTCAAAATGACCTAATAAACTATCTGGTACTTTTGAGATGATCTGACAGACCACTGTTTTAAAGACAGTGTTGGGGAATTGTATATTGTGGAACAAATAAGTTCCCTCCATCTGCTTTTAGTTCTAAAACAGTGGTTCTCAACCTTCCTAGTGCCGCGTCCCCTTAAGACAGTTCCTCATGTTGTGGTGACCCCCAACCATAAAATTATTTTTGTTGCTACTTCATAACTGTAATTTTGCTACTGCTATGAATCTTAATATAAATATCTGATTTGCAGGATGTATTTTCATTGCTACAAATTGAACATAATTAAAGCATAGTGATTAATCACAAAAACAATATGTACTTATATATGTGTTTTCTGATGGTCTTAGGCAACCCCTGTGAAAGGACTGTTCGACCCCCAAAGGGGTCAGGGCCCATAGGTTGAGAGCGGCTGTTCTAAAAGATTCAGTCCCAATCTCTGTTCTCCCCATACCTCCTCTGCACACCTCATGCATTCACACACACCCTCCCTTTCCTTCTTGGCCAGCATGTCCATGGGATGGACCTCGATGAGATGCTTTTCTGTTTCAGTGTGTCCACGCACATGTTCTGAGCCTTGGTTTTAGGACTGCCTGAAAGAACCCAGATATGGTATTCAGAGATGTTATCATAAAGGGAAGTTCTAAGGTTATACCGCAGGAATTGAGGCAACCATGCTCTTGTGTTTCTGTGTGTGTGTGTATGTGTGTGTGTGTGTGTATGTGTGTGTGTGTTCACACTATTACAGTAGCTACAAACTCCTCAATCACTTAAATATACACATTTCTGGGCTGTGAAACCTTTACCCTTACAGGATTCGATTCTCTAAAGGGCCAGGTTGAGTTTATCAACCTGATGAACACACATTAAAATAAAAATGGTACCCATCAGTTCATTGTATCATTTAAACCAAATATCCAAATAATTATTAGGATGAATATCCAAAATGTCCACTTTAACTTTTATCTGAATAACCATTTTAAAATTTATTTTAATTTTACTCCCCTTTGCTCACCTCCCTTCCCTTCCTTCATACCCCCTTCCCTCTGGCCATCACCATACTGTTGTCTGTGTCAATGGATTATGCATATATGGTCTTTATTTTTAAAAACATATATATTTTTATTGATTTCAGAGAGAGGAAGGGTCAAGGAGAGAAAGATAGAAACATTAATGATGAGAGAGAATCATTGATCAGCTGCTTCCTGCATGCCCTACTCTGAGGATTGAGCTGGCAACCCAGGCATGTGACCTGACTAGGAATTGAATCCTGACCTCCTGGTTCATAGGTCAACACTCAACTACTGAGCCAAATTGGCCAGGTTTCCTATATGTTCTTTGGATAATCCCTTTTTTAAGCAGAAAAAAAAATATTTGAATATACCTATAATGTTAAGCATGAACTAAATCTATTAATTTCACATCTGGAGCAACTGCAAGTAATCTTTGGAAGAGAAATGCTTGCCTAGGTGTCTGAGAGATGCCTGTCCCCTTGGGCTGGTGGGAGGGTCCCTGCTTTGATAGCTTCAGGGACCTTGTGGCCAGACATCACCAGCTCTTACATCTAAGGCTGCCCTGGCTCATCCCTTTTCGATTGATTATTTAATCTCTTTGCAACTTGAACCCCTCCCTTTGATTGAATGATTTGTAGTATTCTTCATAGAATTAAAAAAAAAACACTATGAGAAATATTTTTCTGGTGGTCCCATATTACTGAGAGGTTGTTACAGCCTCTTTTTAACAATTAATCCAAGTTTTTTCCTCTCTGTCTATCCAAAGACAGAGCCAGGTGTGTTTGTCTTGCTTTTGTGGAACCAATAGCCTTCCAAGCTGGAGGCACCATCCCTGTCTCCACATTGCTGGCGGCAGTGAACCTGGGGACTCACCTTCTGCCTTTTGTATGTAAAATAGTTTATATATTTCTCTCAGTTCTAATGGAGATTGATTTTGAGTGGTGGAATTAGGAGGAGTGATTTTCATTTCCTTCTCCTTAACCCAAATTTTCTGTATTAAACAATGCTTAACTTCTATAAATAGAAAAGAATAATTTCATTTTTTAAAAATTAGCTATTGTAAGGTCATGGACCTTGACCACTTATATGTAAGCTGAAGAATCAGGATGTGTTAAAATTGTACTTTGACAGTGAGTTAGACAAATTGCTTAAAGGCACATTAGAGCTAATTTTGATTTTTAAGAAGCTCAAAAAAACAAGTAAAATCCATAAAATAATAGTTTTATGACATTTCAGAAAATTTGTAAACTCAGGGAAGAGGGAGATACAATGTCTTTATAGAAATACAGAGCAGAGCTTTAGGTTTATATTGTTTTTACTTGGAGATCAATTTGACTTTGAATATAATATGTAAGTTAAAAACATTGGTAGCCCAGAGAGATTATCTCTTTATGTCTTTTATCACATAAAAAATCGCTTCTAATTTTTCCTAATGAATTTACCCCTGAACTTGTCCTATATTTATATTGGCATCAAAGTCTGAGAATTTGTTCACACTGTGCAATGCTGTAGAGAACCAGAAAAGACCTGGGGCCTGGGGAAGGGAAAGAATAAGGCCTGGGAAAATGAGGGGGATTCTGCCGGCTTCATTAGCTTTCAGGGCCACTTTCAAATAGTCACGAGGATGTAAAATACAGCATAGGAAATAAATAATCAATAATATAGTAACAACTATGAATGGTGCCAGGTGGGTACTAGAAATATCAGGGGGAACACTCTGAAAAGAATACGATTGTCTAACCTCTATGCTGTAGGCCTGACACCTACACAAAACAATATTGAATATAAATTGAAAAATGAAATAAAATAAAGCAGCACCAAGTAATTCGGGTCAGTGATAGAAATCAAGGACTCTGAATACAGGGTCTGAACAGTTAGTTCATTTGACTCATCCTACATCTCTTTCCTATGACCATTAAGTATCTTTTACACCTTTAGCTTTCGCATTGGTGAAGCGCAATCTGAGACTGGTAAGAAGAGATGGAAATCCCAGGACAAGGAGGTGAGGAGGAGTAGCTGTGGGTGGTTGCTAGGGAGCAGCCTCCTTCCCTCAGAGCTCCCCAGGAGCAAGTCCCGGGCAGCCAGGATGCCTAGTCCTCCAAGCCTGGGATAGAGCCAGCATGAGCATGTCACTGTCTGTGTTCCCATCCTGCCAGAGAGTGCACTTTGGGGCTCTAAAGTTGTTCCCATCCACCCTTTACATAGATTGTCAAAACTGGAGGAGTAAGCCAGCCCCAACAGCAATCTTTTCACTCAGTTTTATCCATTTCCTTTCCTGCCTCAGGCTCTGAATGTTTCCCCCCACTTCTCTAAGCCCAAATTTCAACTGCTGTGATGGTGTGAAGCATAAAAAAATGGAGTGTGGATAAAGGGGTGTGATTATGAAAGTGTGAAAGGCACACGCATGTTTATAAATGGAAAAAAAGAACAGTTGTCTACCCTGGTTTGCACTAGATGAGACACTGAGGAGGGGTTCCTGTGCTCAATGACATGCATGGCTGCTAGGAAGCTGAACTGTCGGTCCTGTTGGAAGCCAGCTCTGAGTGGTTGCAGCTGCAGTGATTCCTGCATACCTCCAGCTCTGGGGTCCACTCCCCGGGAAACACTCTATTAGGAAAGTGAGAAGGAGGGGTGAACTGAGGAGAAGGGTGAGAGTTTTCATGCCTAGTAAATTCTATTTCCCAGGGACTTGACTACGGGGCCCAAGGTTTTCAATATGAGTACTTATGTGTAGTTGGCTTCATCAATACGCTAGGTTGGTGGGGTTTTTTTTAATGACCTTCTGGGAATTATTAGTTTTGAATTTAATTTGTATATTTATAATGATAATGGGAGTGATTTGTCTGGTGTTTGGCATTTTTCCAATTTTAAATGTTTTTTTACAAGGAAGCCATCCACCCATGGTTGCCAGCAAATCCTTGTGGGAGGGCTGCCACAGGGCAGGTGAGATGGGGGTCCAAGGCTGTTCTGTTGGTTTCTCCTCATGGGGCTGTTACTCTACAGAAGACAGGGAAGGGGCTTGCCTGCTCAGGGGCCTGAGAGTAACATGAAGGAGGAAGTTGCCATCTCTCTGTCTTTCCCACCATCTGAGACCTTGGGACTTCTGGTGGGGAAAGGCAATAGAGCCAGAGTCTGAGATACTGCTCTGCATGCAAGTCCTGGGAGATTTGGGACCCAAATAGCATGGCCTGCAGGAGCAGGTAACAATTGGTAGAGCAATCATGTCCAACTTGTGGCCCTCGGGCCGCATGGTCAACAAATATTTTTGCAGCCCAGTCAATATAACAGTATATAAGAAAACATTTATTTTATCATTGCTTTTTTTCTACTTTTTACTATACTTTTCAAAATAAACCTACGTTTCTATGAAAATTGAAGCTTGTGTTTTTTTGTGGCCACATAAACTTAAGCCTTGTTTATTTGGCCCTGGTTAGCCTGTGAGTTTGACATGCTGGGTATAGAGCCTCCTGTCGCTTCTTTCCCTTGAGGGTTCATTGCAGTTGCTCCTGGGTGTGTTTGCAAATTCCTTAACTGGAAAAAAGGGCTGTGAAAGTGCATGGGTCCTTGCAAGTGAAGGTGTTGGGTAAACACTAGGTGGAGATATGCTTTATTTTGAAAAATTGATAAAGGCAACTCAGGCTGAGAGTGTTTTTGTAGTCTCTTCCCTCAATAGACTCTAATGCCAGGAAAAAGACAAATGTGCCTATGAAAACAATAGGAACCACTTAAGTTACCACAGCTGTTGAGTGAGAACAAGAGGAACTTCGAGACAGCCACTGATGGATCAAAAAGCAATCTCAGAGCCAGGCATCCAGACTTCAAAGCCAGTGTGTGTGAGCAGGGCGGGGCACTGGGCCACATCCACGTGTGCTTCCCCCGGCCTCTGCTTCCCAATCCTCCACAGTGACCTCCTGGTGAGTCCCTCCTATGGGAAACACACTTCCTGTTGGAAAAGCTGTCCCTGATAAAATGGGGTGAGAGGAAAGGGAAAGGGAGGCAGAGGAGTGAACTTCTGAACATTTTTTTCAAGGCACCTGTGGAAACTCCAAACGATTATATTTGTAATTTTAGCTCCGGTATGACTTTTGTGTGACTGCATATCAATTACACCTGACAATGAAATCCCAATGTATCCTCAGTCATCTTCATGTACAGGTGGTCTTGTGAGGGGACCCTAGGGTACATGGTGGTCACATCACTGCAGCTTGGTACCAAGGTCACTGTGGCTTTGAGGCTGGGGGTGTGGACCAAGAACATTTGCAGGCAAAGCACATTCTGAAGAAGACAGCCATGTCAGGTCACAGGTGCAGGACTGAGTCATCACTCTTCAGATGGCTGAGAGCACCACAGGGCTCTGGTGTCACACCCCCATGCACCCAGGGATGGTTTTCTGTTGAAGGACATTGTAAGGATATGAGATGTTTATGTTTTTATCTCCTTTTCTTTCCTCACCTCTTCCTTCCAAATTTAGCTCTGCATACAATGGCAAACCAGTCAGAAAACTGTTGTCAAAATTACATATGCCTTAGGACGCAGATAGATACATAAATATGATGGCTTTTCAACCTTTGCTGGTAAATTTTAGCATGTCACTGTAGGAAATATGTAAGTAAAGAAAAATAGGTTATAGATTTATACAAGTTGTAATCATAAACAATTTTCAAATGGTACATATACTTTCCAAGCTTTGATTTCAAGGGGCTGAGGTAATGGGAGCAGGGCCCAAAGTCTCCAACTCTTCCTTTGAGGTTGGGCCATGGGTGGGTAGCCTTGGGGTACTTTGGGAAGTGTATGCACATATGCAGAACATGGTTTATCAATCAGCATGGTGCCCTTTGCGTATCTACATTCTACACTTCAATTTCAAGCAATTAAAATTCTCCTGACATGTGGTGGCAGGGCAGCAGAAGGGAGCCAGAGTGTTAGAGGAGAGGTCAGCATGGAAATGTCAGAAGCCAAGATAGACTACTGCGTCCCCCTCCCCCCAACAGTGACCTGCTTGCTGCTGTGAGTCAGCAAAGGCATTGGAGAGGAGGAGGAATCCAATGTCTTCTTGGCATCTCCTCTATTTATCTGCCACCTTAATTCAAATCTTTATACACCAACCTAGAATTTTCCATGAAGCAATGTCTTTTGTGGCAGAGCCCAATGTTTCATATCACTTTTCATGTGTCTTGTTCAATCTCTATTCAGGATGGAGACAATGGCAAACAGCTTCTCAGCAAGAGCCACAGCTTGCAATATTGCAGAGCAGTGAAAACGAGATTAGAGCTTAATGTGTCTAGACAGCATATTTAAATACCCAGAAAGGAAGTACAGTTACCTCTGGCTGGCAAAATCAGTGCTACGTGGTTCTGTGCTCCCCACTCCAATTTCCTTCTTGATTTTCCCTAAAGAGAGTCACAATGCCGAGTAAGTAGGTATGGAGTCTCCTGTTTTCTCTGATTATTAGTGCTTTCTGTCATCAATTCATTGCTGTACAAAAATCAACACCTCTCCTATGATTTAAAAGGCTGCAACCAGATTGTACCAAACTGTGCAAAAAAATATCTTCCTTCTGGCACTCCCCTACCATTGGACTTCTTTCATTTGCCTTGTGACAGCTTGGAATCCCTAAAATGTTGCAAAATGGAAGGAGACCTACAAAAGGGACATATACCACAAAATAAGAAATGCTTCCTAGGACATGGTGTAAAGGATAAAAAAGAACCATTCATGCCAAATAGTGTGAGTTAAGATGTCTTGTGAGGCAAGAATGGAGAGGTGTGATGGACTGGGAGCCTCAAAGTCCGTTGGGTCCACGTCCCTGGGAAGGCATTGAGAGAGGGAGGTTAATGCACCAGCAACCAGTGAAATCAGGGTCTATGCAGAGAGGGCCATATTGACCTCCTTTCTGGGTATTTTTATTCATGGAGAAAAAGTTTTCTCTAAGTAAAGCACTAAGGACAAAACACAAAACACAAAACCTACAAATTGATACACCCATCCGTGGTCTTCAGTCTGACAAGCGTCCCACAGACACTATTGGCCACATGCTGCCTCCCATCTGTCCCTTTGCTGGCCCCCCATTGCCTGACAGAAGAACATCTTTACAAACCACAGCAGTTAGTCAAAACCCTGGACTCTTAATTTTGAGAAGCAACCCATCCAATTTGACTGAAGCTTCTCAGTAGCTGAGAACAGGAAACTCCATCAGAAACAGAAGCTAGGAGAAAATGGGGGAATAATAAGAGAGATAAATTCAGAAGGCAAGATAGTTTTCAATCCTGTGATTAATTCTTAATGAACCTTGACATTCTCACTGAACAAAACTGAATCATACTGTATTCCTTCACAGAAGGAAGAAAAGAGTTCAAAGGAAAATATTTGATTACTTTTTGCTCATGGAACAAAACAGAACTCAACAAATATTAACACAACCAGTTCTAACTCTCAAGCACATTGAATTACAGAATTTCATTTCAACCCATTTGTGAAAAAATTTTTTAAAATTGTTTTATTGCTTAAAGTATTACAAAGGGTATTACATATGTGTCCTTTTTTTTCCCCACCCTTGACAATCCTCTGGCCTCCCTATCCCCCCAGTGTCTTATGTCCATTGGTTATGCTTATATGCAGGCATACAAGTCCTTCGGTTGATCTCTTACTCCCCTCCCTCCTGCCCCCCAACCCTCCCTGGCCTTCTCGCTGCAGCTTGACAATCAGTTTGAGGCAGCTCTGCCTCTGTATCTATTATTGTTCATAAGTTTATAATGGTTTTTATTATCCATGAATGAGTGAGATCATGTGGTATTTTTCCTTCATTGACTGGCTTATTTCACTTAGCATAATGCTCTCCAGTTCCATCCATGCCGTTGCAAATGGTAAGAGTTCCTTCTTTTTTACAGCAGCATAGTATTCCATTGTGTAGATGTACCACAGTTTTCTAATCCATTCATCTACTGATGGGCACTTAGGCGAATTTTGATCACCTTTTCAATACCATTTCTCTACGTCATAGCTGAGTGGGTGAAATCATGGTCTGCATTTTGTTCTGTCACGGTGTTTGAAATGTTATGTGCTTGAACACAGGGACTAACTCTTCATTTCTACCAGTTTTTATTTTTGTTTCTTTTTGTTTTTATTTTTGGTTTTTTTTTTTGTGGGAAACCCATACATTCCAGTTCCAATGGAGGGGAATTCATTTTCAATTGGGAGAACACACTCTCAGGGTGGTACTGGGGATGAAATATCATGCTCCTCCCCATTGTCACATTTTCCTCTGTAAGGTTTTTATGAATTGGGATGTGGGGCAGAGAGAGGGTTAGATTGGATTTTCCTGATGAAAACATATTGGCCTTTCATTGAATTAAGAGCTGGTAAGGCAAGGCTACATGTAGGGCATGGTGCGGTAGGAGATAGTGTGTGGCAGTCTCCACTTCTGCTTAGATTTCTCTTCCTTAATAATCACACCTGAAACCCTAGCATGTTCCATCCACCTGATCATGGCATGTGAAGTTTTTCATCCTGTTAGAGGCTTAGATTTGCAATTTCAGCATTCACATAGCTCCCTATCTCTTTCTTGTTCATGGTGATTCATGTACATTGAAAGACAGCATGAGGGGGAGGCATGTCTACTGTCTTATGGCACCAAAAATGAAGTTATTGCCAGAATAGTCACTAAATCTGGAGAAAAGAACACCTGTTTCCAAAACCAATCGTAAAAGCAAGGATTTTAGATCAGATAGTCTGGGATTTGAATCCTTGATCAGCTCTGAGAGCTACATTTTCAGTTTCCTTATTTGCCAGAAGAAGATAATAATACCTACCTCTCAGGGCTTATGTGGAAATTGGACATTATAAGACAATTTATGTACATAATGAAGCTAGGTAAATAAAGTAAAACTTTTATTTTAATAAGTTGAAAGAGTACTTGTTATGTGCATGTTTCATTGAAAGGGACATGTATTTCCAGCAACCTGACTTTCTAAAAAACCTGAACATCTAACAATTATAACAATAGCTCTCTGGTTGTCCAAAATTGGTTCTAAATGATTTGCATGTGTTAACTTACTGATTCCTTACACATCCTATGAGAAGGAAATATTATCACCCTAGTTTACAAATTATGTAACTGAAGTGCTGAGAAGGTATAATACTTACAAAACTTCAGATATCTACTAAGTGGTGGGATTTGAAGCAAGACAGTAAGGTTTCAGAGTCCATGATATTAGCAGCTATGCTATATTGTCTTACTGATCAATTAAGAAACAGGTAGAAATGTTGGGTGTACTATAGTGAACATGCTATAAAATATATGGATATCAGGAAAGAAGAAAAAATTCCAGCACTGCCACAGTTTGGGAGGGCCCTAAAAAGAAAGGTTCAAGGAGCAGCTGCTACTGTAGCTTCCTGTCAGGGACAGGAGATGGAGACCAGTCTGCAGTGAGAGAGGAAAATTCATGTGATGAAAGCTGAGGGCCTAACTAAATCTGTGGTATGAAATTATGACCCTTTCAGAACTGAGTATTCAGTGAAATGGTTGGGGAGTAAAAGTCTGCTGATTAGTTAGAAAAACAAACAGTAAGCTTGCTTGCCTTAACCTGGGCCTTGACAGGAATAAAGTGTTTTCAAAGGATATATAACATGGGCCTGGCTACCGGTTAAAAGTTATGTTGCCAACATCTGAAAGGAGATTGATTGGCATAAAAGTGACACACAGCTAGAATACCCCTGTGGCAAACAAAAAGAAAACACAAAAACTACATTTTGGGGACTCACTTCCATCTCAGTCTGTTAAGGATTATCCTATATAATAAAAGCATAATATGCTAACTGTCCAACTGATCAGTTGACTGTTCAGTCGACCACTCAACAAGTTGCTATGATGTGCACTGACCCCCAGGGGGCAGGTGCTCCAAACTGTAGGTTAGCTCGCTGCTGGGGTCTGGCCAATTGGGACTGGGCAAGAGGGCCGGATATGCCCTGAAGCCCTTCCGCAGGCCCTCCCAACAGGCCAGCCCCCATGGCCCCAATCGGGACTGGGTGAGATGGCCCTGATTGGCCCTGATCACCAGCCAGGCCAAGGGGCCCCACTCATGGATGAATTCGTGCACCAGGCCTCTAGTCAGATATAATACCCACACAAGTTGAAATCACCATCCAACCATCTTAGATATCACTAAGAAGATAACTTACTGTGACATGAGTCAAAAGATAGGCTCAAGTCTGGTGAGATGTCCAAGAACTTCAGATGATAGAACTGCTGAGGTGACCCTAGGAAATAAGAACATTGACAGTAGTCAAAGCTGTGAAGCGTAGGACTCAACAGGCAAGGAAAGTCCAATGTACAACCAAATACCAGGCAATTATGACAATTACTAAACAACGAAAATGGAAAATTGAGTGAATGAGGAGTTATACAAAGCAAAAGAGAGAGCTAATAAACTATAGGATTGCATAGTAATTTCCTCAATGTTATCTCAGAATACTATACCCTGCAAAAGTAACATTCAAGTATAAGATAAAGGCAAACCTGCAGAAGCTTTATAAACCACACACCCTTCCTGGTAGCATTACTCCAACTTTACTTTAGAAAAATACAAAATGAACACAATGAAAGAGGCTTGCTGGGACTGACCAGCAGACCCTGAGTGATGGATCAATGGATTACTCTGACACACGTTTCTGTGAAAGAGACGGCTAAGGGACTGCTTGGCTATAGGAACCAAACACCCCTTTTCGCCTGCCTCCTTAGGCTTTTATTATAGCAACAGCTTGAACTAAAATTAACTTCTACTAGTAAATACAATCAGCAGGATAAGAGTCATTGAGAAAGCACATACTTCTAAAAGGTCATGTTTAAAGACTAAACATAGAGATTTCAGTAAAACACCTGGGAGCTCACACTTGTTTGAAAAAGTAAAGGCAGGGCCTGCTACCTTCGGCAAGGTCCCCCTAGAGGCCCCCGACCTTTTGGAGAATCCCCTTTACAGACTTTCCAACCAAGTCTCATGCTTCCCCACAGAGGATGAGGAACACAAGAGAGCAATGATCAGAACAATACCACCCAGTAAAATTTGTGGCTGATTGTGAAAAAATGTCTGGAAATAAATTCACAGAGGATTACAACAGGAGAGACGACAGGAAGCAGGAGGAAACTGGAATATAGGGAGGTTCTTACTGTGTCAGAGGAAGGAGGAGGTGAAATGTAGACATTGTAGAATTAACATTAAGGGCAATCTAGAAAAATGTAAATAGGATTTATAAGTTAAAAACTACTTGAAAAAAATTAGAAGAAACTTCGCAAGAAGTCAATTCTCCATGAGACAGAACCTATATAATAAAAACCTAAGCGACCATTATGGCAGAACGACCAGAACGACTGGTTGCTATGATGCGCACTGACCACCAAGGGGCAGACACTCAAATAGGAGCTGCCCCCTGGTGGTCAGTGCGCTCCCCTAGAGGGAGCACCGCTCAGCCAGAAACCAGGCTCATGGCTGGTGAGCTCAATGGTGGTGGCAGGAGCTTCTCCCACCTTCATGGCAGTGCTAAGGAGCAGCGAGTCAAGCGGTAAGGAGCCAGCAGGCAGGTGGTAAGGAAGGAGCGATCCCAGACTGCGAGAGGGTGCAGGCTGGGCTGAGAGACCCCTCCCAGTGTATGAATTTCATGCACCAGACCTCTAGTAGGTAGATAAAATGCAGAGCAGAATCAACCCCTCAAGAACATAATATTCAGAAAAAGAGTATAAATTATAAAATGTTTAAAGTTATGGATGAGATTTTTTAAAAGTGTAAAGTTCATTATGTAAATTTAGGCCACTATGAAAAGAAGAGGATTAAAAAAAGAGCTAAAGAACACATTTAGAAATAAAGAGTATGATAATCAAAAAGGTAAAGGAGCTGAAACCGGTTTGGCTCAGTGGATAGAGCGTCGGCCTGCGGACTGAAAGGTCCCAGGTTCGATTCCGGTCAAGGGCATGTACCTGGGTTGCAGGCACATCCCCAGTGGGGGATGTGCAGGAGGCGGCTGATCGATGTCTCTCTCTCATCGATGTTTCTGACTCTCTATCTCTCTCCCTTCCTCTCTGTAAAAAATCAATAAAATATATTTTTTTTTAAAAGTAAAGGATATATAAACAGGGTGTTTAATACATTTGAAAAAGCAGGAATTAACTGGAAGGCTGATACATGGAAATTACCTAGAATTAGACACATATACACACACACAGATGGTTATTTATGAAAATAACTGAAATTATCATAATGGGAGAAGGTTTAAAACATTTCTAATTGAATTTTGGGTCAGAGTCAATTTTCAAAGAAATCCTGGCTAAGAATTTTTCAGACCTGAGGAAAGATTAGGTAGGGGAGCCAAACCAAGTTCCAAACAGAATAAATAAATAAAACAGTCACAAACATATCACTTTGCTATTTCTTAACCTCAGATATGAGGAGAAAAATCCTTATAAGCAAGCAGAGAGCAAAAGAGAGATTGCTTATAAAGGAATGACAATTTAATTGCCATCAAGGTCTTTATCGGTAACAATGCAGTATTCTTCAAAGTGCCAAAGGCATAGAACCAACAAATTAGGAACCAGAAAAGTGAAGACACAGAAAAATGATCATTAACAAACTCTCGATGAGTGGTTTTAATGATTGAAATCACTGATGCAGAAATTGAATTCATAATGAAGGAATTGGATGCTAGAAGCAACAAGTGAGCAATGATACTGAGTAAAGATGTTGGTTCATCTAAACAGAATAAATTTTATTTATTGACTAAATAAAATACGAATGCAATTCAATGCAGGAATGTTTTCAGTTGCCAATATATTCACACAAAATAAAATCCAGATTTCTGCACATCCCATAATGCCCTGCCAGGGGTGCACGGCCACCTCTCTGATATCTCCCTTATGCTCTTGTCACTTGCTTTGCTCCAGTGACATGGGTGTGTTCCATTAATTAGTTGTGGCTCTTTAAGCATATTGCTTACAGTTTCTAAGTTTAATTCTCTTGAGCTAATAAATGGGTATACTAGTAGTAAAAACTGCTCACAGATTGCCAAAAATATTAAAAAAAGCTTTGGGGCGCTCTTTAAACTCAGTATATAGAGACTAATAGAAAGTAATCTACACCTGGCACTTTGAATTCCTCAGGGCCACACATATTAGGTCCACAGGAGATGTGACAGGGCACCATGCCCACTCCACAGTTGGCTGGCAGAGACCAGGTGCTATGCTGCACACCAGGTAGCTATGTCTTGTGCAAGAACAAAGGACTATACAGAGGACCCGTTAAATAGCACACATGTCACAACCTTGCTTGAAGAAAACCTCGTGTCTGAACATCTAAACCGTTAAACACATTAGTCTGTTTGGATTGCTCTCAGTATTAAAAAATTAGCTGCACGGTTTCTTTCAATACCAAGCCCTCATCACGCATTACATTGAATTCACATGCCCAAATGTTTTTACATAAAATTTCAGGGGCATGTCTATTCCATCAAATGAGACTAACCTCACAACTCAAGTTTCTGAAGACTAGTGACCAGTGTTAGTGCAGTGCAGAGAGGAGTAGCCTGGATGAAATGGAGAAGCACAGAAAGGAGTAGCCTGGATGAAATAAAGAAGGACTCACAAAAGCACCTCCTTTCTCACCAGGTTGCATCCTCCACATAACATCAGTGATAACAGAGGTATTAATTTCTAGCACACAATTATCTGCTGACACTTATACTATATGGGGCTCCTTACACCTCACATTTTTTCCTTAGCAGCTCTTGTCATGACATGTAATTTGCTTTTTTGGAAACATGCTAGTAAATACCTTCATAGAACAATGTCATGCTAACCTTGCTTTCCGAGGGTTGGATGAAAAAATGTATTTGGCACAACTTTTTTAGTTTCAAAAGATTACTAAAAACTTTTATCCCTACAAGGAGTGATTGTAGATGTTGCTTAACATTTATTAAGAAGAAAAATTTTGACATGAACTACAAAGTTAGAAAATGATATCCAGCCGAATGGAGATTATGAATACAGGAGTTGGCAAAAAAACTGTGTAGGTAGCTGCTTCTTTCTCTTCATCTTCTTTTGTATTTATATTGAATTTCCATTATTTCACAGTGAGGTTTAGGCTCTGACATAATTGTACACATGGGTGTGCACACCTACACACACACATTCTTTATTTATATTGAGAAAAAGAAAATGCATTCATATGATGATAGTTTAACAGGGGTTTCTATTCCTCATAAATGTAGTAACATCTTGACCATTGTATGTTAATGTATAATTTTTGATTATTCAACAGGATTAATTTAGGCACTGCCAGGAAGGAAGGACATTGGCAACAAAATAACTATGCATATAAATGTGCAAGCTGAAAATAGCACTTTTTTAGTTTCCTCCAAGCATATTCAAATTACCCAAATGCTTGTCCACAATTGATATATACTAGTTAAAAGAATAAATTAAAGCTCTTTGTTCAAGTATCAACCAATGTAGTAATTTACATTTCTTTAAAAACAGTCAGTAGTTTAAACTTTCCATTAATTTCCCTAATGAGATCTCGCTAACTACAGTTGACTTATGCACATGTAAGTACACATACTAATATCTACATGCAGATGTATAATCTACCTGAAGGATGATTTCTCAAATATCTAACTTGTGATACTTACTGGTGTCAACTTGAACCATCTGTTTATCACTGTTATTATGAAATTCCTCTGCCTTCTTGCTTTAGGCAAAATACATTTCTGTTGGTGGTTTATAGGATACAAGTGCTTTTTAATTTTGATTTTTTTAACATACTAAAGAGGCAAATCTCTGCTTTACTCTATACCTCATTGTATTTGGAGATTTGGATTTGACATAGTGATAGAATTAAAAAATACCATTTGAAAAAAATTACCAACAAAAGACAGAATCATAGGAGCAGGTGTATCACTGGGAAGTCCACGTGTGGTTTCCAAAGGATGTAGGTGAGTTCTTATGTAACAGGTGTGTTACTTAGGACACAATCAGAAGGCAAGCACACAGTGCTACAAGGCAAGTTTACCTCCTACTTAATCCTGATTCTCAATTTCATGGGAAAAGTTTCTTGACGTTCAGATGGATTCCCAAAGAAGCTTTCTAGGGCTGAAATTATCATCCTGTTTTTTCCATTTGTCCCTTTAAGGTGGCTTAATGGTTTTGGGGGATATTCAAGCTGAACGCAGACCACTGAGTCATGACTTTTACAGAAAGGAACCAGCCAGGAGTGTCCCGTGAGATAAATAGAAAATGAGTGTCAGGAGACACTGACTCGTGATTTGAGATAAACTAGCTGTGACTCAGATGCTTAAGGATAAGAACCAAGAAAAGTTTAAAAGCTAAGGGTGTACACAATAGACATAAAAAGCAGAAGACAACTGTCAATGGGCCCATGGAGAAGCAAATGCTATAAAAAAGCAGAAATTCTTCACAACTAATGGGCTGCAGGGGAAAGCAGCTGGTGCCTTTCTTGGCTACTTCAAAAGAAGGGCAAGAATCCCTTGAGACCAAGTAGGAATCAGAGAAAAGAATCCTTGGAAACAAGTGAGCTCAATAAAGTTGACTGTTTTAGCATTTCTTAATGGTATGTCACAGGGTGTTGGTGATATTTTCTGCAAGAACATACCATGTTTTTGTTTGTGAAGTGTTATACAGCTCCATTTCTCTACATCAAGCATGTCAAACTCATGGCCCACGGGCCGCATGCCTCATTTATTTGGCCCATGTTAGCCTTTCAGTTTGACATGCTTGCTCTACATCTTGGTGGTCAAGAACATGACTGAAATGGGCTTCAAGGATTATTCTAAAGTCAATGGAGAAATCAAGACAGGAGTTTAGGAAGGAAGATAACATGACGTGATGGAAAAGAACTCAATTTTGAGTCAGAAGGTCAAGGTTTATCTGCCTACTTTGCCATTTACTAGCTGAATGGCTAAATTGCTAACTCAGTTCAATAGTTATTTATTGAGCACACCAAGTGTCAAATCACCATATTGAAATGATCAGAAGGGTTACAGTTTAGCTGGGAGCTTGGGAAAATTACTTTGCCTCTGAGAACCTCAGTCTCTTCATCTGTAAAATGGAAATTAAGTTACTGAATTCTCCAGGTAGCCAGAATTGGGATAAACTCTGTAGATGTACTAAAATAATAATTATGGTAGATAATGAGAAATAATTATATGCCAGGCACTAAAACTCCATATGGAAATAAGAATAACCTAATAAGCTTTCTCTAAAAGTCTCCCTCTTCTCCCCAGCAGGAGGTACTGTGCCCACACTCAACTTCCTATAGGTTTGGCACCATTGTTACTTAAGACAAAGAGCAACAGGTTCCCAGTCTCCCCAGCAGATGAACAGTGTCCTGGTGCCTCCAGGTGTCCTCCCCCCAAGCATGCCTCAGCAGGATGCAGAGATAATGGAGCAGCCATGCACCTATAGCCCTGCTGCCCTCCAGGTCACACCAAGTGGTGTAGAGGCTGTTCGTTTTAAGTCCTTTTCATGACAAAACACACAGACAGATCTTATCATATCATGATAACTATTCTCAGGTTAGAACACTGAGGCACAGAAAGCTAGAGCAATTTGATCAAGGTCATTCAGCTGGTTAGTGGCAGAGTGGAGTCATCTACCATCTCTCTACTCTCTTTGACCTTGTCTTCTAATGCTTTGGCTGCTTCCTTACTTCCCAACAAATATTCACATTCGCATAGTAATGAAGAGGCAAGGTGGACAGCTCTGGATGGTGGTCACCCACTGTGACTTCTTCCAACTGGTCTCCAGGTTGGAATAGGTCCTACATAAAAGATGCCAGGATGTTCTTTTTCTTCTTTTAAAAAAAATTATTAACTTTGTTGGGGTGACATTGGTTAATAAAATTATGTAGGTTTCAGGTGTACAATCCTATAAGACATCATTAGTATATTGTATTGTGTGTTCACCACCCCAAGTCAAGTCTCCTTCCATCACCATTTATTCCCCATTTACCAGCTCCTACCTGCTACCACCCCTTTCCCTCTGATAATCACCATAGTGTTGTCTGTGTCTATAAGTTATTTTTTCTTTGTTCAATTCCTTCACCTTGTTCATAACAGGAGGTTCTTAAAATTGCCACTCAGTGTTTTCATTTGTTGTGTCTGGTTGTAAGTAAGGATGTTGTAGCTGTGGACAAAGTGGAAACAGAACTGAAATAAAAGACAAGGTCTCTGTCCTGAGGGAGTTTCTAGGTGAATGAGGCAGCCATTCTTTTTGTTTCAGAGATGAAGGTTGCTTTGCACTCCGTCTCTGCTACTGAATTATAAAGAATGGTTGCTAGTGAACACTGTATTTCAGATCTGGAGAAGGGATCTCTTCCTGAGGGGCCATATGTCCCTGAAAATTGTATGGAAATATTTTATGTTCCTCACCCTATCCCATCCCTGGGAGAGTTTCCAAAAACTTCCTCACATTCTCAGAGGGGTCTGTGAGCCCAAAAGGATGAAGAACGATTGATTTAGAAAATATAGTCATTACTTAATCTGACCATGACCTCAAGTTTCCTCTAAACTGGAATTCAAAAGAAATTCTGATGGGTCAATCTGCCTCTGGTTGTGTGTGTGTGTGTGTGTGTGTGTGTGTGTGTGTGTATTTTTTTAAAAATGAATTTTCTCTGAATTGAGAAAACAGGGCTCCCTCGAGCTTGTGTCTGCCAAGTTGCTGACATAAAAAGTAAATTATTTTTCTTGTCTAAATATAAAAACAAAGCTTTAAACATACTCCCGCATTTAGATAACTTACTGAGAAATCAAAATCAACACACTCAGGCATAACAAACAAAGTTCTTGATTTAAGTGTTCTTTGTCCTTTATTAGCAGAAAATGTATGAGAAGGTAGCAGGATCCCTTGCAGTCCTAAGTGTAGCCAAGTCCACACATAGGCACTCTTCACTTTCATCTGTCCTCTCGCTCAAGGTTCTGTGCTGCATTGTGTAGTCTCTGCAGCAGCTGTAAATGATGTATGAAATGAAAAAAATTCCATGCCCAGGCACTCAGCCAGATGCTGTGTTCATGGCTATTTTTGCTACTGAAGCTCAGAGAGAGATGCAACCACCAGGGACACTAAATGATGCTTTTAAAAAAATTGATGTTGCTCTTCCTTCTTCCTCTTCCTTTCCTATCTCATAGGAAGAATGTCAAACAAAATATTTTGACAGAAACAAACATGTTAAATAAATCAGCTCAGTCATCCTTTGAGCCAGATTCTGAATCATCATTTAAGAAAGTTAATTTCTATGTCCTTAAAATGGGAAATGGCCTATCACACACTCCCCTGATCCCACACTTGGCTTTGACCTTGAGACCAATGGTCTGCGAATGTCTAAGGTCATGCATTACTATTAATCAAACATTTTTTAATATATGCATGTTGTATGCATATTTATATACTTGTGGTTTATAATCCTTTATATCATCATGTGTCAATATCTCAAGTCAATATAAGTTTGAGCAAGGTGGTTAATTAACAATAGTGGATATAAATCCTTCTTAAAATCCTATATAATTAAAGGGTAATATGCAAATTGACCCCAACAGCAGAACAACTGGGAATCACTGGTCACTATGACACACACTGACCACCAGGGGGCAGACGCTCAATGTAGGAGCTGCCCCCTCGTGGTCAGTGTGCTCCCACAGGGGGAGCTCTGCTCAGCCACAAGCCAGGCTGAAGGCTGCCAGTAAAGTGGTGGTGGTGGGAGCCTCTCCCGCCTCCTCAGCAGTGCTAAGGATGTCTGACTGCAGCTAGGCCTGCTCCCCACTGGCAAATGGACATCCCCCGAGGGCTCCTGAGTTGCCAGAGGGGATGTCTGACTGCCAGCTTAGGCCCAACCCCCAGGGAGCGGTCCTAAGCCAGCAGGTGGTCATCCCCCCAGGAGTCCCAGACTTCAAGAGGGCACAGACCCGGCTGAGGAACCCTCCTGGGTGCACTTAATAAATTCAAATGTTTTGGCCAACTTTGAAGCTGCATATATGATTAGGTTATTCTTTTTATTCAACAAATATTTACTTAATTGTCATCTGTCTTCCCTCAGTAGAAGGTAAATTTTATAAAGGTAAGGAATTGTGTCTGTTTTGCAAGTTGTACATAATTAAAAGATTGTAAAATGTAAATGGGGTAGCCTTTTAGTTAGTTGTTCCTGGGGGGTTTTGATAAGAAGGTGATATTTGGCCTTAGCTAGTTTGGCTCAGTGGATAGAGCATCAGCCTGGGGACTGAAGGTTCAATTTCAGTCAAGGGCACATGCCCAGGTTGTGAGCTCAATCCCCAGTAGGTGGTGTGCAGGAGGCAGCCGATCAATGATTCTCTCTCATCATTGATGTTTCTATCTCTCTCTCCCCCTCCCTTCTTCTCTGAAATCAATAAAAAATATTTTTTATAAAAGAAAGTGATATTTGTATAGTCTAGTACAGTGATGGCAAACCTATGACACGCGTGTCAGAGGTGACACGTGAACTCATTTTTTTGGTTGATTTTTCTTTGCTAAATGGCATTTAAATATATAAAATAAATATCAAAAATATGTCTTTGTTTTACTATGGTTGCAAATAACAAAAAAATTCTATATGTGACACCACACCAGAGTTAAGTTAGGGTTTTTCAAAATGCTGACAGGCCGAGCTCAAAAGGTTCGCCATCACTGGTTTAGGAGGACATGGAGAGAAGGGCCATGCAGACATGTGGGTGAAGAGGGTTTGAGGCACAGAGAAAATAGCATGTGCATAAGATTTGAGCAGAATAACTTATTTGACAGAAATCATACTCTTAAGAAGAAGCAGCAATCTTTGCTAATGTTTTGCTGTTCACTTAGGCTTTTATTTATTTTTTTTTGGGGGGGGGCGCATGTAGGAATGCAGTGACTGACCACTATGTGAGTTGCAAATTTAATTCCTTAAGAAACTTCCACAGTGTTTTTCCAAAGTGGTTTTGAAGTTCCAGTTCCATACTCTCCAACACTTATGGTCAGCTTTCAGAATTTTAGGCATTTTAATAGTAATATGTCACTGTGATTACAATTTGTATTATCTTCATGAATAGTGGTGTTGAGTACCTTTATAGGTGCTTACTCGCCATTAGTATACATTCTTCGGTGGAATATCTGATCAAATAGATGTTCTAATCTTTTGCCAACATTTGTTTTTTTTTATATGCTTATCGCTGTGATCTGAATGTTTGTGTCTCCCCAGAACTCATATATTGAAATCCTAACCTCCAATGTGATGGCATTAGCAGGTGGGCCCTCTGGGAGGTGCTTAAGTTTTGTGGAGCCCTCATGAATGGAATTGGTGTCTTTCTCAAAGAGGGCCCAGAGAAACCCCTGGCCCTTTTCACTAGGTGAGGACATGGTGAGAAGTCCTCTTCCTGAGTGAGACCCTCACCCGACCATGTCGGCACTACGGTCTTGGACTCTCAGTCTCCAGACCGTGAGAAATAAATTTTTGTTGTTTAAAAGCCATCAGTCTATGGTATTTTATTATAGCAGCCTGAACAGACTAAGATGTTTATCATTAGTTGTGAGTGTTCTTTATAAATTCTGGATGCAGGTACTTTTCCAGGTATATGGTTTGGAAATATTGTTTCCAAGTCTATGTCTGTTCCATTTTTTTAACGATGTTTCCAAGAGAAGACATTTAAAAAATTTGGATGAAATCCAATTTATCAATAGTTTCTTCAATGTATTGTGCTTGTATTAAATTTCTTTAACATTTTATTAAAGAAATTCTTGCCTAACTTGATGACACAAAAATTTGCTCCTACATTTTCTTCCAGAAGTTTTTTGTTTGTTTTAGTTTTAGGTTTTACATTTACGTATATGATTCATTTTGAATTTATTTCTGTATGCAGTGCAAATTAGAGTTTGAATTTTATTTTTTTAAAAACATGTTGATATCCAAATATTCAAGCACAATTTGATAAAAAGACAATTCTTTATCCATTAAATTACCTTTGCTCCATTGTCAAATTGATTGTACATATATGTATGTATGTTTTCTTGTTCCATTGACTTATTTGTCTATGTTTATACCAATACTAGTCTCTTCTGGTTACTATAGCTTTACAATGTCATGGAATAATGTTATTTTTACAAATTATTTTGCCTACTCCTAGTCCTTTGCATTTTTGTATTAGAATCAATTTGGAAATTGTACCAAAAATGAGTCAGTTGGGATTCTGTTGGGATTGTTTTAATTCAATATCATTAAAATTAACATCTCAACAATATTGAGTTTTCTGGTCTTTGTATATGATGTAGATTTTTATTAATTAATTATTTAAATTTAAATATCTCTAGGCATGTTATTTTCAATATAGCAGTCTTTTATATCTTTGAACAGATTTATCATTAATTATTTAATTTTTTGATGTTAGTACCAATGGAATTGTTGCCTTAATTTCAGTTTCCAATTATTTGTTGCAAATACATAGGAACACAGGTGATTTTAGTAATATTTATTTGTACTCTGTAGACTTGTTAAACTACTTATTGGTTCCTGTAAGTTTTTAAAAATAGATTCTTTTAGATCTTCTACATGGATGATAATATCATCTGTGAATGTAGGCAGCTTTACTTCTCTTTCCCCAACATAGATTTCTTGCTTGATTGTACTGGCTAGAACCTCCAGTATAAAATTGAACAGAAATGTTGAATACAGATATCCTTGTCTCATTCCTGATCTTTTTAGGGAAGCAGTGAGTCTTTTATCTATAAGCATGATTTTAGCTATAGTTTTTTCATAGGTTACCCTTTATTTATTTGAGGAAGTTTCCTTTTGTTCCTAGTGTAATGAGAGAGTTTCTGTTAGAAGGTAGCTGTATTTTGTCAAATGTTTTTCTGTGTCTGTTTATTTAGATGATCACACACTCTTTTTTTTAGTTTGTTAGTAGGGTGAATTCCATTGGTTGGTATTTGAATGTAAATTTAACCTTGCATTCTTGATGTACACCTAACTTAGTCATGATGCATTTTTAATATATGTGGATTTTATTTGCTAAATTCTATTTAGAAATTTTCTATCTGTGTTCATGAGGGATATTGGTCTGTAGTTTTCTTGCAGAATATTTGTCTGGTTTTGGTGTAAGGGTAATGTTGACCTCACAGAAGAGTTGGGAACTATAGTATCCTCTTATTTTCAATTTCTGGGAGAGTTTATGTGGAATTAGTACTATTTCTTATTTCTTCTTTACATTTTTGGTGGAATTTAGCAGTGAAGTCATTCAAGCTTAAATTTTCTTTGTGGGAAAGTTTATAACTGACATTTAAAAATTTAATGGTTATAGAGCTATTTGGATTCTCTATTTCTTTTTGAGTGGGCTTTTATAGTTTGTATTTTTCAAGAAATTCATCCATTTCATCTAACTTTTAAAATTCATTGGCCTAAAGTCAATCGTTGTATTCTCCTGTTATCCTTCCAATATCCATAGGAACGGTAGTGATGCTGCCTCTCATTCTTTATATTGGTGAAATATATCTTTTGTTATTCTTTAGTCAGTATGGCCACAGGTTAATTAGTTTTACTGATATTGTCAAAGAACTAGCTATTGATTCCATTGATAAAACTATCAGAAATGAGATAAAAGGATTTATAAGAACCACTGGTACCTCTTCAACATTTCAATTCGTATCGTATTTACATTCGTATTCTGAGATATTGAGAGAGCTTTGTGTTCTAAGTCTGATTGAACATAATAGAGATAGAGATGGCATTTGGTCAGCTTGCCCTTGGAATAGATCACAAAATTATTTTTCCACTTTACTAGGCAAAGAGCCAACTTGCCTCTATATAAAACTTTTTTTTTATTATTCTTCTTAATTCTCAAAGATCAAGATGACTGGCTTTATTTTCATTCAGAATTCTCCTCTTGACTTGGGATTGAATATAAATGCCCACAAAAGTAACACCATGCAACCAAGATATTATTTTTTCCTCTCCCAATTAGAACTGTATTTCAGGGCCTTGAATGCAAATGTTAAATGTGTTAATATAACCCTTTACCAAAATTATTTCCTACAACTTGTCAGAGGCAGCAATGTCTAGGTCATAAGTCCAATGCCTTTGCTAATTCTTTATAATAAATTCATGTGGGAACACTAGTAGCAGGAGTGTACAATTTCATCTTTGTCTCCTAGAATTTGTAATGCTCGATTTCCAATCTTTGATCCCATTTTTCATCCAGTAGTTAGCATTACTTGTTGGCATTTTCTGCCCCCAAGTTGAATTAATGAAATCTCTGTCATGGAAAATGACCTTAAATCAATATAGTTTCTCATTTTCAGTCCTCTCATAGTTTAATAGTACGTATTCCTCCATGATACTATTAAATGTGTGTGGATGATTGAAATGGGAGCAAGAGTGCTTTGGAAGATGGTGCAGTTACACAGGTGCTGTTTTGAAAAGTTCATATATAATTAGCACACAATAAATTACCCAGATTTTAAGTGCTCAATTTGATTAATTTTGGCAATTGTATACAGTTTTGTGACCACACTCAAAACAAGATACACAGTATTTCCATCTCCTTAGAAAATTCTATTGTACTCATTTTCACTTGATCTCTCCTCCCATCTGGTTGGATAATCACAATCTTATTTTAGTTTTAACTGTACTGTATTTGCATTTCATATAACTGAAATCATTTAGTGTGTACTCTTTCATGAGATTTACCAACATTGTTGCATATATGAATACTTCATTCTTTTTATTGTTGCTTCTCCATTTTATGGGTATAGTACAATTTATCTGCCCATGGAAACATAGATGTTTTCCAGTTTCTTTTTTATAGAAATCATTTGTTGACATAGATTTCTTTGGTGGAGTTGTGGTGGTAAACACACTGGAGTGGAATTACTAGTCATCTATTTTGCTCATATATCTCCAGTTTGGACCTGGTTCAGTGGGGCAGCTCATTTCTGCTCCATGCAATGTCAATTGCATCTTGAAAGCTGGAGAGCATTGTGTGTGGGGGCTGAAATTATCAGAAGGCTCATTCACTTCCTACCGGTGGTTCATGTTGCTGGTGGCCAGGACCTCAGCTGTGGCTGATATCCGGAATACCTACATGTAGTCTCTTCTTGAGGATACTTGGCTTCCTCAGAGCATGGCAGATATTTCCAAAAGAAAGTGTCCCAGGAAGAAAAGGTAGAAATGCATTACATTTTATGACCTATTCAGAAAACACATAATGTCATTTCTGCCATGCTCCATTGGTTGAGGCAAAGATGGGGGGGGGGGGAGGGGAGTAGTACTTAACCTTACAACTTAATGAAAATATTGTCAACATCACACTGTAAGAATAATGTGTTGAATGCAGTGCGTTTTGTTGGCCATTTTTGGAAAATACAAACACTCAGATTTATGTATAAATATATTTGTAACAACATTTTAAGCAACAGAAACAGTTAGAAATCAATTTGAAAACATGTAAATGCAAATGTAAAAATAGAGTTCTTTTTATGTCATGGTTTGAAAGTATTCCTATGGCCTCTTTGATCTTCTTACTTATAAGAGATGGAAACTAATTCCTCTCCCCTTGAAGAGCTCAGACCATTAGAGTTGGATGAATCTTAGCTCTGCTTTAACCCAGGTCCTCGATGTGCGAGTGAGACACTTGAAACCCAGTCACACAGTTAGCTTGGGAGCAGTGGCTGCCTTGGAGAGAAGTCAGCCTGTGCACAGCACAGTCCCATCTGCATTCCTTGGATAACAAGACCCAGCAGCTATTTCTGGAAAGTGAAGACAGCACAGTCAGTGAAACATTCTTACGTCAGATCTCTTGGGGTGGTGGGGTCGTTTCTATATGAGCTAGACATCCCTCCATATGGATTGCACCTAATCTCTTCCACTTTGTGTGAATTTTCTTGGGACCTTAACTCAGTCTTTATCCTCATGTTTTTAAAAATTCTTTCTTGTGTAAGGGTACCCATGTACATCAATATTGTTATGTAAAAGGGCATATTATTAACCCCCTTTGTTTGTCTTTCAATCAGAACTAAGAGATCATAAATATATAAATCACACTTATCTCCTAATTTTATAAATCCAACTTTTATTGGAAAATAAATCCAATTTTTACTTTTAAAAATAAAAATTGTAAACAAATAAAAGACAAGTATCATATTATAGATGTGGCGATATTCTAGTTAGGATTCCTGGGGAAATTCAATTTTAGAAATGTAATTTTTAAAAACAAAAATAAATGGACAAAAATATGCACATTGTATATCGATGATCATTTTCCCATCTGAAAGCAGCTGTGACAAAGCACATTTAAAACATCTTCCCTTGTGTACTTTTGAGTTCCACATGAGCACTTTAGGATGACACTTAATCTACTCAACAACAATGAGGATGGGAAAGAATTGCTTTTTGTCCCCCGGAGATTAGAAGAGAGTTCCAAGTAGATCTTACTGGGTGCATACGGACTTAAATGTATTCCTGCTTCACCCCCTCTTTTTCTTCTTCTTCTTTTTTTTTTTTAATACACTGAGCTCAATAATGCCTTGCTGAAATGAAGATACTATTTTTATAACTGGCAATTTGAACATCTTAATCCTTTCCCTTTTCTACTTATCCTCATAAATCTCCTGGCATCTGGAAACCATTGAAATGTTCCCTATATCTATAAATTTGTTTCTATTTTGTATGTTTGTTTATTTTGCTTTTAGATTCTACATATAGGTAAAATCGTATGACATTTGTCTTCCTCTGTTTGACTCCTTTCACTTAGCACAATGCCCTCTAGGTCTATCCATGTTATCACAAATGGCAAGATTTATTCCTCTTTATGGCTAGGTAATATTCCATTGTATAAATGTACCACACCTTCTTTATGCATTTGTCTATTGGTGAACACTTAGGTTGCTTCCATATTGTCACTCGTGTAAATAGTGCTGCAATGAACATAGGGATGCTTAGGCCTTTTTGAATTAGTGTTTTGGGTTTCTTTGAATAAACACCCAGAAGTGGAATTTCTGGGTCCTTCTTTGTCTCTTGTTATAGTCTTTGTTTTAAAGTCTGTTTTGTATGGTTTAAGTATTGCTACTCAGCTTTTCTTTTTGTTTTCATTTGCATGAAATATCTTTTTCCATTCCTTTACTTTCAGTCTGGGTGTTTTTTGTTTTTGTCTGAAATGGGTCTCCTATAGATAGCATATGTATGGTCTTGCTTTCTTATCCATTCAGCTAAACTAGGTTTTTTCATTGGAGTATTTAACCTTTTTAAATTTAAAGTAATTATTGATAGGTATGTAGTATTGCCACTTTATTATTTGTATTTTTGATCTTTTTGATCTTTTTTTTAAGTCTCTTTAACCTTTCGTGTAATAGGTTTGGTGGTGATAAACTCCTTCAGCTTTCACTTGTTATAGACTGAATATTGTTTTATTGCCTGAAAGTATGTTGTACTTGGACAGGCATGTAAGAAGCACTTAAGCAACTTGTAGATCAGCTTGAAGATTTTACAGCTTGGGTTTATATATTTTGAGACATGTCTAGAGTAACCTTTACTCTAGGACTATTTTATCCCCAGTTCTCTTTGGTTGACTTCTAAATTCTTACTGATTTGCTGGGATCTCTGCCAAATGCCCTGTGTGTTCAACCAGATATATTCATAATGGCTGGTAAGAACTCATACGATCCTCACTTCCTTGTGGAGATTTTTCAGTTTATCTGGCAATTGTTCTGAATATGGAGTTCTTTTACCAGCCCTGAGGAGTTTCAGCTTTTCGTGAGCAGGTGAGAATTCAGCCAAAGTTTGTTTTCTTCCGCTAGAGATCAGAGCTCTATGCTGCCTATCATCCAATAATAAACACACGGTACTTCATGTCTTTTGTCTAGATCTTATTTCTAGTTTATGGTGGGTGGGCATATCCCACACAAGTTATCTTTATATGGACAGAAGCATAAACACCTAGGTAAAATGTTCAAGTATTATTTCTCATCTTTAGATTTTCATACCACTTAGCAATAGTTTTCGTCTAAGTTATATGTAGTATTTAACTGTGGTTTTTTTTTTCTTTTGTTTTTGGACAACTAGTTTTCCTCAAAATCTACTAAATATGTTAGCATTTCTCCACTGCCTTGCAAAGTGTCTTTGCCATATACCAATTTTCTATGCATTTGTGTGGGCCTATTCTAGCTAACATCACACTCTCAGTCACTTTTATTTTATAGTAAATCTTCATAGCCGAGTCTTCTTTGCCATGCCGTGTTATCTCTCTTTATTTAGTTGGATATTATTTTATGTATTTCAATAAAGTTTCATGTTTTTGCCCATAAAGTTACTACATATATATTGTTAGATTTAATTATCAGCAAATATTTGTTGTTTTGTAAATGGTATTTTATAATTAAATTTTCTAACTATGAACTGATGGTTATTTGAATGCAATTCATTTTCACAAATTGATTTTACATCTAGCAACCTTCTGAATTGTCTTATTAATTCCAATAATTTAGCTCTGTCTTCGCTAGGGTTTCCTATGCATATGAACACATTGACTGTTCTAGTCCTTAATATTTATTTCTTTATTCTTGCTAAGTAGTGTTGTTTTGAACATCCAGAAAAAAAAGCTGAATAGAGGTAGTGAGAGTTGGTATTCTGTTCTTGTTCCTGGCATTAAAGAACATTGAAAAAAATCATTTCACAATTAAATGTGGGATTCATTGTAGCTTTTATATAAATAATAAAAGGACAATTTCTGATGTTTCTAGTTTTTAGAAAAGCTTTACTTTGAGTGTGATTGAATTTAGTGAAATACAATTGCTGTATGTCTTTGAATCACAATAGTAGGTTTTATAATGTCCATCATCTTTGTATTCTTGGGATAAAGCCACTGTGTTCATAATGCATTATTTTTGAAAGTATCACTGAATTTAGTTTGCTAATATATTTAATATTGTTGTTGCTATGGCCAGCAGTGAGATTAGTCTATAATCTTCCTTTTTTATTATATCCATGTCCCTGCCTTGAACAAACTCATTACTAGATTTGAGACTAACATTTGCCTTCCTAGTCCTTGAAACAATTTCTACAATGTTAGAACATCTGTTCCTTGAATTATTGGTAGAGTTTTCAACTACAACTGCCGGTGCTTAGGGAGCTTTTTGTTTTATTTTGCTTTAGATTTTGGTAAAAATTTAAATACTGATTTTTATTTACCAAAAGTTATATTTTTACACAGGTTGTTCTTCATCTTTAGTTACTTTTAATATAATTGTGTCCTGACCTCAGGACTTAGTCTATTTCAAATTTTTTCAAATTTATTTTCCACATTGTAGCATGTAATTTTTAACTTTTAAAAACCCGGGGATATTAAGCCACCTCCTTCCATTGACAGACCCAACTCAAAGTTGAAGGACAAGGGAACCCATTTGATACAATTTGTAACAATTAGCCTGGGCTGACAGAGTGAGTGGAGGGAGTGGAGAGAAAATCTCAAAGAGGAAACAATGCATTATCAGCACAGTTATTATTATTATTATTACTACTACTACTACTTATTTTATTGACTTTTTATTGCTTATTATTTTTAAATTTATTAGCGTGAGATAGGTTAAGAAGACTATATAGGTTTCAAATGTACATTTCTATGATACATTACCATGAACTTATCTGGTTACTTCCAGCACATAGAGGCCTTAATATTGGTGGAAGCTCACCACCCAATGTCAAATCATCTTCTGACACCATATATTTGACCTCTTAACTATTTACTACCCTCCATCCCCTTCCCTCTCATAACCACCATACTGTTGCCTATGTCTATAAGTGTTTGTTTGTTTTTCTTGTTTGTTCATTTGTTGCTTTGTTTTATATCCCACTTTTGAGTGAAATAATATTTGTAACAAAAAATATGGATCTTGAGAATATCATTAAGCAAAATAAGAAGACAGAAAAAGTTGAGACGTATAATTATTTTAAACAGAATAACTTGTGGTTTGCCAGTGGGTCATGGCAAGTTTAGTGCAATCCACCGTCTTGCATTTTAATCTGCGTTCTTCTCTAAAACGATCTCCTCCTGGGGAGAGGCTGGGGTTTCGTTACTCACCGAGAGATTCAAATTGACACGTGTGTCTGTGGCAGCTTTTCAGCATTAATTGCCACTGCCATTTCCTTAACGCAAGAAGACTCTAAAAGTCATCATTAGATTTTTACTCTCCTTGAATATGTCTAGCTTCTGATCCTTCTTTTAAGGGCTCATTTCAATTAAATTCAACTCTCACCTAGTGTTCACCCATTCTACGTTTACATGTACTAATTTGCTGACAGGGGTGGGTTTCCTAGATTGCTGGCTTCACTTATTTATTCCCCAGACATTTAGTGAACATCTGTGCTTAGGTGTTAAATAACGCAATTACTAGCCTGTTGATGCCAGACTCTGTGCTAAGAACTGGGCTAGGTACTTGCAATTAAAATTCAAATAAAACAGTCTCACACCTACAGGAGTTTGCAATCAATAGTAAATAGTGAGATCATCAAAATCTTTAGAGTTATCTTGCCCTGGGTTCATACTGTTGAAAGTTAACTGTCAAAAATAGTTTTAGTTAATTACATAAAAACAACATGATGTATTAGCAAACACATATCTTCATGGTTACTTAGGACAGGATGAATAGGAGGATGTTTCATTTCAGGAGGCAGTGTTGTAGGTGAGCTTCCACCAATATCAGGGCCTCTATATCTGGCTGGAAGTAACCAGATAATTTAATGAGAAGCATTTCTATGGAAACAAGAAAAACAAAGTTTCATAGTTTGAGCAAATTATACATTCAGTTTCTGAGTTTAGAGAGAAGCCGGTTGAGAAAATGTCTAGAGGTCAAGTTCAAAGCATTTTAGATGGTGTGAAGGCAAGCAGTGGCAATCTGACAGATCTTCCTGATTTACAGTTGAAATGCTTCTGATGATAACATAGCCACAGGCATGCAGGTTGTCCGTGCACAAGCTGCTGTGGTGATTAAGTTGGGAATCAGTGTCCAACAGGTGCATTACAGGTGCTGGCATTTTTCGGGCATCCCTGTACTCACCTGGTGGTTCACCAGTAGTTAGTGTATGGGCCACCCATGCCCACATAGTAAATTTTTCAGTGTGGCACAAAACCATGTTTTTTAATAGACTTAAATATCTTCTGTTTCTCTGCAAAAAATTAAAAAGCCAAAGTAGATAAACTTACATTATTAATCAATGCCTCAGTATATTATCAATTTTGAGCAATTATTCATAATAGATTATTTTTTGACAATTTTTGAAGACATGCCTAATATTATTAAATCAACAAATTAAAACTAGCTTTTATTTACCAAACTTTATTCCAGATCATGTAAATTTGAAATGTATTTGGTTTACTTTCTATATTTCTGAGCATATACTTGAAAATGCTTACTTTTCTTTAAGCCAATTAAATAGAAGTCAACAAATTAATTTCAGCAATACTATCTGTAGGTAGAAAAACATTACATATTTATAACATATATTCATAAACATATATACAGACATAAACAAATCTTATTAGCCTTGTTTTAAAATTTTTAGCAATGTCTGAAGTATAAAATTCAGAACAGTTGGATCCAAATTGTGTTTCTGGCAGATGGACTAAGTTAAGGTTACCTACCTAGATGGCCAAAGTCATTTGTTAAATATTTTTACTTATTTTTTGTTTTTAATCTTCACCCAAGGATATTTTTTCTATTGATTTGTAGAAAGAATGGAAGGGAGGGCCAGAAGGGGAGATGAGAGGGAGGGAGGAAGGGAGAGAGAGAGAGAGAGAGAGAGAGAGAGAGAGAGAGAAACATCAATGTGAAATAGATACATTGATTGGTTGCCTCCTGTGCACATCATAACTGGGGCCAGGGATCTAACCTGCAACCCAGGTTCATGCCCTAGACTAGGAATCAAACCTGTGGCCCTTCGGTGTATGGGCCAATGCTCTAACCACTGAAAACACTGGGGCCAGGGCTGTTAAATACTCTTTATTTGCATACTGTAGGGATTATTGAGAGCTGTTTTTAGAGTCGCATTGTCTTTTAGAAGCTTCTATGTACCAATAAAAATGCATCTCATTCTCTCTGAGAGGTTTGAGGCTCTTTCTTTTAAGAATGTCCCTTAAAATGGACTTCTCTGAGCCAAAGATTCCTGGAAGTGGCCACTACAACTCAATTTCAAATTATGCTGAAGTTCACCCATTTTTTCCAGAAAGGCAAAAGATCCTGTTTCAAATATCAGGTGGAACCCATATCTGCTTTTAGATCCCCTAGAACAGATAAACTATGGGGATTCAGGTAATCCTGCTGCATAAAACCCAGCGAATCACAGGTTTCTCTTCTCACTGACAGAAAGGTGACTTACTAAGAAGCTTCAACAAACAAACACAGAGCAAATGTGCACGATAAAGTTGGCGAGCGCAGAACGCAAACTGAGTGGCACTCAAATATGAGAGACTTACCCTCAAACTCCTAGGTCAGCGAGAAAACTGTGAACTCAGTGGGTTCTGTGGATACCTACACCTGTTTGCTCACTGGCCTCTGAGATGTCTGGTGGTGATGCTTACTCTTTAAATCACACTTCTGACATCGTTAACTTGTTTTAAGCCATGCAATTTGGGCTAATTTATTACAGCAGTCACAGGAATCAAATGTGGTGCCTTTCATACCTCCTTTGACAACACGTCTGGCTTTGGTGAGCACCCACTTTGCACAGTGACTTATCTTGACATGTAAGCAACATTCTAGAACCTGTCCTGGAGAGTGTTGTCATTGATGGGGCCTTTCTGGCTACTGAAACAATTTAGAAAGAAAGTTCTTTGGAACCCCATGCTGCCCTATGCCTCCTAAATGAGGACTTGGGATTTCATTATGGACAGATTTCTGGAATAGCTAATTCCTTTGAAGGTGACTTTGGGTCTTTTATTGATTTCTACTGCTGCTGTAACAAATTGATACACATTCTGTGGCTTAAAACAACACAAATTTATTCTCTAACAGTTTAAGAGGTCAGAAGTCCAAGGGTTTCACTGGGCCAACATCAACATACCGGTTCCTTTCTGGAGGCTTTTGGGGAGAATCCTTTTCCTGGTCTTTTCCAGCTCCTAGAGGTCATCCACATTCCTTGGCGTGTGGCCTTCCCCCTGTCTTCAAAGGCAGAAATGCTACCTCTCCTGCTGAGTGACTACCATTGGGGAAGTTCCTCCATTTTTAAGGACTCACGCATTTAGACTAGGTTCACCTGGCTAAACTAGGATAATCTCCCAGCTCTATGTCCTTAATCACATCTGCAAAATTCCTTTTTTTCCATGTAAGATCACATACTCAGAGATCCTGGGTGTGGGCATGTTTGGGGCCTATCACAGGCATAGGCACTGATACAGCATGCCCATGGCAGAAAGAACACCTGATGTTATTGTGGATGTTTTGTAAAACTGCTGGGTCACTTGAAGTGCTCACAATACCAAGCACCTAGGGATAGATCCCACGCTCATCCTTTCCAAGTACCGGTTGGAACCAGAACACTTTGACCTACCTGTTTTCATCAGTACTTTTGCTGATCTAGATTACTGAAGTGTAATCAAAGACTGCCTGAGCCATTTGATTGGATCCCTATCTTATCAAACAGCCTTAGTCCACTTTTTGGATTGTCCCTGGGGTGGCTCAGTGGACAGGACCAGAATGAAAAATGACAAAAGGATTTTCTCTCTGTGACTTTCTTTTTTTAGCTCTCTCTACTTTGCTAGATTGGGGGCCTTCTTACATTCTCCCCATATTAGGTTTCATTTTCTGGGGGCCACCTATTAACCTGTTTTTCTCAATGTTTTGATCTACAAGGGCTGCAATGATTTATTAATGAGGTGGATATGAATACTGCTTGAATCCTGTGAGAATCCCTTGGGCGAAGTTAGGGCCCCCCTCTCCCTAAAACAGAAATCACATTACATAACTCCATGTAAAATTGCAATTTGAAACAGAGAAGAACTATCCTGCATAACCAAATATTTAAAAAATAAACATCTCAAAGTATAGCCTATCTTATAAAAGGTGCAATTCCCTTTATGAAACAGACTTCAGAGACTATTTATACCTTTAAACCATGAAAAATCTGACTTCATGCTGTCTGCTGCACATATCACTTCTGGATCTTAGCAATAAAAAACCATTTCCAGCTTACATGTAATAAGAAAAATCATTCTATTGCCCCTCACCCCTCATTCCGTTAAAATGACTTTTCAGAAAAAAGGAAAAAAACCTAGATTTTTCTTTTTGTTGAAACAATTGTTAACTTCCTTATCTACCCATTAATTTTATCCTATATAAGACTCAGAATCAGAAACTCAGAATTCAAAACCATTTTCACAGCATCAAAGAAAAGTGGATAATGAATAATATGAGGAACCTTCTTTTCTTCTCTCCTTGCTACCATCTCTACCAAGCACAGAGGCTACATTTATGTAAGTTTTCTTTTTAGTGGGGAGGAAGGAAATCAGGAGGAGATGGAGTTTGTGAGGCTGAGGAAGTGCAGAGCAAGGCTGAAACATTTGCTGGTGGCAGAAGCTACTTGCTGAAATGCCATGAGCTGTATTTCCAGTGTGCAAGAAGATAACGGAACACCTGCCACATAGGAGCAGTAGTAAATAATTGTTTGGGGTTTTTTTTTTGCTGAGTGAAAGGTGATAAATACAATAGCTTCTTGGCAGCCCACACTGACATCATGTGGAGAAAACCACACTGAGCTTAGAAACAGGAGAACTGTGTTTTATCTTTGGCTTTATGATCTGACCTCATGGACAGTGCTGAATTTCTTTGTGTTTTTATTTCTAAGCCATTGTGAAATCTCCCCCATCTCCTTTTGGATGGGTTTGGTCCAGAGGACAGTTGCGGGAGAGCTTCCACTGTAAGATCAGATTTATACTGTTGTCATAAAGTACGATTCGAGACAATATAGTATAGATGTCAACCTAACACCTGCATGATAATCTATCCTGGTTTGTAGAGTAATAAAAACCAACAAACAAGCTTTACCCATAGTTCCTGGCCCCACCAATTATTTGTTTTATTTCTTTAAGATATCTGGTAACTCTGCTCTTTAACTAATACTCAGCTGGATGAAAAGGAGAAGGGGCTTTGAGTCAGGAACTAAGGATGGCTTTCTGGCATAGCCACTTCCTGACTCTGACTTGAAGTTTATTCTTCAATTTCTAGTTAACCATTTATCAATTTGTAGATATAAAACATGTGTGATAATATATTCCCTAAAGTATTGAAAATTAATTATGATGGGGTTTGACACTTTACAATTTCAGAGAGATTTAGTGCTGGAATTAATTGATATTCCCATTTTGTCTTTTACCTGATTTTTTTAAAAATATATTTTATTGATTTTTTACAGAGAGGAAGAGAGAGAGATAGAGAGCTAGAAACATCTATGAGAGAGGAACATCGATCAGCTGCCTCCTGCACATCTTCTACTGGGGATGTGCCCGCAACCCAGGTACATGCCCCTGACCGGAATCGAACCTGGGACCCTTCAGTCCGCAAGCCGACGCTCAATCCACTGAGCCAAACCGGTTTCGGCTCTTTTACCTGATTTTACAAGCTTTCATATAGAACACTTCCCCAAATGCTAACAAAGCACCATCTGTTTTTTTATGGCTGTAGAATTCCTTGCTAAGAAAACATAATCTGTATAGAATTTTCAATGAATATGTACTGTAATTACTCCACTGCATTTTGATTAAATGCTAGGAACTGTGCTACCATCCCTAAATCCACCTTTATTTTTGTAATATATCTAGTGGGAGGAGAGCTTTGCTTTAATGACTTTCTTCTTTGATTCTTCATTTTAATAAACCAACATACTTTATTAATGAGCAGCAGGATTATCACACATAAGGATTTTATATTGAAACCAATGTAAATGAAGTTATGCACCTATGATAGTTAATTTCAGGTGTCAACTTGGCTTGGACATATAGTACCCAGATACTTGGTCAATCATTATTCTGGGAGTTTCTATGAGGGTGTTTTGGATAAATTTAACATTTACATTAGTGAACTTTGAGTGAAACAGGTTGCCCTCCATAATAGTTGGGCCTCATCCGATCAGTTGAAAGACTGAATAGAACAAAAAACTGACCTCCTCTGAGCAAGAGAGACTTCTCCAGCAACTGGCCTTTAGGCTCCATCTGCAACATTGGCTCTTTCTGATTCTATAGCAGGCAGCCCTTGGACTTGAACTGGAACTTCAGCTCTCTGGTATCCAGTCTGGGCCTTTGGATTGAATCAGTGTATCAGTTCCCCTGGCTCTCTAGGTTTCAGTTCACCCTTCAGATTTTGGGCTTGCCAGACTCCATAATTGTGTGAGCCAATTCTCTATCTATCATCTATCTGTCTATCTATCTATCTATCTATCTATCTATCTATCTATCTATCTATCATCTGTCATCTATTCAACCACACATACACATCCTATTGGTTCTGTCTCTCTGGAGAACCCTGAATAATACAGCACCCTAACTCTGGGGGAAAAAAGCACAAGATACTGTTTGCTCTTATTGATGGGCTTCATCTCATATCCTGTACAAGTAAGGAGCCCAGTGCAATAACAGTTCTGAAGTAGCAGAGGGTGCAGTGAAATAAATGCCGGGAAAGATAAACAGGATGGCACTTAGCATATTTATAAGATCAGAGACTGAACAGAGAAATCGGTAATTTAGAATGTTGGTTTTATAGATTTCAGTGGCATTCTGTATATATTTTCTTTAGAAAGTGTGCATTTATAAAAGAAATTTAATGTCCCATTTTGGCTTCTACACACCTAAAGCAATGAGCTTTCTTATGCTACACATCCAAAATGAACAAACAAAATAAATAAAATAGTCTTATTTTAAATGATTGAAGAGGCTCCAGGTAGATTGTCTCAAATAAGGATTACTAGCTGTTCAGCGACAAAATCCTGATACAGAACTATACCATGAGCTAGATATGAAAATATTTCATCTCTATGCATATATATATGTGACTTTTGTATGTCATATATATTTCATATTTATATATGTAAAAGGCTAAGTGACCAGATGAACAGCCAACTGGCTGGTAGGTATGATGCACACTGACCACCTGGGGGCAGATGCTCAATGCAGGAGCTGCCGAACAACAGCAACTTTGCTGAGTGCCCACTTGCATTCTGGGGCCCTTCGGGGGATGTCAGACTGCCGATTTCAGCCTGATTCCTGCAGGCCAGGCCAAGGGACCCTGCCTGCCAGAGGGACCCTGCTCACTCCACTTATGCCCTTCGAGCTCCAGCGCCACCCAGGTGTTGCTGGCCAGGGAGGGACCATGGAAGGTTGGCTCCAAGGCATGTCCGGCCCGTCTCATCCAGTCCTGCCCTGCCAGACACCTTCTAATTAATTTCCTTTTAATGTGCACATATGTGTACACTGGGCCTCTAGTATAAGTACACACATGTAAATGACTCTCCTACATGAATATTTAATAGATGAATGAAAGAAACCTACATAATTCTCCACATTCATCTCAGTGGAATGTGTCATGTCCAATATTGAAAGCTCAGCATCATCACAACGCTTACAGAATGCAGATGGTCAATAAGTACTTGTTGAGAGAACTCTGCGCTTTTCTGGTGTTTTCCGCCATAAGTATTAGGAAATAAAGAGATTTAAAATGTGCAGTATAAAATGCGTTAAAATAGTATAAAATCTATTTTGGATTTGCTGGGTGCAACTGGACTTAGCAAGGTAAGTAGATTCAATCTGAGCGTAACGGTTGGCTGTGGCTGGTCCTCCACATGAATGGAGAGAATGAAGCAGAACACAGCAAGTTCTGAGTACCCTGGAGCCATACTTGGGGACATCATGCCAACTTTGTCATCTGAAGCTCGGTAATGGCTGCAGAGCTGTGGAAGGGCCCTCCCAACTTGGCCAATTCTCATCCCCCTAGGACAACCACACCCTTTGTTCATAGGACTTATTTAGAAGGGGCCTCAGTGATCCACGGTTGGTAAGGGAGAGGAAGTCACTACATTCATTGCCAGCTGTATTTATTTTCCATTAATATAAACCAATGTCCCATCTCTGCTGGGGGCCATCCGGAGACCTGCCAATACAGTAGCTGTTTCTGGATATGTCCCCCTTGCTGCCACTGCTACCAGATCACAAAGAATGGGTCAATTACACACATAAGAACTGTCTTGTCCATAAGAATTTGCTTGGGAGAGCATTGTATTTATAGATCAACTTGTGGAAAATTACCATTTTTTCTGATATTAAAGTTTCAAATAAATTAATCTGATATATATCTACATTTATTTATATTTATCTAACTGATTTCTAGGTAATATGTTATTCAGGGTTTTTCGTCTATGTTCATGTAACAATTGATCCATGTTCTTGAGATGTCCTTTTTAAGTTTTGGTATTAACTTTATGCTGGCCTACTAGATTGATTACACACTGTTTCCTCTTTTTCTCTTCTCTGGAAGACCTGTACAAAGTTGGTGTTATCCCTCTTTAAATGATTTTAGAATGTACTGGTGAAGTTAGTTGGGCCTAGAATTCATTTAGAGGTTTTAGTTATAAATTAAACGATACAGGACTATTCTTATTTCTGTGTCTTCTTGTGTTAATTTTTACAAATTTTGTGTTTTTTAAAAATGATATCAACATATTTGAAATTTTATGTTAAATGGACAAAGCTATGCATATTTTGATCTACCTTTGGATATGTCAAGTTTTTCTTTCTGGGTATTGGTCTGCTTTCCCTCAAGTTAAATCAAAGCCTGGCTTCCATCTTTGAAAACATCTATTTCTGCTTTGTCCTTACTCCCTGGCTATTCCACTTCAGAGATCCTGGCTGAAGGTCTGGGATGACAGGCTCCACTTTGGGTCCCTCCAGACTGGGGGCTGCCTAGAACTCTGCTGACTTCAGAGCCTCTCTGCTCTTTCCTGTCACTTGGCTTCTGGGTTTCTTGGGTTCAAGATCAATAGGCCAATCTTACTAATTAGCCAATGTTTAAAGCAAAAACTATGCCGAGTGTGGGAGTTAGTCCCATGTTCTCCTTTTGTCTCTGATCTTGTCTTCATGTCCCCAAAGGCTAGAATGCTCTCCAACATCTTTTAAGAGACTCTAAATTCTCCTCAATTTATTAATGCAAATGAGGGAGACCCTTCAAATGATTTAACTGTATCACCCTGTATGTAATGTACCATTTGAGTAATTTGGCATCTTTGGACTCAGTGTATACTATCACCATTAGACATTTTCCTATTTTCATAGAAAAAATAAATATGTGTAGTTATTTTGCCATCAATGAGTTCAGGGTAAATTAAATTAGTTTTTTTATTGTTTTAAAAATAGGCATTTAGTAGCCTTTATGAATAGGTAGGGGTGAAGAAAAATTTAGAGGCAAAAGTAAAAGGTTATTATCACCTAGAAAATTCTGTGATATGGGACCTGGAGAAGGGATTTGAAAAGGTCTGTGTCATTTGGGAGACATTTAATTTTCTTTTTCTTTCTCCAATTTGTATTTGACAGGGTTAATGATCTGAAAAGTGTTTCAATAATTATGAAAGCAAGAAAGAGATAACAAAATGCAAATTGCCTTATTCCCACACAGAGTACTTACTACACTCACAAGGACAATTATTCACATTTTGTACTTTTGCCTGTTTTTCATGTTTCAAAGTGGCAATTTACTTCTCTGGCAAGATGAGTGTTTTGGTTAGTGTAAATGGTAATGTAAGATGGGAATAAAGGAAAGTTGCCAATTATGGGCTCCCAGCACTTAAAAAGGAAGCCAGCCTCTTAGATGAGTGACAGGGCTTTTTAAGGACTTTCCAGTAAATAGTTGTTGTTTCAGTAAAATAAGTTGGTGAATCACCAATGAACCATGAAACAAACTCTTCAGAGCAAGTTATACTGAGTAGGATTGAAAAAAAGGTTTCTTAACACCTGGTCATTCCAACCCATTTCTAATAGGCTTTCCTCCAACCTCTCCATGATTCAAGGTCAACCATGATCTCCATGTCACATAATCAGCTCATATTATTTGATTCTTTCCTCCTGCCCAGTGGCCAGAGTCTCCTTCTCAGCTACATATACCTAATTTTCCTCCTCTCTCAATGGCAGTATAAGTTTTTAGTAGAATAAAAAATGCAAAGAATCAAAATAAAATATTAAATTTTATTATTCTAATATATCTGTGGTAATAGCTTTTTAGAGAAAATTACTATGGTGTAATAAAAATGCATAATGATGGCATTCTTTACTGAGGGTAAAGTCTTGTTTTTACTACTTCACAGCTTTGTAAACTGAGTTAATTCTTTATCTTTTCTGAGCTTCCAATTTCTCCTATGCAATATGGGGCTATGAATGCCCACCTAGAGGGATTTGTGCAGGATGTTTAAGGAAAACTATTAGTTTCCTCTATCTTATGCAATAAATGTTTCAACCACATGCTCCACAACATCTTGCTGTTCAAAAAAATAATTATGCTCAAATTTGAAATTCTTAATTTTAGGTTGTATACTCCTGAAAGATAACTTTTTGAAAGCACAGAATTTTCAGTACAGTTTCATTGCAAAATATAATGGAATTATGGGTTAATCTCTTCCCTGGAACAAAATAGCATTATTTGATAATGTGGGCTCTCAAATGTGCTCTCTTTCATGACATAGAAAGCTAGGTTGTTTTCACCCAAAATTACATCAACGGATAGGCAAGGCCAAGAGCCCTTGACACACACAAAAATCATTACATTTTTTTCTTTTATTACATGATTCAATTATCTGAACAACACAGTGGTGAAATTAAGCATATCAAAAGTCAATGGAGTTTCAGGCAGTGTGCCCCAGCCCTGATATCAATGGCCACTCCATGTCTCTGGTCAAGAGCCTGAGTGGGTGTGTGAGTGGACGTGACATGGGCCTGGGCAGCATGTTGCTTTGAAAGATGTGGGCTGTTGGACCCAGCAAGGTCACACATGGCAGTTTTAAGAATCCATAATCAATGTCACACCTAGCTCCTCCATTTTCATCATCCCTCAATGTTTATTAAGTTCTCACATATAGAGCAGTTATATTTATTAGTGTCGTTCTCACAAAAATGTACGTCTCATTTCTCCTTTGAATAAGGATCTAATGGGCTCATGGATTCAGAGGAGCTTGAAGAGACAGAAAGAATGTTCTACTTACAATGTAAATAAAATGTCAGGTGATCATGGAGCACAAAGGTGTGGGCCCCCACCCACCTAGCACCAGCCTCTTGGAACCTTTGCAAAGGTGTGAACATCAGTTGGATGACCAGACCTCCTTGTTCCTACCCTATGACTGGCAGGAACAAGGGTTTTACTGTGCAGAAGTCTGAGGAGACTTGCATAAAAGAGAGAGAAAGACTGAGGAGTATCATGATAAGAGAAACGCCCAAGCCTGGGTCAATCAGACCTGCTCTGTGCCTGGCCACATTTCAGCTATGAGTCTAGACTAGTAGCTGAACATTTTGGAGCTTCCGTTTGCTCATCTTTAGAGACTACAGGGGTTGCCTCAAAGGTTGTTGCCTTGAACGGGTAAACACAAAATACTGAGAAAGGTCCTAATATGTGACATGTATGAGTTTTCTATCACTGCTTAACAAATAACCACATACTTAGAGGCTTACACACACACACACACACACACACACACACACACACCCCTATTGTGTCACCATTTCCGTAGGCCAGGAGTCCAGGCACAGCTTGCCTGGGTTCTTTGTCAGGTCTCATTGGCTGTTGTTAAGGTTCTGTAGCTGCCTTCTCATGAAAGTGAAACTGGAGAGACTCTGCATGCCAGCTCCCTCAGGTGGGTGGCAGAATTCCATTCCTGGCCGCTGTAGGCTGAGAGCGTCAGTTTTGCTGGGCATAGTTTCCAGAGGCCATCTGCAGTTCCTTGCCATGTTTCTCTCTCCAGGACAGTTTATGATGTGGCTGTTTGGTGCTTTAAGGCCAGCAAAAGAGTGAGAGCAACTCAGTTAGCAAGACTGTGCACATGTGATATAGTTGCAGGACTAGTTTCCCATCACCTGAGCCATGCTCCATGGTTAGAAGCAAGGCACAGTCCCTCCACACTCACAGAGATGCTGTTACACAACGGTGTGAGCACAGGAAGCAGGGATCATGGGGCCACCTGCCCACCAGCATATGTGCTCAATAAAGGGTGGCCATGGCTGTCAATACTTGTATTATTATTGCAAATGTCAGAGTTGATAGTGAACCAACTCTTCAGATACTAGCTATGTGGTCTACCCAGTTTCACATATTATAAGTGTGGTCATTTCCAATGGTCCAATCCTGCACATTGCTAAGATGCCACTTGCACGTTCTGTTAGAGGAAGGCTGTATGTGTGTGAATGTGAAGCTGGGTTCAGGGAAGTGTTCAATGTACACATTTAATAAACATTATTGAGCCACAACATTTTCAAATATAGCTTAAATGAAATATAATCTGAAGGTCAAAGTGTGTGTCTGGTGTAGGAATCAATGAACATTATTTATATTATTTATATATGCATTTTATGTATTTATATATAAATTATTTCATGAATTTTATGGATGTTGAACAATGAGAAAACTACCATTGAATGCACTCAGATGCAGGGAGTGAGAAACAGGGGTTAATTCTGTCCCTGTCAGCACCAAGAAGGGCTCTGCTGACTTAGCTGATGTGGACTCACCCAGATGACCTTTAGCTAAACCAGTGAATGGTTTTCATCGAAAAGGGCTGGGGAGAATGCACAGCTGTCTGAGGGAAGGGGCATTACAATTTCCAGGACTCCCTGGCTGAGTAGCTCAGTTGGTTAGAGCATTATCCTATACACCCAGGTTGCAGGTTTGATCCCCAGTCAGGGTGCATTCAAGAATCAACCAGCGAATACATAAATAAGTGGAACAACAAAACAATGTTTCTCTTTTGCTCATTCTCTCTCTCTCTCTCCCTCCTTCTCTCTCTCTAAAATCAATAAATAAAAGTTTTAAAAATTATCAGGACTGTAGTAGCCAGGGACATGCTGTGGCTTCTCTGCTGAGGACTCCTCCCTGTGAATGTCAGATTTCATATATGCAGGGACATCCTCCTGAGGAAGGGAGTGATCTGTTACCCTGCTCTTTCCCAATGCCAGAAGAGCCCCCTCTTTGGGGCCAAGAATGCATATGACCTTCAAGGATCTGGCCCCAGCAAACCAGTGTACCCCAGGACCCAAGGATGCATAAATGTTTCCACACGTGACAAAGAAACATTGCTTAACTTTGAAGTGTTATCTGGCATTTTGTAAGGGGAGACTGGACCTGGGTGGCCCTAAAGCAGTATGGAGTGGTGGATAAAAACCAAGTGGTGGTGGGGTGGGGATGACCCATCCTGGTGATGGCTCCACCTGTCACTGGCTCTATGACCTGAGGCCAGCAACTCACCCTGCTGGGCTTTAGTTTACTTGCCTGAAAAAATGTTAATAATGTCCACCTACAGGATGTTTATAAGCATTAAATGACCATAGAAAGCTAAGTGATATACTCATTTGTTTAAATAGAATTTTATATATCTATATATAGGAACATAGATGTGTGAATTTTTGCGAATACGTGGATAGGTGCACAAAGAGATATAGGCATGTGCATGTGTTGCGGTATATGCTTGTGGATGTATGAGGCCAGGCATGTGTGTATATAATACATGGAAATGGAAGCTGTATATGCTTATTAATAGATGGGGTGTACGTATTTGTGTGTATATTCCTAAACTAAGTCATGGAATATAAGTGGAGGGGAGCATACACATTGGGGATCCCCCATAAGCTCCTCAGAGGGGACATCATTGAGCCTTGGCAGGTATTTGATGAAGATATGGGGGAGGAAGCAAGAGGGCAGTCAAGCAAGGCTTCCGGGTCTCTCGGAGAGATGACAATCTAGATGGCCATAGGTAATCACCTCCTTAGAGACACCTGGGGAGAAGAGCAGGCAGGTTTGCCCCAGGTTCAGGTGCCTGAGCCATGCATCAGGAAGTTGTGTGTGTGAGCCAGGAGCTCATGGGGTCTGTGATGGAGAAGCACATTGGGTTTACTATGGAGAGGCTGGATGCCCTTGTGGTGATGGCATGGTCTGCAGAGGCCAGAACTTGGCTTTGAACCCTTGCTCTTCCACCTGCTGCCAGCAGGACCTGAGCTGCTTTTAACCTTTCTCTTCTCCAGGTTCCTAATTTGTGAGGTGACGAAAATGAAAGGATCATAATGAAGGTTGATTTGTGAGTTGATCCAGCTCAGGCATAGGGAACAGGCGCTAGCACCAGGAAGTGCTCAGTTGCGTTCAATGGCAGCCAATGTTTATGTTATACTCATGCACACTATTCTAGCCCAAATCAGCTCTCAAGTGTATCTGTTATTTTTATGTATGAGAGTAAAAGGCTCACATATAAAAAATTTGTACTAGGAGACAGACATCAGAGTGAGAGGAGCAAAAAGAAAAGAAAGAAACAAGAGAAAACTCCAGTGTTTGGAGGGAGAAAATGAGGAAGGAGAGTGAAAGGTATGGGGTTGCCAGGCAAAGAGGGGCCAAAGGAATAGTGTCATCAGAGGGGCTGACACCATCATGAGGGACCCTGTCTCAGTGTCCGATATTCTTTCACAAAGTGATCCTAATACTTTAATATGCATGCCAATGAGCAGGGGACCTTGTAGATTCTGATTCAGTTGGCCTGGGCTGAGGCCTGAGGTCCTTCCTGTGTCTCTAACAAGCCCCAGGAGATACTGATGCTGCTGGTCTGCAGCCTTCACTTGGAGTATCAAGGATCTAATACCGGTAGTTGCTTGTTGTTTTGCCTTAATAAAGAATAGGTCAGCCCTGGCCGGTTTTGCTCAGTGGATAGAGCATCAGCCCGAGGACCACAGGTTCCTGGGTTCAATTCTGGTCAAGGGGACTTACTTTGGCTTCAGGCTTCTCCCCAACCCGGGCCTTGGTTAGCGCTCGTGCAGGAGGCAACCAGTCGATATGTTTCTCTCAAATCGATGTTTCTCTCTGTCTTTTCCTCTCTCTTCTACTCTCCCTAAAAATCAATAGAAAAATATCATTGGGTGAGGATTAACAACAGCAACAACAGCAGCAGCAGAAACAAAGAATAGGTCACCTGCCCCTAGATTATCTTATTTCTATGAAAACTGCTCATCTTTTCCACCAGTAGTGGGATCCTCAAGGGACTACCCTGCCTTGTCTTTGTTCCCAGCTCTGAACCTAAAGTTAAGGAGCTTCCCCCCTTGGTCATAGTGCCCTCTCCAGGGCAGTCAGCTCAGTCTAGGGAACTAAGGCACACAGCACACGCCAGCGAAACATTCTCCAGGCTTCCGTGGCTAACCACAGAAACCTGGAATTCTTGTTCTCACGAAATGGAAACTCAATTCAAAATTCCCCAGTGTCAAGCACTGTGTCGTGTGTCTTTTATTTCCTTTCTCGGGGTATCCACTGTTGTGCACTGGCTGTGTGGCGAGGTACTAGATTCCTGTCAGGAAATAAATTATGGATGTAAAAGTCATAAAGAGAAATTTATAGATGGCTCTGCTGCACTTAAAATTAGCATTTGAAAATTGCATGGGCATTCTAGTTCCGCCATGTGGTCGATCAATTGCTTCCTGGATTAACTTGCTCTCCAATGTGCTGCAGGCGATTGCTTTCTGGGCAAGTGTGTGTCAATTTGTCCACCACCTCTTGCAAGGAGACCCAAGTGTTTCAGATGCCTGGTGCATCCTGTACCACAGCTGGGAGGCTAGGAGTGGGCTTGGGGATGGGAAATGGGAACCCAGAGGTCATTAATTGTCCCTGGGGCTCTAGAGAAGGGCCAAGTCAGACTCTGATGACCATCCTTTTTTTAAAAAAATTGATTTTTAGAGAGAGAGGAAGGGAGCTGGAGAGAGAGAAACACTGACATGAGAGTGAAAGATCGATGCATGGCCCCCTGCATGCCTCTCCATTTTTTGAAGTTTTCCTGAAAAGAGCAGTGGGTCCAGGATGCTCACTGATTCCTCATTTTGCCTAGACTATAATTAATCTTGTCCTATGGAAAAGAAAACTAGATTCTACAGATTTAAAATTAGATTCCAGTGGTATAAATATGAAGTGATATGAAATATAATATCTTTTATAGCAAAATATCCAAGAGTTTTTATTATTATGTTCTGCATTGGTACAATTACTGACCGTTCCTCCTTTGTTTTTATGCATCAAGAGTGTCTTTACTGAAAATCATGTATAATTTATCCTATTTTTAGCAACTGAAGAAATAAAGAGAAGGACTTTGATTTTAGGCAGAGGCCCGAATAAAAAATAAAATGACAATATGCCTCACCCCCTTTTGCTCTCACAGCAAAGTGCTCTGCACATCTGAGTCTAAATTTTACAAGTTTACAAATTGCTCTACCCAACTCCATCCGAGTGTTTGAATTAAGAAATTATTGAAATTCAGATTTATACAAAGCCTCCTTTGTAGGATCCAGGATAAGGGATCATTTTCCCCTGCCATGTTTTCACACATCATGATGAAGATTAAAATGTAGTTTATTTCAAATTAAGTAAATCAAACCAAGCACAAATATTAAACACCCACCTAAACACTCCACAGATATTAAACAGTCACCAATTTATGCATTAGAATTCTCTTGTTGAATTTTCTTGGATCATACTTACAAATCCCTAATAGGTTAGAAATGATCCTTTTCTAATTGAAGTAGTTAATTATTAAAAAAACAATTACAAAAGCCATTAGCGCCTGAAGTAGAAACTTGTATGTATAAGGGAAGGAGAAATTTGAATCTACAAAATATAATAAAAAGTTGCACATCAAAAGTGACTTTGAAAAATCAGAGTTGTGGTTCATGTTCTTCCCTGAGGTTTCAACTACATTATTTTAGAGCAACTGCACTGAGCATTTGTAAGTGGAGTTGCCTTGTATTGTAAAGACTTCAGACCTCTGGTTAACAGTCACCACCAGGAATAACCATCAGTTATTAATAACAATTGGTGTGTATATAGCAGCATTCCTCCAAGGATTCTAAAGCAATATGCATAGCTGACTGATTAACCAATAGGAGGCTGGTGGTCTATTGACAATTGACCCCCATGAGAGATAATCACAAGTGTCTGTTAACTTCCCTTTTGTGTATCTACAGGCAGTAAATGTTGCCTCTGTCATTCCACGCTCCCCCCTCCCCCCACCCAGTGTTCTTGTGACAGAGGTAAGACATGTGTGGTGGCCAGATTTATAAATAGTTTGTTCTTCATCCTAGTTCACCAAGTGTCCTAGGAATAATAGTGTGACATCATTGCTGACATATTAATTCAAACCTCCTTTCGTTGTTTTGCCTTGGCATGGTACATCAACTCAGAGTAGATTTGTTTTACATGTCTCTGGAAAATAAAAGTCATTTTACAAAAACAGGAAGAAAAGGAGAATATAAATAATACAATTTGCTAAATGAAACCAATAAAAGAATATAGTTCGACATTCCTTAGGATAGATATTAATAATAATGATGCTCTAAATGCCGGAGTTACTGTGGAATTTACAAATCTTAAAGATCCTGTAGACCCATTTGGAAAGAACCATTTACTTCCAGTTTCTTCCAATGTTTTCCTGAGCATGTAAAACAGTATGTGTACATGTTTTATATGATCTGTAGGACCTGGGCATCTCTAAAAAGCTGTTGCTAAGCAGCTAATATTATCATTCTTGTTAGGACCATATTAATGTATTTATTTATTTATTTATTTATTTATTTATTTATTTATTTATTTATTTATTTATTTAAATCTTTATTGCCCAATGCATGAAATTCATGTGGGGGAGGGGGTCCCTCAGCCTGGCCTGTACCTTCTCCAATCCAGGATCCCTCAGGGGATGTCCGTCTGCTGGTTTAGGGGACCACTGGCTCCTAACCACTCACCTAACTGCCTGCCTTGTCACCCCTAACTGCCTCTGCTTGCTGGCCTGATTGCCCCCTAACTGGTCCCCTACTGGCCTGATCACCTCCTTACTGCCCCCCTGCCAGCCTGGTTGCCCCTAACTGCCCCCCTGTAGGCCTGGTTGCCCCCTAACTGCTACCCTGCCAGCCTAATAGCCCCTAACTGCCTCTGCTTCAGCCCCCGTCACCGTGGCTTTGTCCAGAAGGATGTCCGGAAGATATCCAGAGTAATTAGCATGTTACCCTTTTATTAGTATAGATTTCTTCTTATTATTATGATGTAAAACATATATAATTTTCCATTTTTTTCCATTATAGTTCACATTCAATATTACTCTCTATTAGTTTCAGGTGCACAACATAGGGATTAGACAATCATATACTTTACAGAGTGGTCCCCCTAACATTTCAAGTACCTCCCTGGCCCATACATAGCTATTACAGTATTAGTTTTTTTCCTCCACTGACCTTTCTCCAGCCACTCCCAACCCCAGCACATGCCCTCATCCCCCTAGTGACTGTGTCCATTTGTAATGCTTATATGCGTGCAAATATGCTTATATGCAAAAGTCCTTTGGTTGATCTCTTACCCCCACCCTTACCTTGCCTTCCCTCTGAGGTTTGACTGTCAGTTCAATGCTTCTCTGTCTCTAGATATATTTTTGTTCATCAGTTTATGTTGTTCACTACATTCCATGAATGAGTGAGCTCATGTGATATTTATCTTTCATTGACTGGCTTATTTCACTTAGCATAATCCTCTCCAGGTCCATCTATGCTGTTGAAAATGGTAAGAGTTCCTTCTTTTTTACAGCAGTGTAATATTCCATTGTGTAGATGTACCACAGTTTTTTAATTCATTCATCTGCTGATAGACACTTAGGCTGTTTCCAAATCTTAGCTATTGTAAATTGTGCTGACATAAGGGTACATATGTCCTTTCTGATAGGTGTTTCTGATTTCTTGGGATATAGTCCTAGAAGTGGGATCACTGGGTCAAATGGAAGTTCCATTTTTAGTTTTTTTGAGGAAACTCCATACTGTTCTCCACAGTGGCTGCACCAGTCTGCATTCTCACTAACAGTGAAGGAGGGTTTCTTTTTCTCCACATCCTTGCCAACACTTGTCATTTGTTGATTTGCTGGTGATGGCCATTCGGACAGGTGTGAGATGGTACCTCATTGTCATTTTGATTAGCATCTCTCAGATGATTGGTGACTTTGAGCATGTTTTCATATGTTTCTTGGCCTTCTGTATATCTCGGTAAAGATATTACCACAACAAATGTCTGATATTTTGCTGCCTGTGGTTTTCTCTAAGGTTTTTATGGTTTCCCATCTTACGTTTAAGTCTTTTATCCACTTTCAGTTTATTTTTGTGTATGGTGTAAGTAGGTAGTCAAGTTTCTTTTTTTTATGTATCTGTCCAATTTTCCCAACACTATTTATTGAAGAGACTGTCTAGACTCTATTGTATGCTCTTGCCCCCTTTGTCAAATATTAATTGAGCATACTGGCTTGGGTCAATTTCTGGGTTCTCTGTTCTGTTCCATTAGTCCATATTAATGTTTTTAAACTGTGGAGATGAGTCATTGACCAAGAAGTTCTGAAAAATAAACATAATTGTAAGAAAAATTGTATATTCTAGTAGTTGAACCCATCAGAATTCTGGTATGTTCAATGAGTCAGAGAAAAGGATACACTGAGAAAGTGTTATAACACGAATAGGGAATTTTTCTATAAAAATTCTTTTATCAAACATTGCATTTTTAAATACAGTTAGAATCATGACTTTTGGAATCAGTGAGAAAACACCTGAAGGTTTTTTCAAAGCCTGTGAGTGTGTGTTTGTGTGTGTGACATTTCCTCTTATAAAATAACACAAGACAATGGAGCGGGATGTCTGGCAGCCACTTTATCATATATTTTGCCTGCAGCACTGATAGCAATTTCCTAATAATGTTATTTTCCATTTCTCATTCTCTGTAGCCTACGTTATAGCATAGCACAGTTTTGAATTAAATTAGCTGACACTGTTCTTAGATGGATTAAGCTTATTTTCAATGGCATTCCTTTCTTAATATTTGTGTCTTGATAATGACATACTAAATGCCCATATATTTTGAGACCTCTTCCACATTTTGTTTCTATATAAAAATAGTAAACAAAATATTCCACATCTCCTCCTAATCTGGTATCAGATCAGCATTACTTCTTTTCTTATTCAAAATTCTTTACTTCACAAATACTTAAAATGGTGCCAACCCCACAACATTCATTGGGTATTTCATGTTTTACTATGAAACAAGCCCATGAAATCTCACCATCCCCACGAGATGGTGGGACCGGAAGTGAGAAAACAGGTTGAGAGCATTTCATTCACAAGCCAATGAGCTGGATTTTGAGACCCAGCTGTTTGCACCAGGGCCCACACTGCTAATTGCCTCTCATAACCTGTTTACTGCATGGACATGCATAGCATCACCTCATCCATGCTGAACAGTTTCCCAAGTTTCTAAACCTGTGTGCAGCAAATTCACTGTGGCATACGTTATCAACATGTATCCACTGATCACAGAAGCAAGACAGTCAAACACAGCCTCTCCCATATCCCCTGTCACAAAGGCCCAGTGTACTTGCTAGATGGAATGAGTACACTGCACAGAGTAAACTCTTGATTAGATGGCGAACGACTGCAACTTATCTTAACATGGGATCCCAAAATAAGTTGTGAGTGCGAAACCACTGCTCTACTAGCAGTGTTAGAACCAACAGCAACATCTCAATTCACACAGCTTCCTGAATTAATCTTCAAGCTCTTCCCTCCTACAAAACAACTCAAAGTTCCAGAGAGAGGATTTGACAGATCTTCCTCTTTTCAGTGTCATTCAGGTTGATTGACAGTTGACAGTTCTGCAGCCTTTCTGAGTTTTAGTTTCCTATTAATTAAGGCAGATTCATGTGTCACATGACTGTTCCAAAGGTTAAATCACAGGGTGAACTGTTTTGTTTACTGTAAAGTATTAAATTATTGTTCTTTTGACTCCCTTTTTTATTCCTCTCTGTTAAGAGTCTCCACTTATGACCACTGAGAAAGGTTAAGTTGAGAAGCTTGGTGCTTCTTCCACTTTCCTTCAGTTACTGTGAAAAGTTCCCAGGCCTCCCTTAAGTTCCTGTAGTTCTTTTGAGAGTTGTTGGTGTATGTAGGTTTCTAAGTGTCTCACAAAAGTGCACTCACAGATATTTGAATAAACACCACGAACTCCACTAAAGCCCCATCATCATGCTCAAGAAGGTGGAAACTTGTTAGCCTCACTCAGAGGAGAACCTTCCCTCCTGATGTGTCTTACAGGGCTTTGAATGGCTGCTAATGAAACCAGCAGTCAACAGTAAGCATGTGTAGGTATTAGATCACAGAATCTCGAGAAGTTGGTACACGCTTTAACTAAACGTTTCAATTGCTTTGGTTGTCTTGTGGCTTATAGTCAAAGATTTTAAAGTATGTTGGTTATGTCCTGAAGGCCTCTTATAAAACAAGTTCCAGGAGAAAAGTTTAAAATTATGCTTTGCTTGAGAAAATAGGAAAATGTAACTACTTAAGCACAAAACAATGATAGCTTAAGCAATAACAGTGGTCATAAGATGTTTAGTCTTTGCCTTTAAAGATCACATTACTGATACACAGTCATCAGATATTTTTGGCAATCGTGACTCCTCAACCCAGTTAATCACCCGACCACACTGAGGAAGACTCCAGACAAAATGATGTCAGGACCTGAATTAATCAGCCTAAGGAAAACCACTGAAGCTTACTCAAGCACTAACCAGTCAGCATCACCCAGGATCCCTAACCCCAATCCTTGATCATTGCCTTTAAAAACCCTTGATTATAAACCATGGGGGAGTTTGGGTTCCTATTCTCCTGGCGTGGCACTCTGACAACTCACTGCTTTAATGTTTTCACTGCAGAACTCGGTGTTCAGTGTTTGGCTCTGTTGTGCCAAGTCAGATGGACTGGTCCTCATCGTTTGATAACAGGAACTGATGAATCAATCTATCTCTGTATTGAATGAAAACTTCCCAATTGAACCCATTCCTATCACCAGATGAGCCCTACTCCATAAAAAGTATTCAAGATTCAAGAGAGTGGTGAGTAGTAAGTATAGTTGACCCTTGAACAGCATGAGTTTGACGTGCATGAATCCATGTATATGCAGATTTTTTTTCAATGAATACTTTATCTTTTTTCTTATCATTTTTAATAACATGTTCTTCTCTCTAGTTTACTATAAGAATACAGTACATAATATAAACAACTTATAAAATATGTGTTAATCGATTGTTTACATTATCATTAAGGCCAACAGTAAGTTATCAATAGTTAAGTTTTTAGGGAATCAAAAGTAATATGTGGATTTTCAATTGTGCAGGAGTCAGTACCACTAACCCCCAATTTATTCAAGGGAAAACTGTATATAAATGCAACCTCTGACTTCAACATATAGAGCTGGATCCTCTGTTGTTTCATCCATTGGCCTGGCCACTTTCTAGGGCACCTGACATCCAGGACAGGATGCACCTACTCTGCTTACTCCTCCTGGCAGCAAGGATATTTATTGGATCAACACCTCCTATATTAGAGGGTATATGGGAATCTTCACATATACTCCCCAAACTGGGTTTGCAACCATATTCCTGCGGCAGATGATTTCATCAATTCTGTGGTGGTGACCTACTCATGGAGGGAGAGCTTGAGCATTTTAAAATAATTGAATTATAGACTAGAATAGATAAGAATCCAGCACACATAGCAAATGTAGAATGGTTCTATGAGCCTCTTATTGGTGGTACACATACATAGTCTGTGTGCACATGTGAGGATTGCTGGGTTGTGCTCTATCTAGATATTTCTTGCAGTGAATGCTCCTATGGAAGCCACTGTGTGTGACAACGGAGACAGAGAATGTCAGGATAGTGCTCGGTGAAGTCAGACCAGATGAGTTCTTAGACTCAGTGGCTTAGCCCTGTATACCTTATTTCCCCAATTTGAAGATGCACAATGGTATTCTACTTAACATTTTGGAAATCAGGACAGTTCTTACAATTGATTTGTACATTTAATGTAGTCCTTTTCTGTTTGCACTCTGGAAAGCTCTTCCTAAGTCAATAAAATGTTTCAGAATCATTGCCCTCTGAAAATCAACAAAATCATCTGTGTTGTCCTGAGCATCGAGCATTAGGAGACAAAGTAAGTGATATAAACCCTACTTAAACAGGGAGAGATGAAGTGGCCATAGGGGGATGAGGATACAAGTTGCAGTGACCTCTGAGGAGTCACAGGTCACCATCAGACCCTCTCCATAGATAGGAAAAGCCAGGGAGCCATGAAAGCACTGCCCCAGAGGCCAAGATCCTGCAAACCCAGCTCTCTTCCTGCCTCTGGGTCTTAGACAGGTGACTCACAGTTCATTTCAATTCTATTTCGGCATCTTCCTTTCTAAAGAATACTAGAGCTCATTCAAGTGACCAGGATTGAAAATAAAAGATAAGCCCATTCTATTGCTTAACGCCCTGCACAACTTTAAATGCCTAGTTGGTGATAAATTGCAATAAGAGTAGGACTTAGGAGAACAGCACAGGGAAAGGAATATGAGATGCTGATTTCATCATTGCTGGAGGTATGGGGTAAAGGGCCCCAAAATTGGGAAGAAGAAGGAAGGAGGAGGCAAGAAGGAGCAGGGAGTGGGGGTGGCATAAGGCAGATTTGGCTGTCTTAAATAAAGTACCTCCAGTCAGCATGACTCCTGTCTACCAGAACAGCTGGATCACTTTTCAGGATATTCCATCCATGGTCTATTTTGCTATCAAGGTAAAAAGGAATTGAACCTCAGGCCCTGGTTTCGGGCAGGCAGTGAGCAGTCTTGGGGACTCACATGACCTTCACATTCAGAAAGGAGCACTGGCACTCTCTCCAGCACCAGAGTGGCCTGTCTGTGTTCTGTTTCCCACACAGTCATTAATATCACCCAGTCATCTGCCCACTTCTCGGCTGACTACTTCTTAGAATTATGAAGAAGCACTCACACTATTCATGCATGAACTATTCACTCAAATAAATGGGTGGGGCCTTGAAACAAAAAAACAAACAAAAAACTGGCTTTCAAGTCATAGACACAAATGCAGGGAGAAATACAGGACGTCCTTAGCAAGAATTCAAGTACATTCCCAAGCTACACACATGCAGTGCTATGAGGTGAGGTTAGGCACTGTTTTAGGTCCCTTGTAAACTAGAGTGTGCCTACGTTGCTTACGTAAGTATGTTGATTGCCTCCTTGCTGCTTTTTATGTGTTTATAGTTCAAGGTGATTCTGTTTATCCCATTTTAGAGACAAAGGTGCACATTTTTGGAAGCCCCAGGAGCTAAGTGAAATGTTGCATATTTAAGGAGTTGTTGGGGAAAAGCCATGCATTTAAGAAGTGCGCTGTCTATTCTGAGATATATGGCTCAGGTTCAGGTAAATAGCTCGCTGGAATGAATAGCTGAGCCAAGCACCCAGGTTTCATCCCCCATGCTCTGTTTATGGCTGCCTCCTTTAATGGCTCAGCCACCTATCACCGCAGCTTCGTTAACCTGTCAGCTCACCTACCCACTCTCAAAGTGATGTATGGGGAAGTCTTCCCTATGCTAAATAAGATCCCTTTTGCTATTATTAATAATATCACAGTGATTCAGTACACGAAGCCATTAGAACAGTAATAAAAAGAGAGACTGTCATTATTCCAACCACAGAGCAGAAAATGAGAGAATCTTCCGTAATTATGAACATTTGTGGCTGCCTGGCTCGAGCTAAGAGGAAAAATGCAGAACAGAGCCTGCTCAGCCGGCTGCAAGGGAAGGACACAAGAGCCAAATCCTGGGCTTTTGCCCATGCTACTTTGTCCTGAAAAGTAGGTGCAAGCTTAGTTTTCCCCTAATTGTTCTGCCTTGACTTCTCTTGATTGTTTAGGAAGGAAGACATTTAATATCTAACTTATTGAATTATCATCTATTAAACCACCCATTCTATGACTGCCTCCATAGAGTACCACAAACCCCTGTCTTCTTAAATATTTCTTTACAATTACACTTTGCTAAGTAGCAGCTATTATCAGATTTTCTTATTAAAGCTCAATTTAAATTTCTATTATCAAGGTGCAATTTGATTCAGGAGAAATATTATCTTTTCATTAAACCCAAAATTAATCAAAACCCTTAATATAAGAACTAAAACTATAAAACCCTTAGAAGAAACATGACCTTGTCTTATGCAATAGTTTTTAGATATTACATCAAAAATGGAAGCAACAGAAAGAATAATAAGGATATAAATTGGACTTTATAAAAATGTAAAACTTTTGGGCTTCAAAATATGCCATCAATAAAGTAAAAAAAAAAAAAAAACACCCCACAGAATGGGGGGAAATTTAGCAAATAATTTTCTGATAAGGGATTTATATCTATGATATATAAAAACAAGAAACACAACTCTAAAAAAGACACATAACCTAGTGAGATAAATGAGCAAAATATTCAAATAGAAATTTTTCTAAAGAAGATATCAAATGATCGATAAGCATACAAAAAGATGATTAGCATCATTAGCCATCAGAGAAATGCAAATAAAAAGCACATTGAGGTATCACTTCATACCCATGAGAATGGCTGTAATTAAAAAGACATAATTTGTGTGCATGAGGACAGGGAAAAATTGTAACCCTCCATTACTGTTGGTGGGATATTACAGTGATAAGAGTTCCTTTGGAAGACACCCTGGAAGATTCTCAAAAAGTCACTGATAGGTACAAACCAAATAAAAATGAAATTGTATGTCCACACAAAAACTTGTACATGAATTTCATAGCAGAACTGTTCATAATAACAAAAAAGTGGAAACAAATGGAATCTCAATCAACTGATGAATGGATAAATGAAATATGGTAGATCCATCTAGTAGAATATTATAAAGCAATAAAATAAGTAAAGAACTGATGCATGCTATAACAGGAATTAACTTTAAAAATATGCAAAATTAAAGAAACTAGTCATACAAGATTACATAGTTCATGATTCCATTTCCACAGAATTTCTGGAATAGACAAATCTAGAGGCAAAAGGTAGATTAATGTTTACCTATGGCTGTGTGAGGGAGGTTGAGAGCAAATGAAAAGTGACTGGTAATTCATATGGTGTTTTTTATTGGGGAGTGATTAAATGTTCTAAAATTGATAGTGCTGATGGTCACACAACTCTAAAAATACTGTTTATTTTTGAGGCATAATTTTCCTAGAACATCATATTAGTTTTAGATGTATGTGATTTGATATTTGTATATATTACAAAATAGTCACCCTGATAAGCCTATTTCACATCCATCATTATACATAGTCACAAAAATGTGTTTTTCTTGCAATGAGAACTTTAAGCAACTTTCAAACATGCAATACAATAGTATTACCAATTATAGTTGTCATGATATAGATTACATCCCCATGACTTATTTATTTTATTACTCAAAGTTTGTACCTTTTCACTTCCTTTCCCCATTTTGCCACTCCATGATCCCCACCACTGGCAACCACCAATCTGAAGTTATGAGGTTGATTGTGTGTGTGTGTGTGTGTGTGTGTAGATTTTTTTTTTATTAAACATATGTGAGATCAAAAGTATTTGTCCTTCTCTGTCTGACTTATTTTGCCTAGCTTAACACCCTTAAATTCTATCTATGTTATTGCAAATGGCAAAATTTCATGGCTGTAATATTTTTATGGCTGAATAATATTTCAAAAATATTCCATATATTATTGATGGAATATTCTATTGATGGACACTAGATGTCTTGCATATCTTGGCTATTGTAAACAATGCTGCAATGAACATGGGGGTACATAAATCTTTTTTGAGTGTCTTCATTTTTTTCAGCTAAATACACAGAAGTATAATTGCTGGGTCATATAATTGTTCTATTTAAATTTTTTGAGAAACTTCCATACTATTTCCTACAGTGGCTGTACCAATCTGCATCCCTGTCATCAAGGCCCAAGGGTTCCCTTTTCTCCACACCTTCCCCAACACTAGTTATTTCTTGTCCTTCTGATAATAGACATATCACATGTGTGAAGTGATATCTTATTGTGGGAAACTGTACATTCTAAATGGGTGAATTGTATGAATTATGTTTATATATCAGTAAATCTCTTATTGTAAGTAGAGTAAATATTGTAGAATCACACCTGCCTTTCAATGCTTTCATCTCATTTCCTCTTTACGTTTACCTCCCCTCCCTTCTCCAAACAAAGTGCAAATTGTAACCGACTTACTTGATAGCTTAAATCCCATTAAACAACTCTTAGAAATGACTGACTTATCAAGGTTTACAGGGTTACTTCTTCCCAGAGTAGTTACATTTAAGAGTTTGGGTTTTTTTTAGAAATAAAAAACCTAACAACCTAGTTTTTTTCATATTTAATGGTGGAAGGTGAGCCACTATCAGAATAATTGGAAAAACAATAGAAGTAAAAAAAAAAAAAAGAGAGAGAGAGATGTTTCTTAATTTACACCATTGATTTGTAAGGTTAGTTCCACTCCAGAACAAAATAAAACCAAGTGTGCTTTGCTAAAACTCTAAATCATTTTAAATGATGCCCATTATATGGCAGCATTGTTTGGGGAGGTTGGTTCCCTTCTATGGCACCTACAGTATCTAAGACATGATCCCCTCTCAAGTCTGGTTGACTTATAGACTAGGAGAACCTTTTCATTTTTTCTGGTCATGTCTTCTTGGGCCCAGTGTTTCAGAAAGGTGAGCCCCACATCTGTATGTCTAGGAGCAAATGGGCCTGGGGCCAAATCCAGAGGCAATCCTGGTACCTAGGAAAGTAATATTTTTACCGTAGGCTTATCCAGCTTTGAAAATACTTGTGGAACCACCTGAGGTCCTCAATGAAGATGAAAAACACTAAAAACTTACAATTTTTGTTTGCTTTTATATATTTTGATTACTTAAAAAACCCCAACTGCTTTAACAATGTCTAAACAAAGCTCTCACAGTGTCTGCAACCTCCAGTCATGTACTTGACCTGCTTTGCTATCTGTCGTTTGCTCTTGAGATTTATTTCACTGATGGGCATGTTGTTATTCTCAAGCCCTAAAGAATCAGCTTCTGTTTCATGTCTCACAGACTTTCTCCTGGGCCCTGGCTGCTATGTAGGCCCAGACAGCAGCTGAAGGGAACAGGAATAGCAGCTACCCAACCTCATCCCCATAGGCAGAGCAAGCATAGAGAAAACGAGCAGCAAAGGTTTAAATTCCTTCCATGCCTCAAAATAGTAAAGAAGCATCTGTTGATTTTTTAGAAAAGCATCAGAGAACAGAATCCTGGTGTTGAGCTTCCACATGAGGTTTTGGGAAGACCTGGCCTCTTCTCAATGCTCTGGGGCTTTGGGAGTAGTGGCCCTTTCCAGTCCTGGCCTGCTGGTTGCCACTGACCGTTCTTCCAGAATGCAGGAAGAATGAAATGTTTTAAAGGGGAAAGCAACATAGAATGAAACATGACACTAAACTGTTTAGATGTTTATGGAGACTTATCATCTAGAAGTTTCCCCAGATGATAAAATAGTTATCTTTTTATAAATCGAACTTTGAAATCCATCCTGGCACCGCTGGTGAGAAAGCAGTTATGCCGGGTGCTGAAGCATAACCGTTGTTTAAGGAATCTCATTTTCTCCCTTCATAATGATGGAGGAGGTAGCATATGATCCCATTTGCTTGGCAGAGTAAGAATTTATTTTTATATACTATGTGTAGTGTAGGAACATATAAATATAGCTTTACAGAGGAGAATCTTGAAAGCATTAGGGCTGCTAAAACTGGCACTTTTTCCTCATTTTTTTAATAAAGAAAATAGACATTTGATATATACTTGCATCTTTGGTCACAGCTGCTTTGCTGAATTTCACTCAGCTCTTTAACTTACACCCCCTGTCTTATTCCATTGGGGCTGCTATGACAGAAATAACACAGACTGGGTGGCTTATAACCAACAGAACTTTATTTCTCACAGTCTGGAGGCTATAAGTTCAAGATCAAGGAGCCAGCATTATCGGGATCCAGTGAGGGCTCCTTCCTGGTTCATAGCTGGCTGTCATCTAGCTGTGTCCTCGTATAGCAGAAGGAAAAAGGGAGCTCTCTGGAGGCTCTTTTGTAAGAGCACATATTCCATTTATGGGGACTTTACCCTCATCATCCTCAATCACCCCCCAAAGACCCCTACTTCTTACTACTATCACATTGGGGGTTAGGTTTCAACATATGGATTTTTGGGGAATAGAAGCATTCATTTCATAGCATACCCTCACCTCTACTACCTGTAAGTGGGGCTCCATTTATCTAAAGGATTATCCTCAGGCTTGATGGGGTGTGTGCTATGTAGCCATAGACCCAGAGCTGGCCTGGAGAACTTTAAAGAATAAATACAGGCTAGAATTAAATTGCAATAGTTCATCTCTATCGCTTTTTGCTCCTTCTACAGTTGTATGGCTGGAAGCTCACATAATATTTTAGTTGTTGACAAATAAAAAATTGGATTTGCTATTAATACTTTTGGATTTTTCATCTCTGCTAATATTAGATTGATAATTATTAATAACACAAAGAAAACATAATAAATGTACACAGTGTTCTATATAATATCCAGAGTGGTATGTGCAAAAATGTTTATCTCACAATAATTTAAACTTATCCCTGAAGCAAAACATTCCTCATTTTCTCACTAGAATCACACCTTCAATCCACAGGCACAGCATGATTCCTTAACAAAGGCTCCTTTCCTCACGGAGACACCTGAATCAGGACCGGCAGTGCACCTAGTAGAACAGAGTGCATTTCCATCCCACCATGTGGAGGCAGATTCGGAGCTCCATGAATCCAAGCACACATCTCAGAGGACAGGCTGAGGAAAGTTCCCTGGTAGGAAAATTTTGAGTCATTGTTTTTCTTTGCATTTGGAGAATTAGCAGCTTCACCATCAGTGAATTACAATGGGGTGGCACATGTTTTTCCCACATGGAAACAACTTATCCCTCACAACGGTTCTCAACCTGTGGGTCGCGACCCCTGAAAATACATCCTGTATATCAGATATTTACATTAGGATTCATAACAGTAGCAAAATTACAGTTATGAAGTAGCAACGAAAATAATTTTATAGTTGGGGTCACCACAACATGAGGAACTGTATTAAAGGGTCACGGCATTAGGAAGGTTGAGAACCATGTGTCAGTTCATCAGACTTCCACATCCCATGGTCCACCCTAGGATTGAAAAGATAACATTAAACTTTCTCTTCATAAAACTCTGTAATTATATCAGCCTAGTTTCTATATTATTATAATTTTCCACAACAAGCTTTCCAATGTGCTTCTTTTTTAAAAAAATTCTTTATTGATTAAGTTATTACATATGTGTCCTTATCCCCCCATTGCCCCCTCCAATCCCTCCCACTCATGCCCTCACCCCCCTGTTGTCTGTGTCTCTGTGTCCATTGGTTAGGCTTATAAGCATGCATACACGTCCTTTGGTTGATCTCTCCCCCTTACCCCCACCCCCACCAATATGCTTCTTTTTAAACTAAGTCATCGTGCATCTGTCAAAAATGTGAATTGTATTATAACTTGCAGTACAGCTGTCAGTGCACATTTAAAAGGTGCTCTTAGCAATTATTTTTGGCCAAGAAGCATGGGGATAATACAAAATAGTAGACAGTGGGTTATGTATTACTTTGTTGATGTTCAAATGAGGCTTCCCAGCCAGAGTCATTGTTTGTGGCCAGCCTGGTGTTTGTTTCCAAAGATGCTCAGCCCCAAACCTCAGCTGATGGGGCCTAATGTTTCTTTAAAGCATCACAGTGAAGCTCAGAACAAGTGACTATATGACCATGTGGGTGAACCTGACAGAGGTTAATACAGATCTACTAAGTATTATTCCAGAAGATGTATTATTTCCTGAAATGCCCACCATTATAGATTTATTTACTTGAGAGTAATGCACTGAATGATAAATCTAAAGTGTACTTCCTTCCATCCATGCCCTTCTATAAGGGAAGAACTATCAGGACATAGGTTCTGTGGAGAAAGCCATATTCTTGATTGGTATTGGAGAAAAGGAAACGACCAAACACAGGAGATTTCCAGTTCTCTGAATAGAATTAGTAAATTAGACACAGAACATAATTCTTCCACAGAACATTTACTAACTTATGGATCTACAGCTACCTTTACTTTTTTTTTTCAAATTTCAGCTTAAAATATTTTCTTTTTGTATTCTGCAAAACAGCTGTAACATTAGAGAAATGGTGCAATACTAGATTTAAAAGTTACTTTAACTGACACCTATGATTCCTGAGCTCAAAGGAAAACAATGTGATCTAGCACTTCCTCCCCCAGTGAGGGAACACAGGGAAGGGCCTCTGGAGGGTGCCAGAGGCATTAAGGCTATTTATTCTGCATTGATTCTCAGAGGGAACTTGCTGGCTGATGGTACCTGCTCCTTGAAATCACATCCTCCCTGGTTTTACCCCTTTCTATGCTGTGTCCCTTAGTGGTCCTTTTGATTCATGTAGGATTAAAGGGGAAAGGGCTGGATTAAAATGGAAGGTAAGACATTGCACCTGTATTTCTTAGATTTACATATAAGCTGCTTCTCAGTAGACCCGGGTTAACAAAAATCATAGACATTCAGATGCTACTTGAAGTCCTAAAAAGAGAGATTATTGCTCAGTATGAATGTAGAGAAGAGGGCAGAAGTCCTAGCCTAGAAGAAGAGAAGCAAATAAGAAACCAGAAATCCTAGGTAGGGTGGTCTATAAAACAGGAAGCAAGCTAATTTATGTGGCAGAATTCCAGAAGACATCAGAAATTGAAGACAGGCTCTGGTACTTCTAATGATAGGTGTGGGAGATGTCTGAAAACAGAATGAATGGTGGAAAACTTGCATTAGAAACAATTAGACCCGTAGAGTCCCTCCCCTCCACCTCAGCAGAAGACTGGAGATTTTCCCATCTGGACTGAAGATTATCAGGTATAACTCAGCAGGGAGCCATACTGAAAACACAGAATCAAGTGAATGTCCATCCCACTGAGTGGGGAAGCCAGGCCCCTCTGCATTCAACTGTCAGCATGCTGGCGGCTACCTTCATGTGGCCTAGGCAGGAGACTTCTTTCCAGAGAAGCTTTCTTTCTAGAGAAGTCGGACAAATGCAACTGATAGTTGAGGACTCCTCAACTTCAGTGAAACCCACTACTCTATAAGCAATGCCTACAGAGAGTTCCAGAACTGCTTACAATGCCTCATTCTTAAAAATAGTCAGACAGCTACTGATCAAGATAGACGGTGAAAGGGCCTATTGTGAAACACAGAGAGCAGAATAAGCAAACAGGAAAAAAGACTTTGAAGAAGCAGAACATGTAAAAAAGAGGAAAAAAGAGTCTTATGTAAAACCCATTATAATCAATGACTTTGTAGAGAGAAGAGTTTACAAACATGAATCAAAAACAGTACGCTATAAAAAGGGAATATTCAGAGAGCAAAGCCATTTTTTGGATATTAAAAATCTTATGGTAGAAATAAAAAAGAAATTCAATAGGCTGGTTGGAAAATAAAGTTGAGCAAATTGTTCAGATAGTAGAATAAAAAGGCAAAGCAAGTAAGTAACCAAAGAATAATAGACACAAAAATAGAAGTCTGTTTCAGAATACATAATATCTAAATGTTAGAAGTTTCAGAAAGGGGAAACTGAAAGAGAAATTATCAAAGGAATATAATTCCCAGGATCCAAGAACTTAAGCCACTATAGTGAAAGGTGCCATGGATTACCCGCTATGAAAATGAAGGCATGCCATTATAAAATTTAAGAACAAAAATAATAAAAACATTAAGGCACACAAAAAGGAGAAAAAATGCAAATAAAAAATGGACAATTATAATGTTATGAACACTAGACTCAGGACACAATGAAATAATTCCTTAAAATTTATTATTTATTTAAATTACTTCCAATTTATAATTCTGTGGTTAGCCAAATGATAAGATTTTCACAATTGAAAAAATATGACCTTGAGGATTTTTCTTAAAATATAGTTGAAAATATGCTGCACCAAAACAAAGGACTGAGTTTTTTTTAAGTATAAAGTAATTAAATATAGAAAGCAGGATTTCCCAGAAGGAGAAAACAAAGGCAATGTGAATGTAAATAATAGGATGACCACAATGTACCAGGGGTGAGAAAGCAGCCTGGGTTATAGCTTCCAAAAGAAAGATATCTAAAGGAGGGGAAAAGGAAATAAGGAAAATTGACAAATTACCTGACATGTTTGATTATAATGAGAGACATTCTACTTAGGGAGAAATATTTAGGGATCAATTACAGATAAAAACTCAGAAAATCAAGTAGTAGAAAAAACTCAAAGCAATTATTAACTCAAGAGAAAACAAAAAGGTTGTTTAAGCCATGGAATGTAATTGCATAACCAAGATTCTTATTCTGGCTTTGTTGGGAGCAGGGTAAGAAGACTCAAGTGAAAGCTTAAGCCTCATCTTCAGTAGTAAATCAATAAATCTTTGCTAAGATGAAAAAGAATCGAGAAATAACTGTATATGTTTCCTATTTTAAAATGTGATTATGGACTTTAGTCAAGACTGTGCCGCTGGAAAAACTAAGATGGCGGCAGAGATAAACACCGGGAAATTAATGCCGCTCACAACAATTGATTAATACCTCAGAGAAACAATACGGACTTCATCCAGAACAACAGGAAGCCTGGCTGACTGTAAATTCTACAACTAGAAGGAAGGAGAGGCACACTGAGACCCAGAGAAGCTGCAGGAGAGAAGCGCAGAGGTACGGGGCTCGCGCGCGCCGAAAGGGGCTGGCACCCGAGGACGCGGCGGGCTTTTTGAATCCC
>NW_006289813.1:11326854-11334907 GCF_000327345.1 Myotis davidii | reverse complement strand
GGGGAAAGAGCAACCAAAGGACTTACATGCAGGCATATAGGCCTAACCAACGGGCACGGACAACAGGGGGGCGGGGGAGGGCAAGAGTGGAGGGGGGGTAGAGGGTAACGTGGGGACAAGGACACATATGTAATTTCTTAATCAATAAAAAATATATTAAAAAAATGTGATTATGTTATAGTCTTAAATATCATTTCACACAAAACAGGCCATGGCTCCATGGAGAATCACAATTCCAGGTCTTAGGCGGGAAGCAAGCAAAATGACACCGAATCAATCCTCTTGTCACACCAGAGAGTGAAGAAGTTGCCAAAGACACCAGGGCCACATTCAAAGAACTTAGTGACAGACTTGAACTCAGAGGCTCTCACCAGCCAAAGTTGAGACATTTTGAGTATCAATATGATAACAATTGCAATGGATTGAAACACATCAAAAGTGCTTACATCCTTGAGTTCACAAAGATTCTAAGAAAAAAAAGCTAACTGATTGCTGTTGAAGGTTGCTTGGAACCAGCTCATCCTTTTAAAAACTGGTAAATAATGGGAAAAACAAGCATCCATCCTGTCTTCCCACACAAGCTTCCAAATAGTAGAAAGGAACATTCTCTATACAAATGTATCCCAGCTAATCAATGAAGGGAGAATGTTAGAATTAGAATCTCATCATTGTGTATCCCTAAAAGATGAATAGATCAAGTTATTGATCATCAATGTCTGCTCACATCACAAAATGAAAGATAACCAGACAATGTGTACTCTCAGGCTGAAGGACAAAGAGCCACCTTTGAAGCAATTTTGTGGGGGCAAAAATCAAACCTGAATTTGATCAAGACTCTAGCTCTGTTTATCATTCGGCAGGAAATACATAGGACCAGGCTAAGGGATACCACAGGTCCCAATCTGCACAATCCAGAATCTAAGAAACTCTATAGGATAAATGTTCTGACTTCTTTAATAAATCAAGATGAAACAAACAAGAGATGAGAGGAAAATTTATAAATTTAAAGAAACTTAAGAGACATTTTAACTACTCCTCTCTATCTCAGCATTAGTCTTGCCTCCGTCTGACTTCAAGTTGGAAATAGAAGCCTCTGGCAGGATGTTCACAATCCCTGCCCTCAGATCTGCAAATACCTCTGCCTGCACGTGTTAACTATGAGCTTAGACTGCAGCCTTGCACATCTTCTCAAGTACATGATGATATTAACAAATGTCTGTACCCTCATTACTGTGTTTTTACCTCCCTATCTGCTCCCAGGAGAGCAGATATGAGAATCACTCACTTGGGATCCTCCTTCCCTTCTTCTTCTCTACTGTGTTTTCTCTTTAATATGTTTCTTCATCCCTACCGATCTCCATGCCAGTTCCCTGTTCTCTCACACATTGCACTGCTCACACTCATAATCAGACCTCCAGAAATGCTGGCTCGGTTTTCCTTGTGAACAGAATGTCAGATAGGCAAGCTGCCAGCCTTTTCAGGTCTACTGATTTTGAAGTACCAGGAAATGAAAATGGTACAATAAAGGCTTAGTTGATGTAGTAGTAGAAACATGTGGTCTCTCTCTCTCTTCCTCTCTCTCTCCTTCTGTCACACACACACCACACACACACACACACACACACACACACACACACACATATATATACACACAAATTCAAAAAATTTCTTCATACACACAGGTGACATGCTATTTATTATTCTGTTTTAAGCAGGCTCCAATAAGCCGAGTTTTAATGGAATATAAAAATTATCAATCAATAGCACCAAAGGCCTGAGTACAGAGAAAACCATTATTTAAAATACCTTTAACTAATTGTAATACAAGGACAATGAGATTGCCTCAGGGAAACCAAGTGTTTCAAACCCTGTTGTTCTAACCAAGAGTGAATAAATAAAAAGCCTCCTTTGAAAAGGAAGAAAAAATACATATTTGCAACAAAAATGATTCAGTGCATTTCTAGCATTCAAGTGCTGCAGGAGTAAGAACAATGAGAACATCCACAGAACAGAATTCATCTCATGTCTTTAATATAGCATGCATTTAAATTGATTATTATGTTTCCTGGGAAATTCCCTTCTTCAGAATATTTAATTCAATACAAAGTTTATGTGTCAACTAACAATGCATATTACTGAGGACAGTGGCAGGAAATAGGATTCGCTCCTCTGGTTTAAATGAAGAGTCTACACTGCAGGTATAAAAGACGCATGCGAGGGTTAAGAGGGCAAATAGGAGAGGACGGTGAGGGTATGGAGACCAGCAATACCAAGGCGCTGTTGCTGTTTTAGAGAAAAACGTGCTCTTGGAGTCCAGGAGGATCCCAGGTCCTGGATCTTCATAGGATGGATGAACAACCCAAACAGGAACTACAGTCACAGGACAGTTGTCTGCTTGAGATGTCATTCTGAACTCTGTATGGAGGAAGCAGAGAAGAAACATTTACTTTCTCATCCCGCTTTTGCTTTACTTTGCATTGGCTGAATCCACCAAGAATCCTGGTCTGGGAGCCTAAGTGATGGTTGTCAGAAGGTCCAAGCCCCAGGGTGAAAACATGGCCGAGAAGAGAAGAAAAGCCAACTGGAGATTGGGAGTGGGAAGCCAGTGGAGAATAGCTATCACCCAGGACTCCTCTTCTCTTCCAGGCTTTGTATTTCTTTCTGGACATAGTTACCCCCAGATAGCTGGCACTAGGCTGTGATAGATCTTCCTTTACTCACTCTCACTGTTATTATTTGTGCTAAATAACCTCGCTGGAAAATGCTGAGTGTTGCCAGTGTCCAAACTCAGCAGTGTTCTGGATAAATTTCTGGTCGTCATTTAATATTTCCACCCCATGGGAAATTGAAAACAGATTACCTTGGTGTAACATGAGCATGTCCATCTGGCCAATATATATCAGTTGTCCTGGTTGATCATGAGTTAACTAAGTGATTTTAAATACACCCCTTTGACTCTTGATGACTTCATCTATCAAGTGTATGTCCATCCTATCCTTAGAGAGCATCTATGGGTCATGTGCAACCCCAAATTTAAAAAGTTGTAGGTGCTGAACAAAACAAGGATTTGGAGATGAGTGAATAAAGGATGCCTTTCTTCCCAGAGAAACTTGGATTCTATCAGAGCTATGTAGCAGTAAGGTTTCTCATTAGGGCTCAAAATGTATAAATCCTTAAACTTCTAATGCAAAACCTATTGTGCTTCATTGTAAAAGAAAATAGAAAATAATAGCCTATAAGAAATGCACATCTGAACTGGATTTTAATCATAACGTTATCCCTGCCTCCTGTTTTATAGTTTCAAATATAATTAATTTGGCATAAAAAAATCAGTGCCCTCTTTTCCTCTTACCACAGTCCTGCTTAATATCAGAGCATGGGTCACCACACCTAGTTATTTCCCTCAATACTGTCCACACCCCACTTCATGCATGACTTTCTCTTCAATTATCCCATGTTTGGACCATTTTTTTTTGGTTGAAATGAGACTGATAAAGATATTAACATGCATTTGTTTTTTATTCTAGATGTGATAGGAAGATATTGGAAGGTTTTGAGCAAATAAATGACACAATATTATTTATGGTTTTAAAGTATCATTCTGGCACCATATGGCAAATAGACTAAGACTGGTTAAGAGGCCATTAAAGTAGTATAGACATAGGGCATGGGTGGGTCGCCTTACTTGGTAGCAGCTGAGATGGTAAACAGGGGTCATATTTGGTGCATGCATTCTAATAGAGCCAATAAAATGTGCTGATGGATTGGATACAGGACTTCAGGAGTCAAAAATATACCTCTGATACCTGCCTGAACAACTTCATAAATGAACATATTGTTTACTGAGGTGGGAAACTTAAGAAACCCTGGCAGGAAAAATCAAAAGTTTGGCTCTGGATGTTTTGAATTGAATATTCTTTTAAGATATCCAAGTGGTGTTGTCAGGATGTGTGAGTCTAGAGCTCAGGCCAGAATATGTATATTTGAGAGTTCTCAGTTTATATATACAGTTGACCCTTAAAAACATGGATTTGTACTGTGTGGGTCCACTTACAAATGGATTTAAAAAAGATAAATATACATTTGGCCCTCCTTATCTGCAGGTTTTGTATCTGCATATTCAACCAACTGCAGATCCAAAACAGTTTGTATTTTCCATCTTTGATTAGCTATCTGAGTATGGGGGCCAATTCAATGCATTGTTCTATGCCATTGTATTAAGAGACTTGAACGTCTATGGATTTTTAGTATCTGTGGGATTAGGGCACTTCTGAAACCAATGCCCTGTGTACCCTGAGAAACTGTAGTTAAGTTTTGGGGGGAGTAAATAGTTATATGGGGATTTTCAACTACAGAAGGATTGATACTCCCAACCCCCATGTTGTTCTAGAGTCAATTGTAACTGTTGGAGTAGATGAGGTGACTTAAGGAGAAAATATACAGACCAAAGAGAACAGTTCTAAGGAAAGAGTCCTAAAGCATCTTATATTTTAAAGATTGAAAAAAAGGGAACAAGAAAGCAAAGCAATCTCAGAAGGAGCCTCCAGTAAGATAGAAAGGAAGCCAGGGGAGTTTTATTTTTCTGGTACTCCGAAAATGAGGCACAATATGTCTATAATTTTTCTTATAGAAAAATTTTTGATGCACTTGTGACTCATAAATTATATAAAGCAAATTCAGGAGAGAAATCCAGTGCATTCTTCCTAAAATAGGTCTGTGTTGACATGTGGGTCATGCATGCACCCCTGTACGCATTCACACATTTATCCATCCACAGTCATATAGGTATGATAACACATGATTCCTGAAAAACTATTCTAAAGATAACCAGTCTGTTTTACTTTTCTGGAAGATCAATTTGACATTTTAATTATGTGTAAAAGTTCAACCAAATATATTACTATTGAATATTTTGACAAGGTCTTTCATCCTATGTTCTCATTGAGATTCCAGGAACCAACTGCTCAACTATAATTACATAAAACGAAGGGAGTGGGGGAAAGTGAGCAATTTGCCCACTAAATACTTGGAAATAAGCCTTGGGTTTCTGAGATTCTGCATCATTTGGTAGAGTGTCAGTAATCTTTCCTGCATAAGAACTGCCAATGCTTACAACAGCATTTATTATCCCGCAGTGTCTGGGTTGGAGAGACCTGGATGTGCCTTAGTTGGGTGCCTCTGTTCAGTCTCTTCAAAGTCAGTAGCCAAGGTGTAACCAGGGGAAGATCTGCTTCCACCTTTCCCATATGGCTCTTGGTGGCCTCAGGCCCTCTCTGCCTGGGGGCCAGAGACATTAGTTCCTTGCACCTGGGTCTTTCCTTAGGGCAGCTTACCACATAGCAGCTGGCTTGCCTCCAGGCAGGTGAGATATGGAACCTAACATGGAAGCAGTGTTCTTGCAACCTAATCTCAGAAGTGACATCCCAATATTTCTGTCTGCTGCATTTGTCGGAAGCCAGTTATTAAGTCCAGCCACATTCAGGGATAGGGATACCCCAAGGGGAGATAACTGGGGCCTTTCAAAGAGGCTGCCTCTAACAGTCCAGGGAGCTGTTTCTTGACACAAAATTTGAAGAGAGTTTTGGCATTCTGTAACCGTATTTAGGCTCCAGCTGCACAGGTCTGGAAGTTGGCAGACAATGGGGAAACAATTATGCTGCACTCGGCACTGCAGAGCTCCTCTCCTACAGCTCATCTCGCTGCAGTGCATTTCAACCAAGCGGCAGCCTCAGAGCAGGGAACATTCACTTGGCAGTGTAGGTTATTTTAATGAACACTTTAAACGAAGTCTTCACCATCTGTTCTGTTTCCTAATTACAAACTCACACTCTTGTGGTTGCATCATTAAAAGTGAGATTCTGGCAAAGTGTTCTAAATGTTTGTCCAGCTTGTCCTCTTGGTTCTACACTAATTTTCCCAGGAAGTCCAAGGCCTCTCATCTGAGGTAAAGACACAAAAAACAATATTACTGTATGCACAGTACTCAAATATATGGCATCCCTGTCTTTCCTCTTTAAAAAACATATTTATTATTGATTTCATAGATGAAGGGAGAGTTGGAAAGATCAATGATGAGAGAGAATCATTGATTGGCTGCCTCTGGCATGTCCCACACTGGGGATTGAGCCCACAATGTGGGCATGTGCCTTGACCAGGAATGGAGCCATGACCTCCTGTTTCATAGGTTGACACTCACCCACTGAGTCACACCAACCAGGCCAAGGGATCCCTGTCTTTCTTGATCTCTGGGTCTGTCTCTCTGTCTCTCTCTCTCCTACAATCCTATTATTGCAAGCAGGAATTCTCTTTAAGAAGGATTTTACATGTCAAATTCTCTGAATGTCTTTGGTAAATTTAGCTTGCTTTAGGGATAAGAGAGGGATTTAGGCAGAAGCCCTTTAAACAGGAATTAAACTCATTTGCACAATTTATGCCTACATATCTCTCCTGTTAGCACAATGAGGCACTTTACAGACTTTAACTGCAAATATTATTTTACTTCTTTGCTTCCCCTCCTTAAGGAATTATTAATCAAGATAAATCTAAAGCAAATCGAGTGATACATAGCTTTTAAAATAATCTGTTCATAGTCGAAAGACAGTACACAGTTTTGCATCTCAAGGATGCTAGAATTATGAATGGATGGATGCCAATCATTAGGACGACTGTTACTGCTGCCTAGCTAAGTAGCAAGGCATTGTGGGCCTTCTAAATATTGACAACGTACAAAAGAGTGGTTCCCAGCCCCTGTCTCACCACAGTGTATAAAGCCTCTGAAGAAGCCCCTTGACGTTCACTGAACATAGGAAGAATGGTCAACACTGCTGTCGTCCACTGGGTGAGCTTCCTGCCAGTTGACATAGCCCTGTTAAATAAGTGGCATGTGTGCATTAGTGCCCAGAGACGCCAATCACATGTTCCAATGCCTTTTGTTAAATTTGCAAACAATTTTGATTGGCAGACAGGTCAGCAGGTGGGCACAGGATAGCACTGGGTCCAGGCATAATCAGGTTTAACTTATTCTCTTGAATCCATCAGCCTCTGAGATCACTGGAGTGGGAAGATTCTTGGAGCAGTGATGGGTGCCCTGAGGAGGAATTGCACTAGACCCCAAGCCAGCAGTGATAAGTGGCAAAGAACTTTGGGAGAATTATGGTGGAAAAGAGGTTTCTGTGCAAGTCTAAGGCTCCACTTGGAATAGATCTGGATATTCTCATTTTCGGTTTGGTTTACACAAATTTCCTACTTATATTCATAACTAGAGGCCTGGTGCACAAAATTTGTACACTCGTGGGAGGTGGTCTCTCAGCCTCTCCTGCACCCTCTTGCTGTCCGGGAGCCCTCAGGGGATGTCCGATTGCGGTGGAGGCTGGAGAGGCTCCTGCCACCACCACTGCATCCACCAGCCGTGAGCCTGGCTTTGGGCTGAGCGGCACTCCCCCTGTGGGAGCTCACTGACCATCAGGGGGCAACTCCTGCATTGAGTGTCTGCCCCCTGGTGGTCAGTGTGCATCACAGCGACCGGTCTTTCTGACATTTGGTTGATTTGCAAATTAGCCTTTTATTATATAGGACTAGGGGCCCGGTGCACGAAATTCGGTGCACTGGGTGTGGTGGGGGAGGAGTGTCCCTCAGCCCAACCTGCCCCCTCTCACATACTGGGAGCCCCCAGGCGTTGAGCCCCATTGGCTTAGGCATGCTCCCTGCTGCTCCCCTTGGGGATAGGGCCTAAGCCACAGTTTGGCCTCCCTTTGTGGGAGATGACTGGGCTGATCAGGGGAAGGCACCAGCCCCATCACCACGCTGCTGCACCCACTGCCAGTCACCATAGCCACCAAGGTTTATTCATCAACATGGACTCCAGTCCTTTCACCATGAAAAAAATGACAACTTCCTTTAGGCATTTTCAAGATGTGTTTTTCATATAATAATAATTTCTTTATTATTTTTTTTTATCCTCACCTGAGGATATGTTTCCATTGATTTTTAGAGAATGTGGAAGAGAAAGGGAAAGACAGAGAGAAACATCAAAGTGAGAGGAATACTGATTTGT
>NW_006289813.1:11321537-11326334 GCF_000327345.1 Myotis davidii | reverse complement strand
CTTCTCCAATCATGGCCTGATTCTCCAATCATAGCCCCCCAGCTCTTAGCTACCCCCTGGGTTTCTGATCACTGTCAGTGGCAGGGGGCTTCTTCCTGCTTTCCCTTTCGCCTCCCTGCATTATGCCTACATATGCAAATTAACCGCCATTTTTGTTGGCAGTTAACTGCCATCTGAGTTGGCAGTTAATTTGCATATAGCCCTGATTAGCCAATGAAAAGGGTAGCGTCATACGCCAATTACCATTTTTCTCTTTTATTAGTGTAGATGTTTGGCCTAGGATGGCTTGTCTCCTTGTTACAGAAGACCACGTCCTCCTAATTTTATCTGCTTGGGGCACTTTGCCTGAAAGTACCTGCAATAAGGATTACATCCTGTTTTTATTTATTTTATTTATTTATTTATTTTTAAAATTTTTATTGTTGAGAGTATTTGAATGGTACTCTTAGAAAGAGCAATACTTACTTCGATTAAAGTCTGTTAAGAAAATAGTTTCACCAAAACTGCTGGTTATAGGCTTCTAATTTCCTGTCATTGCAAGATGCTGGAGTTTTAAAACACTTATCTTCAAGTGGAGTTGAGAAACACCCCTCTGGTGAGTGCAGTTCTGTCTAGAGGGCAGAGAGTTTATTGAACAGATGTTAACTACAGGTGAAGGACCTCTTATTTCAAATGCTCAGGCAAGTTGATGAGAATCTTAAAGTGTATTCTATGATCTTTTTTTAATTCTGGGTGGTGTGAGAGATTCTTACCCTTGGGTGTTTTTTTGTTGATTTTTTTTTCTGTGGAAACTGAAGCTCTACACCTGTAATATTATGAAAGTTGTGGTCTATCGTGTAGAATCTTGGGCTAGAGGAAAAATAATGAGAATGGCAAAAATTCCCAGTGGAGAGTACACAAATGAGCACAAATTCCAAAATAGGAATTATCAATGGAAAATAAGCTGAGCATGGTGGAATAAATTACATGGAAATGTACAGAAACAAACAGCTACATCTTCTTTGGATAAAATGGAATTCTTTTAATGAATTTTTAAAAATCTGTGGTTTTTTGTTTTGTTTGTTTGTTTGAGATAGATGAATATCCTTAAAGCATAGGTGAAACTTATAAGTATTTCTTTTTATTATTCAGCTTTTTCTTACCTGTGGGGCCTTTGTGATAATCTAATGCCACTTGGCTACTATTGGGAACTCCACTTTAAGAGGTAGAGCCCTAGACAAGAGGTTGGGGTTCAAAGAGCTGAATTTGGGGGCTTGTTTTGTGACTTGAGGATTACTGACAATGGGCACCTTGCTGAAGGCCAGAGCCTCCTCTTCTCACCTGGTACTGGGAGTGGTGCCACCTTAGAACTAATCACTGTGGAAGCTGTAAGAAATCACAGGATGGCTCGCGTTGTATGCATTCAAACTAACAAAAACCTCAGGTGCTGCCTTGTGGTTTCAGAGGTTGGTGTGGGTGAGTAGTTATGGAGTAGTCCCGGGCTGATCCAGAGTTTACATTCCTGGGTGACTATACCAGTTCCTGTGAATCGCACCCTGCTAGCCACAAAGTACTTAATGGCATCTAAAGACAATCTCCCTTGACTTAATAATGATTACTAATGCCATTGACCGAGCTCTCCTGTATTAAAATCTCCTTAACTTTAAGGCAGCATTTGATTCTTAGTGCCAACCTTGTTATGTTCACCAGGAGAAAGATTTGCAGCGAATCCTGTTATCCCATTTGCTATATGAAATACTGACTTTTAGTTCATTGAATGCCCTGGGCCTGGAACAGACCAGCTGGCTGTGTCTGCCTCGCCCCAGATCCCATTAGTGCAGTAAGAGCACTCTATGAGGTGCCCAGCCTCACCTGGGACACAAGTGGTGCTATAGTCACACATGCTTGTAGCTCCTGCCTCTTTCTGATGATGTGGAAACAAAACATATATCATGCATTTCTGGGAGACCCTAAGACAGTGGTTCTCAACCTTCTGGCCCTTTAAATACAGTTCCTCATGTTGTGACCCAACCATAAAATTATTTTCGTTGCTACTTCACAACTGTAATGTTGCTGTTATGAATCGTCATGTAAATATCTGATATGCAGGATGGTCTTAAGTGACCCCTATAAAAGGGTCATTCGACCACCAAAGGGGTCGCGACCCACAGGTTGAGAACCACTGCCCTAAGAGGTGTGTACCTTTTGCTCCTCGACCTGGCCAACCTGCCAAGTGGCATTTTTCTGTCACCAGCCTGACAGTTCTTCTTGTGCTCAGCTCCGAGAGCCAATTATCCCCACTCATAGGCAGCTGCAGGCTCCCACCCCAGAGCCTTAAGCTTGACAGAGTGGCTTTCTATAGCCAGAAAGGAAGGACAAGACTGAATGCCAGCCGCCCTTTTGATATGGAACTAACAATAGATTACAAAAGTGATTTGCTTGGATTTTAGGTCATCTTAGGTTTTGGGGGAAATTGATTCTTTCAAGATTTACCTGTAGCCCCATCTCTACATGACACCATGGGTTCCAGGGTTGCTGTGGTCAGGAAAGGATCAGTGTGGACACAAACTGTACTGAGAATGATCCTCCTTCAGCCAGATTTCTCATCCTAGCACAGAAGGTGTGACCCCTCTTCTCTGGGTGAACTGATGGCCAGGAGGCCCCATAGTTCTTCATGCAGATGCAGCCCTCCAAACAGCCCTCAGATGTGTCTAAGCATCCAGCAGGGCCTATGCAGGTCAGTCAGTGCCTGCTAAGGGAAGGAAACCATTCCCCAGGTGCTGGGGGCACTGTCCCAGGCTCTTGCTATTTAGTAATTAAGTCTAAGTCCCACAGTTGTGCTAGGAGTTTTCTTTATTATGTGCATAAAGCATGGAGTTCTTAGACTTTTCCCTTTTGCTCAAGTATGCTGCCCCCTCCCCAAATAAAAAAAATCATTTTGAAATAATTACCCCCATAATAGTAAAATCTACAAAACCCATACTTCTTAGCAATGACAGAAAAATTTAAGACATACATGAAAAGATTATAATGAGTCATTTAACATTTCAATGGCAAAATAAAATAGCCTCCATTTTTTGTTGTTGTGTGTGAATTGCCTTTTTCTCAGCAATAAGTCATTCACTCACTAAAAGATAAGCATTTCATCATTATTTTATGTAAGGTCCATATAGAAAAATTCTTATTGTAAATGGTCTGCAATATAAAAGATGCATCTGTAGTAGAATTTGTCATTTCCAAGTGTCAGAATAAATGTAAATATTGACAAGCTTTAAAAAGTCACACAAGCCATATAACAATATATTTTTTAAATTTGGTCAGCTATACAAGTCCATAAATACAATATTTGAGGTGTGTTTAAGGAGTCTTTGAGGCGTGTATATCCTGGTTTCAAATTGCAAAGTCATTATTTCCAATTGGGAGGGATAAGAGGAATGGTGAACAAGTTTAGGGAATGTTGGCACTGTCAGTGGCGGTGGAAGTCAAGGATAATTTTCCCACTCACTCTCATTTCCTGCCCAGGAAGGCAGCCTGGGAAATTTCAAATTACCAGCCTTGTGGAAGTGCCTAGAGCAGCATTGAAGAGCAGGTTTAAAATAGCAAATGTCAGCCCTAGCTGGTTTGGCTCAAGTGGATGGAGCCTGTGTACTGAAAGGTCCCTGGTTCAATTCCGGTCAAGAGCACATGCCTGGGTTGCAAGCTCTATCTCTAGTGGGGGGGTGTATAAGAGGCAGCTGATCCATGATTCTTTCTCATAATTGATGTTTCTATCTCTTCCTCTCTGTAATCAATAAAAATATATTAAAAATTTAAAAAAATATATCAAGTGTCACCATTCTGTATAAGTCAGTAATGCACTGAAATAATTATTTTGAAGTCTTATTGGAAGAGTTAAAAAGTGTTATGAAAAGCCAGAGAAATTTAAGACAATATGTAAATTGACTTCTCTTTCCAATATAAAAAAGAGAGAAGAATTATTTTAGAAAATCATTGTGCCGGGGTTCATGTCCCAGCATCAAGGGTTGAGGAATCTGGAAAAGGCTGTGCGTAGATGACATAGGAATCCAGGGACTAATAAAGAGTCCGGAGATGAGATACAATTTTGAAAGGCATTGGGGGTCAGAGGACCTTCAGCTAAAGGAACTGAAGAGTTCCTCCTTGTCTAGGACCCTTGCTTTTATTAACACAAGTTGTCCTAAGTCAAGGTGGAGATAATACACTTCAAAGGGTAAGGTTTCAAAGGGTACAAAAACATTGTCAGTTTGGGGACTAGCCTACGGCTGTTCAGGTATTTGGCCAATAGGAGGCAATAACATGTAGATTAAGATGCCTTTTAACTATCTGGCAGGCACAATCAGTTTACTATTCAGGTTTGGGGAAATGCCTTTAGCCATTTCCAATAGGTGACTACAAGTGTGACTCAACCCTGTTGAGTACCCAAGTTTCATCAACCTTTTGATGAAACTCTTGAAATTACGACATGCTGGAATTGGTTGCCCGCATCAGTGGACTGAGGCCATTTAACTGGAGAGATTTTTGAGATGGTTTGGATCTTTCCAGAGATATAAATCACGTCGCATACTGGTATTTGTGTTTTTTGTCAATGCCAAATATTAAAAAAGGAGAGCCTATTGGACACCAAAGGATGGCAGTATGTTTGTGAGGATGCTACAAACTTGGAAATGGAGGCAAATGCCACAGCAAAAAAAAAAAACAGTAGAGGACTTGAAAGGAAAAAAAATGCTACAAGCCGCCTGTTTTATCTCAACTCCCCAGGCTCCCCCTCCCCAGGCTTCCCCCCCCCCCCCCTGCTAGTGC
>NW_006289813.1:11316292-11321362 GCF_000327345.1 Myotis davidii | reverse complement strand
AGAACTCTTATCATAGTGATGTGGGGGGTGGAAAACCCACACCTTTAAGCGAAAAACAAGCGATTTTAATAGGTAAAAAGTGATGCAATGTGTGAAAATACTTCTTGGGAAGAGTTGATCTCCTAATCCAAATTTTACTATCCTAAAGTTAACAACAGGCTATCTTTACCTTTGAAACAGGAGGATGGAATAAAGTGACATTGATATGTAAATTCTGTAGCTACTCTGATTCCCTGAACTCTCACAGTTTAATTCAATAATCAGCTTGGATCTTAAACACCTAAGAAATTACCTGTATGTAGCATCCTCACAATACTTCATACAACTATTTAACATGGTTTTTATGGAGTTTGTGTGAAGCTGAATGGAGGGAAGTATCTGAGGATTTGATTATGAGGAGCACATTATATAATTTAGTATGAAGCTCAGAGACATTTTATTCTTATTTATGATTATAGATGTTTTACTGCATTCATTTATGTTTAGAGTTTTAGGACTGCTCACAGGGCTTATCCTACCATTATCTCAGCCATGACAAATCCCTGGGTTGTCATTGCTAATTGCATTCCTGAAGACACATACAACGGGGAGATGAGACTGTTTAATCTTACCTATCTATTTGAAGATTGTTCCTATTGGTTGAATAAAAATTAGTTCTGAAACTGTCAGCTTATTAGATAAAACTCTTGTGTTTTAATAAATGTGGTTCAGATTGCTGCCCAGAGTCAGTCTTTTTCATTTTTATGCCCAAGCTCTCCTGCTAGCAATTATCACCACAGAGGAGCTTTTGATATTTGCACTTTGGGGTGAGGCAATCAATGTTTGTAAGAGCTTTCTGTGAGCCTCTTTCCCAACTGAGAAGCCCTGGCTGTTAGGGATGCAGTAGAGCAGTTAAAAGCCTCTGCCTCCTATGTTTTGCACAATAATGCTCTTCAGAACACTTGAAAAATATTTGGATAGCCATCTGGCCGTAGCCATTTTAACGTCCTTTGTAATACTACATGTACTGCTTTGGGTAGAAGAGTGTTCAACATAATAAAAGCAGTTAGAAGTAATTTGGTGGCTTGGTTTCTGAAGGATTTCCACAGGCACAGATACTTTTGAATTACAGACAAAGTCCCCCAGATTCTGCCAAAGATTTGTGCCAAAGTCATCATAATTATACATCTCCAAGTATTTGCTCCTGCCAGCAATGAATTAATGAGATGATATCACGCATAATCTTGAATACTCTGAAATAAAAACCGAAACAGGAATGAAATAATGGTGAGCAAAGGGCCTCATTATCAAAGAAAACAACTTTTGATTGTTGAAAGGAAAGACCATTCAAGCTAATGAAACCAGAGGAGAGTAAACCTCTCGTCATCAGGAACAGTGGGTCAAGGATTAAATGAGCAGGGATGAAGTGGATAAGATCAGCCCTCTCTGTCCATTAGCACTAACTCTTCCTGCCCTGCCCCTGTGGTCTCAGTTTGGGTCAGATGTTCTTTTGTTGATTTTCTGGGCTTCCTCTGGCCATCTTGGTTGGGACCGCAATCAGAAGAATAGTTTGAACCCTTCCTCAAAGATCATGTCAATTCATGCTATGCAAACCATGTTAAAAGAGAAAATCTTCCTCTGAGGAGAGTGATGTTTAATTAACTTTGACTTCCTGTGTGAGTGATATACCATTGACATAATGATAGGCAAGATGGTCAAGTTAAAATGCTTTCCAGTTCCAGCAGGCCAGTGAGGAGCTGTAAATCTGGCAGGTTTTTACATCTCCTGAGTTTCTCTTTCTTCATTCTCAGTGATCACAGAAGGCTTCCTGACTCTATGAATCAATGACTCTCAGAATGGTAGAAAGTAAAAAAAAAATTCCTGAAATATAAAAACTGTACAAAATGCCTTTTATTGCCTGGCATGGCTCAATGGTTGCACATCAACCAATGAACCAGGAGGTTAAGGTTCAATTCCTGGTCAGGGCACATGCCCGGGTTGTGGACTTGGTCCCCAGCAGGGGGAGTGCAGGAGGCAGCTGATCAATGATTCTCTCTCATCATTGATGTTTCCATCGTTCTCTTCTTTCCTCTCTAAAATCAATTTAAAAAATTACTTTCATTATATTATGGAGACTATGTGTTTTCTATGTTTTTATTCTTTATTCATCTATTCATTATTTTAAATTACCTCTAGCTGCATATTTAGGTAAATGGATGGATGGATAGATGGATGGCTAGATCGATAGATAATAGATATATGATAGACAGATAGATAGATGTTATCATGGGCAATATAAAGTGAATACAGGGCATGTCCCCCATTTTAAGAAGTCCAGAGATGGAAAGATAAGCTATCACTATATCTGCCACCTGCTCAAAAATATTCACCAATAGGAAATCAATAGGAAAGTAAATGTACAGTTCAGGCTATACATTTGTATGTTGGGGAATCAGAGATGAGGGAAATGAATGACATTTTAATTAAATGTATTAGGGTGACATTGGTGAATAAAATTATATAGGTTTCAGGTGTACAATTCTATAATACATCATTGTATAGTGTATTGTGTGTTCACCACCCCAAGTCAAGTTTCCTTCCATCACCAGTTATCCCCCCTTTATCCTCTTCTGCGTTCCTTATTCCCATTACTTCCCTTCTCCTCTCCTAAGTTGTCTATGACATTTTTTGGTGTGTGTGTGTGTGTGTGTGTGTGTGTGTGTGTGTTTTTCTTAATCCCTTCACTTTTTTTCACCTAACCTCATAACCATTTCCCTTCTGATAGTTGTCAGTCTATTCTCTGTGCCTATGAGACTATTTCTATTTTGTTTGGAGTTTATTTTGCTCATCAGATTTCACATATAAGTGAAATCATATGGTACTTGTCTTTCTCTGAATGATGTGTTTTTATAGAGAAGCTTTCCACTCTGGTGATTTTCACTGGCAGAGCCACTTTTCTTTTGTAAAAAGAGAAAATTGTTTTTACACAGTTTCTAAGCAAATACACTTTTCCTCAAGTTTATCAAACTGTCCAATTGTATATTAGTTATTAAAAATTATAAGAGCTTGAAGAGTTTAAAAAGGCAATTTAGTCTGTTTACCTGCCTCTAGGCGGGACTTACATGAACCAACAGAGATAATTGGTATCCTGCCAAAATGACTATTTTTTGGTCCAAGCGATTCATAATTTTAATTAGTGGCGTTAGAATAAGAGTTGTTTCTTATAATTAACGAGGACAGTTGCTATTGAGATTGCTCTAACGCCACATTCAGCACATGGAATCCAGCAGGGCAGCTCAGCATTGTATCTTGGGCTGTGCCATCTCCAAGTAGCCACTTACAATATCTCTGAGGCCATTCAGTGTCTGTCACTGTGGGGGGAAAATTACCTTCAATCTGCACAATTCAGCTTTTTTGTTGTTGCTAATTGCTGTCATTTGGAAAGCCTTTCATGATATTATATTGTGAATAGCCCCCTCAGTTAGGTCCAGAGAAGCAGACACAGGCACTGTGTTCTGGGTGTCTGATCAAAGGCCAAGAACCAGCTGAGGTACAGAAAACAGCAATAATATTTCTGCTATAGGATCCATTTGCAGTGGTTCTCAACCTTCTGTCCCTTTAAATACAGTTCCTCATGTTGTGACCCAACCATAAATTTATTTTTGTTGCTACTTCATAACTGTAATGTTGCTACTGTTATGAATCATAATGTAAATATCTGATATGCAGGATGGTCTTAGGCGACCCCTGTGAAAGGGTCATTCGACCGCCCAAGGGGTCGTGACCCACAGGTTGAGAACCGCTGATTTAGTGTGTCTTTTATGAAACTATGAGCATAGAATTCTTGTCACCTGAAATCAGCACATGTTTATACATCTGACTCTACTAAGAACTCTTGGTGAACACTAATAAATTGCGATGAGATTTAAAACCACCAGGTGTTTAATTAGCTGAGCCAAATGCCACTTGCTTCATTTTCACATAAATTAGACATGGAGAAGTTTTTTCTGTTGGATAAAGTTATCATTTATCCACAGCAGCCTCTTATCCACATTCTGAAGCACCCAGTGCTCTCATATATGTGCTAGTGCAGCCCATAGACACAGAGCAGCTTCTTTCCATGTGTGAGCACTTTATGGAGCTGTTAAATCTAAGACCTGCTTGGATTTATACTTAGACAGCCAATATCATGAAGCTTTTTTTTTTAAAAAAAATATGTTTTTATTGATTTCAGAGAGGAAGGGAGAGGGAGAAAGAGAAAGAAACATCAATGATGAGAGAGAATCAATGATTGGCTGCCTCCTGCATGCTCCTGACTGGGGATGGAGCCCAAAACCCAGGCATGTGACCTGACCAGGAATCTAACTGTGACCTCCTGGTTCATAGATCAATGCTCAACCACTGAGCCATGTCAGCCAGGCTCATGAAGCTTTCTTGAGGAAGATCTTGCTAAGAGAAACTTAACATAAGCCAATTTTGCTTCTAGGCTAAGAAGATATTTAAGGCATGTGTTCTCCTTCTCCTATTTCTCTTCCTCCTCTTTCTCTCCTTTCTCCTATTTCTTCTATAAATATAATGTAACAAGTACTTGATGATTATTTATGAATAAAGTTGAAAATGAAAATCTGGCTAATATGTTCACCAGGATGTTTCAATAGGAACACTTTATGGTGGTTAATAATCTATAACAGCTAGGTTTGCTTTAGAAAGCAAACACTGAAAAAATAACAGGAAGAAAATAAACATTCCAAAACTCTTGAGTACAAACAGTAAAGATTCTTGTAAGAATTGCCCCTCTGCAGGGCTGGATCAAATTCTTGTGGAGTACATTTCCTATGAGAGGAAAATCAGGAAGCTGCTCAGTACCTCTAATAACAGCTCGCAGACACTTAATTATAATGACCAAGAACAAATTACCTCCAAGAGGGGTTCAAAGATGTAAATTAATTAAGATGCAGATGCTAGGAATGCAGAGCACCAATCTTTTGAGAAGCAAAGCTTAATACAATCAGACATCATAGATGAAGTTGGTATTAACTGGAGAAGGGGTGCGATGGGGGAAGTGCCACTTCCCCAGTGGGTGTGAGGACT
>NW_006289813.1:11303261-11315395 GCF_000327345.1 Myotis davidii | reverse complement strand
TTTGTCCACTGAATATAACCTGCAGCTATATTGCCAGAGAAAACAAGAATTTGAATGAGTCTAGGCTAAAAAATAAATTACCTTATTGCCTTGAAGGCAGTCTCTATGGGTCATGGCTAAAGCCTTTTACTTTGGTGTTGTATGAAGAATCATCTCTATTGCCCCCCCCCCAACACACACACACACACAGTACACGAATTTCATGCACCGGGCCCCTAGTGTGTGTGTGTATATATATATGTATATATATTAGGAGAGAGAGAGAGAGAGCAACAACACAAAGCAAAGGTATATATATGGAGAGAGAGAGAGAGAGAGAGAGAGAGAGCAACAACATAAAGCAAAGGTAGCATAAGGAAGTATAATGCCCAGTGTTTACATTCATTGGGAGGGTTCTCAAAGGAAAGAAGGGATGAGATAAACACAGACTCTGCAAGGCTGACTACTAGTTTGGACTGTGTCTCCTGAACCTGTCTCCAAAGTTCTCCCTAAGATTTGGGGTAAGTGGTTCAGAACTTCTCCCCAGTGTGTCTCTCAGAGAAGCCAGGATGCCTGTTAAGATCTGTTAAGACTGGTCCTCAAATGTAGATACTATAATTTTAGTCTTTAAATTTTTTGGAGAGCTACAGTTTCCTGACCCAGGTATTTTATACACATTGTCTCCCTCTAATCCTGAAAATAGAATGTTACTATCTCTAAATGGGGAAAAATACCTGGGGCATGCCCTGGAACGAGGTCACAGAGGTCACTGATGTTCCCACTCCACACATAGACTTCCTTGGGCTTGGGTCCAGCCTTTGGAATTTTGTACAAACTTGTCTCCAGTTTTTATTATTTTTACATTTTATTTTTAATTACAGTTGACATACAATATTATATTAGTTTCTGATGTACAACCTAATGATTTTGATCTTCAGTTTAAACCAGAATTTGGAAGTTAGATCCACATATGCTATCAGCATTTTTATGTGCATGGTGTTCAATGGCCTCGTTGATTGTTCATGAGACTTAAAACAGAACAAACATTTAATTGGGAATTAAGATCACAGAGTTCTGTACTTTCTAACTAACTAGCTTTAGATTCTTCCTTTCCTAATAATTAAAATGAAAATGATGTCTATTTTGGTTATGTCAATGATATTGCATAAATTACATGAAACAATGGATTTGGAAGTGCTAAAAAATCATACAGAAGTGTACAAGTGGGGAGAATTATTTTCCCTAATATGGCCAGACATAGAGAATCATAGAATCTGAATATTGATTGGAAAGCAAAGCTATCTGGCTGAAAATTCCCCTCACTGCAAAAATTTATTCTATAGAGTCATTGACTCATCCATCTATTCACCTATCCATCTGTCCATCCATCCATTCATCCAAACATTCATAGATCTGTCCACCCACCCAAACATCCATCTATCCATCTATTCATTAATTCATTCACTCAATAATTATATAAATATTACAAATATTTATTACCTATTTACTTTTCTTTAGGCACAGTGCACTAAGTTTAGGTGCTCAGTAATAAAACATGAATTATCCTGCCCTCATAATTTTTGATGAAGAATACAGATAATAAATAAACACTTTGAAGAAAAGTAAGAGATTGAGAATAATGACAGCACCCATTAATGGAAAGTATTAAGAACCAGAGCTGAACCAAGCCTAAGTATGCTGCAGTCTAAGCCCAGTCTTTGGGCATGCACTGATATATAGTAGCTTTCAACTCATATCTATTGCCAGTGAATAGTGAGGTCAGTAAAAATTAGAAAAAAAAATATTGATTATCTAATATATTTTAAAACAATTTAATTTTAATAATTTAACCAAATCCAATAACCCAACTAGGTAAGGTCTTCAGAAGATACATGTTAGATAAGTAAATATATTTTCAATTAGCATAAAATTACTTGCTTCTAGCATGCAGTGTGAATATTAGCCTTACAATTTTATTTATGTGATTAAGTTCCTAGCAAAGTAGGGAGAATAATTCCCCACAAAAGATGTTCACATGCTAATCCCAGGAACCTGTGAATATGTTACCCTACTTGGCAAAAAGAAACTTTGCAGAGGAGATTAAGGATATGGGTCTTGGGATGGGGAGATTGTCCTGGACCAGTTGAGTGGATGTGATCTAATAACACAACCTTCAAAACAGAGAATCAGAGAGATGCAACCTGAAGGTTTTGAGAATGGAGCAGGTAGGCCATATCAAGGGATGCAGAGAGCCTTGGGGAGCCGGAAATGGCCCCTTGGGTGTTAGTTGGCAGTAGAAAGGGGACCTCAGCCGCACAACCTGAATTCTTCTGACAACCTGAATTTAGCAAATCCCTAGAAGCTGGAAAAGACAGGGAAACGGATTCTCCCCTGGACCCTCCAGCAAGGAAGGCAGCCTGCCAATACCTTGATTTTAATCCAGTGAGATCCGTGGCGGACTTCCGATCCTCAGAACTGTAAGGTGACAAATGTGTGTTGTTTTACACTGCTAAACCTGTGGAGATTTATTATGACAATGACAACAATCAAAATGGTCTGGAAATGTAATGCGTGATTTCTGTCCCATATTTCCTCTCCCACACACCTCTTGAAATTATTTAGTTGGGAGAAAGATAAGCTGACACTGCAGGAAACTCGGTCCTTTGACCTTCTGCCAAGTGTTTCTTTGAGGGCTCAGGAGAAAGAGACCCTGTGGCTGCGGCTCCCTCTACAAGGTCCCTCTAATTCAGGTGAGATCTTAGATTCGGTCCTACAATATACATGAATTTTTCTCTGCACAAAATGGCAGAAATTTGCTGCGGGACTCATACAGAATCCAGAACCTTCTGGCTTTGGAACTTATCTGTTATTATTAACTTACAAAGACTTCCATTTCTCTCAAGTCCCAAAGGTAAATTCTGTGAACATAGGTAACAGAAAGTCAAATTCCAACCTAACCCTCAGAAAGGATCTGAATGACAAATGGCTTGGATGCAAACTGTATATGCTGACATAGATAAGTTCACAGTGCAACAGAAGCAGTGAAATATCCACCGTTGCCTTAGTTTCAGGATCGCATACAAATTGAAGACTGTTGACAGCCGGGAGCCGGTCCATCCTTGCTGCTTGACACAGTCACTGCAGGGAAGAAACATCTGCACAGCATATGTTTCAAGGGACCTGGTGTATATGGCATACTGTTCTTAATATGTTTGCTCACCTTCTTGGCGCTATGTGTTTTAACCAACGTCACCTCTCCGAAAAAGGTTGTTTCCCACCTAGCAAGAGAACATGGACACGGAACCTGGCTGGAGATCCTAGACAGAACTTGGCTGGAGATCCTACACAGAACCTGGCTGGAGGGCCTGGATAGAACCAGGTGAGAGAACCCAACCATGCTGATCAACTGAACGCTGTCTTCGTGTCATTCCTTCTTCGCAGACTCCATCCACACCTATGGGGAACCCCTGGACCTGCTGGGGTTGGACCCCAGCAGTTGACCTTGTTTAGAATTTGCTGGCATTTCTCTGGATGGCTCCATGAACCTTTCCAAGCTCTCCAATTCCCTTCTCCAACGTACCACCCTCACCTGCTCCAGTCACACCTGACCTGCTCTGGACATGACCAGGTTCCTTTTCCCCAGGTCTTCCTGCCTTGGCACCTTCTGAGAGGCATCTCTCAGCCTTCACTCTATTTTCTGGGCTCTTTGAGTCATTTTCTAGGATATGGTCACACCTGACTTTATGTCCCTCCTCTTACAAACCCAGCTAAGCTTCCGGCCTACAGACTATAAGATGACAGTATATTTTGTCAAACCTCTAGATCAGTGGTAACTTATTAAGGTGATTTACAGGCACATGTTCTAGCCAGTGTTTACATTTTACTAAATCAAAACACTCACATTTCAAACCACCATTCCTTTTATATAGAAACTTTGTAGTAGAAAATTTTCACTTATTTTTCTTATTATATTTTTTATTTATTAATCCATAAATGCTCCTGTCCTGCAGCTTCTGCGGGTCTCAGTGTGCCTTTCCTTCCTTCTAGTTGTAGAGTTTACAGTCAGCCAGGCTTCCTGTGGTTCTGGATGAAGTCCGTGTTGTTTCTCTGAGGTATTAATCAATTGTTGTGAGCGGCATTAACTTCCCGGTGTTTATCTCTGCCGCCATCTTAGTTTCCTAGAAAATTTTCACTTATTTTTCTTATTTGGATTTTTTTCTATTGTTCCATAAATGCTCCTGGGGATGGTAATTAAATACATATTTTCCTAAAATACACTGACTGGCAAAATAACCAGGTCATTCCATGTCAGCCCTGCATCACGGCCCTGCTAGTGCCCTTTAGCATCTTCAGAAGTTCTTTTTTTGAGAGCCTGGGAACAACTCTGCAACTTGAGAGCCCACCAGGGCAGGATGGAAGGTGTCGGGAGGAGACTTCTGGTGCCAGAAGCAATACAAATAGAGTAGCCTTGTGTTCTTTGTTCTAAATGCCAGCAAATGCTTGAGAAGTGCCCTAAGTGCCCTTGGGGTAAGCCGGGCATCCTCAGGGAAACTGTGGCCCTCAAGGTGACCCCTGAGGACCAGCAGAGTGCATCCTGGTGGAGGTCAGCTAGGTGGGGACGCTGAGCTGTGCTGGCTGCATCTACTAGATCAGGGGCAACGTGATTTGTGAGTCAGATGTCAGCTCTGGTCACTAGGAGAAAAGGCCACCCAGGCACCAGCTGCAGAAAGTCTAACTCAATCCACTGTGGACTTGGGGGCAAGGTGTAAAGATTGAAAACATGGCCTGCCTTCCCTCTCAATGGACAATTCGCAAATTTAAATTTATGATGGGCTGCAGTCCATATTTAAAATCCAATTTTGTAGATGAAGGCAACTTTCTTTACCCCCTCGCCCTCCCCACCCGCAAAAAAAAATAAAAATAAAAATCTTAACCTCAACTTAATAATTGCATAGCTAGCCAGAAAAGAAAGGTAAAACTCTCACAGGTTTCTCTAAACTTTTTATGGTTGTCATTTCTGCTTTGTTTTCCTTCAGAGAAGGAATCATTTCATTTATGATTACTCTTGTTAGCACAGTACTGTTCTGTTTTGATTAGAAGCTTGGTAACAAAGGCATGAAAGAGGCTAATTTTCAATCCAGTTCTGAGTAGAAAACAAAGAAAATGGCGCAACGGTTTTCAGAAATCCCCACTCCCTGCAACTCCCTTGCAAGCCTGGTGGGGGCGCCAGAGGGTAGGAGAGCCTGGACCCTTTTGCTGCCTCAGGGCCTGGGGGACTGTTGTTGAATGAACCCAGAGTATAACTAACCTCAGAGAGTAAATTTCTGATTCATCTCCTTCACCAAACTCTGATAGATTGATTGGTGCGGGTGCAGTTCTGCGCTCTGTCTCCCCAGAGCAAGCGGCTGTGGATTTACTTTCTGCGGTGATTTGGATGAAGGCCGAGGACGCTTAAGACCAAGATGACATAGGTTTGGGAGGGATGCGAATTCAGAGGTAGAACAATGATTTGACATTTGAGAGTTGTTTCAAAACCAACCAAATCACTTGGGTAGAATCCAAATGAGTTTTGAGGAGAGTAAAATAAAAGTCTCACTTTTGAACCAGGTAACACACCTTAACAGCGGTTCTCAACCTGTGGGTCGTGACCCCTTTGGGGGTCAAACGACCCTTTCACAGGGGTCGCCTAAGACCATCGGAAAACACATATATAATTACATATTGTTTTTGTGATTAATCACTATGCTTTAATTATGTTCAATTTGTAACAATGAAATTGGGGGTCACCACAACATGAGGAACTGTATTAAAGGGTCTCGGCATTAGGAATATTGAGAACCACTGCCTTAGAAGACTAGATATACTGGAAATTAGCTTTTAGTTAAAATGTTTTAATTTATTTCTTTCAGGTCACAGTTGCACTGGAGTGTAGTCGCAGCAGGGGCTTGGAGGGCTGCCTGTAAGGCAAGTCCCAGGGAAGAATGTAAAGGTACACTATGCTTACGATGTTAGAGGAATGCATTCTGGTAAGTACGGGATTTAAAGCTCTGCTTTTTCTCCTGTTCTTGAGATAACATCACTGACACAGTCCCAAGATGTCTCACAGAACTCTGTAAGCAGGAAAGACCACCTGCCCACAGTCACAAAGACCCCCTCCAACAGGAAGCCATCAAAAACCAAATAAATCAGATTAAAATGATTGCTGAAGCTTGCCCAGAATGGATCAATCAGCACAGCCCATGACCCTGGACACCTTACTCATGAGTTTTTTCTATAAAACCCTGTGATTGTAAGCCATTATAGAGTTTGGGTGTGCAGGTGATAGTTCCCCATTCTCCTTGCACAGTGCCCTGCAAGGCTACTCTATTTGTATGGCTTCTGGAAGCAGAGGAACCGATTCCTCCACTGCAGTTCTGGGTATCATGTCTGGCTTGCTTTGCAGGAGGTGGGGAGCTCTCTTCATGTTCGGTTCCAGCGGTTCTCAACCTGTGGGTCGCGACCATCGGAAAACACATAGAGCATATCAGATATTTACATTACGATTCATAACAGTAGCAGAATTACAGTTATGAAGTAGCAACGAAAATAATTTTATGGTTGGGGGTCACCACAACACGAGGAACTGTATCAAAGGGTCGCAGCATTAGGAAGGTTGAGAACCACTGGTAGACGTTCAGGTTCAAATACCCCAGGCAAAAAAATGGGTTGAGGAAGCAGAAGTGAGGGTTTAATTGAAAAGCAAAATTTCTTTTGATCTTACTAATTTTGAGATTCTGAATCTAGTACACCTTGAATACTTTCTGATTTATGCAAATGTGGAAAAGAAAAATCAAACATTGAAAACAGGCAAATCAGGGATTTCTCACTTTGCAAGAGTACTCTTTGTTAGTTGCTTTAAATAGTGAGTTCATCTGGTGCATGTAGAATATGATTCAACTCTGGTGATATGGAATTCTTCTGACATGCAACTACTGTGCATGTTAAGTGAGGGGCCACAGGTTAATGCTCTCTGGTCTGCAAAAAGGGGAGTCTCAAAGCTCATCTAAGTGAAAGGATGCCACCTCCATGTTGCTCTGTAGCCAACAATGAGGGGAGTATTTTTTTAAAAAATTCTGGAAAAGGCAACAAGGCCTGGATCAGAGACATATGAGCTGAGGGAAGTGAATGGTGCAGATCTCTTCCTCGTCCACACATCTGCGCTGAGCCAGCGACTGGATCAGCTCCAAGCCCTGCCTCTAGCTATGGGCCTGGTCTCCTCTGCCCAAGCAGCAAGAAAGCACCAAGCCTGCAGATGCATTACCGACTGAGAAGGCAGGGGTGGTTATGGCACTTGGCAACTCGAAGATGCCATTGACAGGCTACAGATGCTGAAACCACACTTTTTATTTCTAATCACTATGCTCCTATCCTGTCCTCTAACTGTATGTTTATAAACCCCCTGCATTTCCCTTGGAAAAGGGGTGGAATGTAAACATTTCTGTTTTTTAAATCCAGTTATTTGCTGTTTTTAGTAGTTGAGTTTGTAAAACATCACTTTTGCACTGTTTCTCAATCTGGGAGAGGGTGGATCTATATGTTCATATCTTAGAAGCCACCCCAGCATGAAGCAAGTAGCTGTCATTTTTAAAATTCTATTACAGTTAATTATGTAAATCATCAAAACTCATTAACAGGTTTGGTAACTCTTCCTTCTTTCCTTCACTCTTCACTACACCAGGCAAGCAAATCATGTGTTTGTAATTGACTGCCATGTCAATGATTGCAACTTCAATGAAATCACAATGCCAACTGTGTTCCCAATTAAAGCAGTTGGGTCCCATAGCCAGCTCTATGATGAATGGAAGGATCCCTCATTTCAGCACAAAATGTTAAAAGTGATAAATAGCGAACATAAGTCCTCAGTGCCCATTTGAGATGAGCTGGGATGAATTTTCACAAGAAAGGTAAAGAGAGGAAGGTAAAATGGGCATCAATATCCCGGAATGCTATCAGCTCTTTACCCTCCACTTGAGGATGGGGCTGAGGCAGCAAAATGGTCACCTCAGTGACATTCTCTGGAGTGTTCCGCTGTTGCCAAGATACATGAGTGTTTAAGAGTTCCCTGAGCAAATGGTTGAAGTGCAGAGAAACTGTACCATTGCTGGCCACAGGGCAGGTTTCCTACCTGCAAGTGGCTAAAGCATCTTCTACTTAAAATCACATTCAAGCCTGAATTCTGGAAGATGCTGTGGAGGCATTTTCTACCCTTTCTGGAGTGCAATGATGTATGCCAACTGTCCCAGAATCATGATTCCGCACAAAGAGCCATAACTAATATGGCCAGCCTGAGACCCTAAATTGCTGTGAAAATCTACAGCTGTGAAGAACACAGAGGAATGGATCAAAGAACTCAGAGTTTGAAATTAAAGTTAAAAAATGGTGCTTTTATGGAAGATGTTCCAACTTCACCAAGGTTATTAGTATTCATTAATAAATGGCATTGTATTGAGATGTCTGAAGTCCATTTTGAATTTCACATCAGAATCAGGTTCAATAAATGACCATTTTGACCTGTTTTGAAAATCTAGAAAATGATTTAGACTAATAGATGAGCATCAATCTTAAAGAATACACTAAAAATTGATTCTCATTTCAAAACTTTTTTCTATAACGGATGCTGGCAGTGTTTTTTGGTTAAATTTTACACATAATGTACAATATAATAAAGTTTCAGAAAACGCTCTTTTTAAAAAAGTGACTCCTTGCTATGCAATAATTTTTAAAACTTTCCTTTTAGTTGGAAAATATCCATATTTTAGGAATGATTCCAAAGTTGCTGGCATTTTTGAGTTTTACTTTGTAAATTATGATTGATAGTGAGCATGTTTTGCTGCCAAATCTGTGATAGGTTTGCAGGATGTGCTTGGCCTTCTCAGCAGACCCAGGAAGGCCCAGCCGTTCCATTTCACAGTTACGTTACATGAGGAGGTTAAGTTGATCTGGTACATCAGCCATCAGTGTTCCTCCTCTACATATTCATCCTGAAGCTGGAGGAACATATTGGCCCTAATTGCACAATATTCCTGTTTTCTGAATCCTTACTGAGGTTTCATGGCCTGAGCATAACTGTTTCTATGGCAACCAGGAGAGAGCATGAGAAAACCCAGGAGTGATGAACAGAGGTCCTTGGTGGCCAGGATGCAGGGTATCTGGAAGAGAATTCACAATTCAACAAAATTTGCTTGAGTCCTGGGGTATGCTCACATCCTTCTTTTGCTCTTTTATATTCCCTTTTGTTTTCAATCCTTACTCCCAATTTTTTCCTGTGCCTGGATTTGTCCACATCATTTTAACTCATTCTCATTTTCCAGTGTACTCCATGCCTGGTTTTCTTCTCACTCAGCTGGTTTACATTTGTTTATAACATTACACCGACAGCAGGGCCTTTTGATCTCAGTTGGTTCTACCTGGAACCTCTAGGTATCCCTCTGTTCACACTCTGGGTAAAGTAGTCACCTATCATTCGCCTCGCTTATACCCTGGGAGGTCCTGCATCTGTCCTTTGATCCCTGCTTGGTTCCAGAATTAAGGCTGTGACAGATTCCACATATACACACAAAACCCACCAACAGCACTGGGTTAGTAACAATGAACTCAGAACATTGGTTTACTGAAACATAATCCATTTTAATTGATATAGGAAGGTATATGCTAGTCTGCCTGGAGTGGTTTATTTATTCTTTAATCTATTTATCCAGCTGCTCATTCAGTCCTGTGTTCATTCAACAGTTCACTCAAGTATTCCATCATTTATTTTTCTACTCCATGTATATTTATTGAACATCTATATGTGTGGCACTGTCCTAGATGCTGGGGATACATGGAGCAGTGAACAAAGGAGGCAGAAAGTCCTATCATTATAGAGCTTACTATGTCAGAAGGTGCTAAGCAAAATAATAAAGTGTGAGGGTAACAGAAGTGGCTAGGGAGGTAGTGTGTTCAATTTTTACGGGGTAGGCTCATAAAGAAGGTACATGTGCATGCAGATGAGGAAACTACCCAAGACCAGAGAATGAATCACCCTGAAGGATCAGAGGAGCAGTGCTTGGAGCTCACACAGAGCTTGGAACGGTGCCAGCTTCCACCAGCCAGGCTCAAATGCCTCACTGCCTACGTGACTGAACACCCACAGGATAGGAGGAGGGGTGGCCAGAAAAAGAATCTGAAAGAATCATGTCCAAAAGTTTTCAAAGCTTGACGAACGATATTAGCTCACAGATTCAAGAAGCTCACAGAATCCCACACACAAAAACCATGAAGCAAGCAACACAAAGACACAGCAAAGCCTAATTGCTCAAAACCAGAGATCAATGAAGTATCTTAGAGGCAACTGGAGGAGGAATAAGACACAATAAATAAAAAGGACGACACCTATCGTGGGAGTGACAGTAGATTTCTCATCAGAAATCAAGAGAGAAGACACAGAGTATCCTTATGGGACTGAAATTTTTAAAGAAGCTATCCACCTAGAATTCTTTACCTCACAAAATGTATTTCATAAACAAAGGAGAACTCCTTGGTATATATAAAAGCTGAGAGTTCATGACAAGCAAACATGCACTACAAGAAATGTGCAACAAATTCCTTTAAGAAGAACAAAAATGATGTCAGATGGAAACATGGAGCTACACGAAGAAAAAAAAAAGCACTGAAAATGGTAACTTCCAGGGCAAACGTATGATACATTTTGTCTTATTATTTAAATGCCTATAAAAGATTACTCATTCTTTTAACAAGAGTAATAACAATGCCGTGTGGGTTTTGTACCATGTGAAAGTGAAATGTGTGTTAATAATAATAATAGCACGATGCTTGGAGGGGAGAAGGGAAAGCACACAGTATTTTCGGTTCTTGCCCGATACATGAAATGGTGGACCACCAATCAAGGAAACCTGTGATGAGTTATTTTGGCCAATGCAATGTGTCTTTTTAAAAGCAATTAAAGGCTATTTTGTAATTTGCCATTTTTCTCTCCCCGTGACGGTGATCAGGAAAGTGTCCAGATGGAAGCACCAAAGTATTTGAGCAACCATGGATGCCCATCTCCCACATGGAGGAAGCTGTGCCAAGCTGACTGAAACCCCTATGGACGACTGACCAGGAGGAGCAAGGTTTGATGTCTGTCACCTTAGCAAACTGTCCCATCCTGACTGTGATAGTTATATGAGGGAGGAAATGCCCAGCACAGAGCCATGGAAAAATGCTCTTGTCCCTCAGAATACTTAAAAGTCCAGACGTTTGGTTTTATTTAATAACCCCCAGAGCCTTTCCAGATTTCTTGATTCCTTAAGTCATGAGCATTCCATCCCCACTCAGCTCCCCTTCTCTCTCTCTCTCTCTCTCTCTCGCTCTCTCACACACACACACACACACTGAGTGATAATAGTGCCCTAGGACACAGCTTTGTCAGCAAATCCTCAGAAGTGGTTTGGGGATTTGGGGGCCCCACAGATCTTCTCACCCCTGACATAGTGGCCTTGGAGGCTTCTGCTCAGGGGATCCAATGACTGAGAGTCAGGTTTGAATGCTTCCTCTTTGTGGTTAGTGTCTGTGATCAAATCCCTGAGCCACCAAGCCTGAACTGCCAACCGGTCTACTCCCTATGAGCATGAAACAGAAATGCAGGGAGCCCACGACTTCTTGGAATCATTGGATTTAAATGGTCTTTTCTTATTGTTTTCCAGTTCTCATCCTAATGTCTAAAGAATGAATAGAAGACATCTGCATTTCCATCAGGGGCATTCTCCTCCAAAGGGAGTGTGTTGAATGAAGACACATCTGGGTAACATCAAAGGTGAATCAAACTTTAGACACACAGGGGCCTGGCCGTCAAGCCATGGTGGCACATGCAGTGTGAACACCTGAGCATGATTGTCCATGCCAGTGCTGACCTATGGTGCACTGCACACTTCCCAGTCCACAAGTGGGGGGATCTAGGACAACTTTCATGTATTTATTCAAGACTATTCATGCATAAGCTGCTGGGGTCCAACCCCAGCAGGTCCAGGGGTCCCCAAAGGTGTGGACGGAGTCGGCGAAGAAGGAATGACACGGAGACAGCGTTCAGTTGATCAGCAGCCTTGCCAGGATCTCTAGCCACAATCTCCAGCCAAGTT
>NW_006289813.1:11295677-11303223 GCF_000327345.1 Myotis davidii | reverse complement strand
CAATCTCTATTCCAAAGGTTAGGGCGTTTCTTATCTCCATTCCAGGGAGTAAAGATTATGTAGCCTAAGCATGATTGTTCGTAGTTAAAGAGATTAATTACCCGCATGGCACTTAGTGAAGGGGTTTTATTCCCTCCCTAACTTCAGGGGGAAATCTCTACCTGGGGAAACAACCTTTCTCGGAGAGGTGACCTTGGTTAAAACACATAGTGCCAAGAAGGTGAGCAAATATGTTAAGAACAGTATGCCATATATGCCAGGTCCCTTGAAACAGCAAGGATGGACCGGCTCCCGGCAATAAGCCACAGACCATTTAGCAGATGCCATGTGCTCAATTTTGCAACACAGGGAGCGCTCACGGCAGGGAAAGGCACATATCGGAGACATACAAATGCTTAATTCTCAAGGACCGTCTGCTAATGTGCATGATGTTGACAAAAGCAAGTCTGAGTTGTTTGTTATCCTAGCCTCACTCAGCTCTGCTCTGGTGTAGTTGTGGGCTTGATGGATTGAACAGGCTTCCCCAAAGCTCTTTTCCCCAAGTCTCCCCAGCTGTGCCAGTGATGTTGAGCACCAGAGTACCACTTGCTAATTTCCAGGATGGCCGGTTGGCTGCTCAACTTCACGTACAAAACGACTCTCCAGGTTCAGAATGGTTTATTTAAATTTTGCTTAGAGTTGTGCCCAGGCTGGATGTATTTGCATATGCACTCCCCCCGCCCCCGCCCTTCTGCATGAAATGACTGGGAAGTTGCAGGAAAAATATTCATGGGAGTATTTGGCCCTTCAACACCTCATTCGTCAAATATTTATAAAGTACCACTGTTTGTCTAACCCTATTCAGAGGCAAGGATATGCCAGTGAATGAGACTGACCAAGCCGTATCCCTAGTGGTCAAACATGGTTCTCCTCCAACTCTATTCTCTGAGATGACACATGGCCTTTGACCAATGAACAAGGACATGTGGCCAACGAGCAGCTTCACCCTCCTTTAGCCAAAAGGGAACAGTTTAAAAGCAGGTCAAAGTGTATACATATACAAATATATTTTTATCTGTGTCCTGTTTCTTCTCCATTCATTGCTCATTCCTAACATGGAGTCTACAAACATTTTTTTCATTTTAAATGAAAGTGCAAAAAGAATTATGTGAACCATTTTTAGGCTCTCAGGCAATGCAGGGGAAGAATGTGCCCAAGAGACAAGACTTGAGAACTTGTTCCAGCCAGGTCTACAATCTGCAAAGTGAACGGAAAGGTGGTATATTATCCAATGGCTTCCAACCATGTGTATGGTAAATCTGCATGGCAAATCATTGCTTCATCCACTCCAGTTCCCAGACATACTAACAGTCATCTGGACAAAAGATCTTACAGGTCTCTCTGCAACCTACGAAAAATTACAACAGATTCCAATGCATCTGCATTACAAAAGAAAGGATATATTTTTAATTCCAGGGAAATTTAATGGCAGGTGGAAAGAAGAGACAAGGGTTGGAGGTAGAGAAGTGAGAGAGCATAAGATGTCGCTATGCTGATGAAACAGTTATGACATATATGAAACTTACAAAAGATTCTAAATATGTTATTTTGAAAAATATTAAAATAAGGAAAAAGAGCTGTGAAAAATGAGCAGGGAGCCATGAATTGAGAAATTAAGCGTGCACAGTGTAGACGATGGCATGGACTTATGAACGAAGGCAGGAGAATTAACCAAATTACACGGATGCCTTCTGGATGTTGGGGAACTGGTACTTCCATCCTGCCTTCTAGCATCTAAATGTATTACTGTTTGGATTCTCCTAAATAACACAGGCGATATCCCACATCACGGGGGGACTGTGGGGACCCTTGAGCTAATGTGTCTGAAGAGCTTAATATTCTGGGGATGAAAGGATTCATATGAAAATGAGATATTATCAAAGTTAAACACAGTTTAAAGCCCCAGGACTCCAATTTGGTTTTCCTTTCCCGGAGGCCTACTGAATAGTTTAAATGGCTCCACACGACTTTGAAATTTTATTAAAGATTACTCAAAGATCAAAAACATAAAAGCCTAGTGAATACAGATGTTGGATCGAATGACAGGCTTAGTCAAGGCATATGAATGTGATCTTGTTTTGATTATTATAGATCCTTTTATAAATTAAGCTTATTTTAAAATATAAAATAGAGATTATTACCAAGATACTCTCTTCCATTTATAATTAACAGTTGACATTTATATACGATTTGATTACAGTCTAACATAAAATATTAAAGATGTAGCTAAAATCATTTAGTTCCCCCCAGCAGAAGTCCTGTGTACCCCAACTTCTGTGCTAAGTATGAAGCATCATTAAAAGGAAAATGCATACTAATCTGCTTTAATATGTATAAACAGTATATTGCTTTCCCAAAATTACATAATGTTTATGTTTACTGTTAATATGTGAGGATGTGACACTGTACTTACTGATGTTTGTTTTGTTCTATCAACCTCCATATTGAAATATTTCTCGTTTATAAATAGATTCACATTTAATCTCAAAATTTACCTTTTTATCTATTTGGGATTATATTTAGTACATGGTGTGAGCTGATAATCTATGGAGATATTTTTTTAAATATATTTTATTGATTTTTTACAGAGAGGAAAGGAAAGATAGAGAGTTAGAAACATCGATGAGAGAGAAACATTGATCAGCCGCCTCCTGCACACCCCCCACTGGGGATGTGCCCACAACCAAGGTACATGCCCTTGACCGGAATCGAACCTGGGACCTTTCAGTCCGCAGGCCAACGCTCTATCCACTGAGCCAAACCAGTCCCGGCTATGGAGATATTTTTAAACAGTTTAAAATTATAGACAAATGATACAAATATAGATATTTTCTCCATGATTGGTGATGAGTCCTTTCCTATGTATGAAAATTGCCTAGTACACTGATCTGATGTCTATGCTCTATTATCAGATTGATGTGTGCCACCCCTAGGGGAGGTTGGGCATATGGGAAGGGACCAGTCATTGCAAGCCTTTGTCAGCTATGTGAAAGTGATTTGGCTTCATCCTGAGGGCAGCGTTATATTGTGGGGCTTTTAAAATTGCTGGAGGGAGTCGCAGGGGAAAAATGATAATGAATACTGTGAAATAGAGAAGTGGATTGCATGAACAAATGAACAAAATAAATGAATTTGTGCAGGCACATGTAAAAATACTGCAATGATGGATTATGTGGTCTTGAGGTATAGTATTTTCCAGGCAGTGAAATGTTAGGCAGAGCATTTTAAGCCAAGCAGATACCTAGGGCCTTATGTTTGAGACTATGAGTGAGGAGAGAGAGAGAGAGAGAGAGAGAGAGAGAGAGAGAGAGGAGTTTAGAGGTGATTGATGGGGGATTTATAGATAGAAATTTTCTTACACCCTTCCTTTCTGGTCCTACTGTTCTGCTTCAGGGCTTAGCCATGCTTTTTGAAGATGTGAGGGTATTGTCCTCTGCTGAGGATTACAGGTGATTCATTGGGATTTCACCATGTTAAAGCTGAATTGATTTCATAATGACCTGGTCTTTGCATTATATTTTGAATGGGAAGCTGGGTCAAGTTAACATTCTAAAAACATCATTTATTCTGTGTGGAGAAAGAGACAGTTACGTAGTTTAGAAAGAAAGGCAAAGTTAAAGGGTAAATTGCTACAAGATTATTTTGTTTCTGTCATGGGAGTCCCAAGATAAAAGGTGAGAGACAGGATTGGCAAGTGATAAGACTGGATAGGTAAGCAGGGTCAGATGGTGAGGGCATCATATGCCTTGTGGGTTAATTGAAGTTTTGTTATTGAAGAACGTTGAGCTATACAGTAATAAGATCAAGTGTGAACAGGAAGAACAGATTAAAGGCAACATAGAGAATGATTTTGAAGGCCAATATCTGAGCCAAACATAGGAGAAATGGCCTTCAACTAAAATTGTGCAGCTTTGGTGGGGATGGAAAAAAGTGAATCAAGAATGTCAAGGAAATGGAATTTTCAAGAGTTGGTGGGTGATTTGTGTTGGTGTCAAGGTTCAAGAGTGATGCTCAAAGATGAGTAGCATGAGTGGTAATGTTATTTCCGGAGTTAGAGGAAACAAAATAAGAACAGTAATAGAGTTTATGAGAAAGTGAGTGTCATGTTCAGCCTCAGAAAGATCTCAGAGGGAAATGTGGGCAGTTTAATTGGTCATTCTCCACAAAGTAATGGGAAAATTGCCAGGGACTCTGTCCTGTCTCTGCTCAGAGAGAAGTAAGCAGAAAGGGCTAAAAAGATTAAATAAAATTTAAAAAAGATGAAAGGCAAATTCTCTGAAGCAGCTCTGAGTGGCTGATATGGGGCCATGTGAGAGAGCTGGAGCCATAAAAGAGGGGTGACCAGCAGGTATTCAAACTTAGGGGATGAAGGGAGGCCACAACTACTAGGTCTACAGTACAGAGGGTGGGGGAAAGAACACCACATCTATCTCCCTTAGGGATACATGCTCTGTCTAACCTCCATTGTCAGTACTAGACAGGAAGCCTGAGGGTGGGAGGGCTAGTGCCCGTAGGACTGAGTCCTCTAGGAGCCTAGGCAGCATGGAGGCAGAAAGACTTGACTGACCAGCACAGGACCACTCCACATAAGGCTACTCTGTATAAAGCGTTGCTGCTCAGACCAAATGTGCTGCCTCAGAATTAAGTAGGTTGAGGACTATTGCTGTCCTCACCATCCTCCCCTTCTCTGAATTCAAGGTTGCCCACTAGAGCTTCTTTCCAAAGGAGAAGTGGGCAAGTAGAGAGAAAACAAGGACAAAGCATGAGGAGAAGATAAAAGCCATGGATGGGGTTGGGAAAGAAGAAAGTGACATGGAAAAGGAGGTGAGAACCTGGGCACTCCTATTTCTCAGACCATGGGATTCTCCTCAAGCTGTGCAATATGGCATCAGAAGCATGGACCCACATGTGTTAAAACCATCCTAAACCTCTGCAGTGCCAGTTGGAGCTGGCTGGCTCTACTCTTTAGTAGCCACTTCCAAAGGATTGTTGGCTAGACGTCTGCACCAAAACTGGCTGTTTGACACATTAATCTGTTGCCATGGGCAAGGATGGCTAAATTCTCTTTCAAGAGAGTTAAATTACTATTCATAATTCTGACAGTAACAAGAGTCCCATTCCAGTAAGATGGTGGAAAAGGAATTCAAAGCCATTCCCAACCCTTGCCTGGCCATATGCCTCACTGAGCTCCCACCAATGTCTCCATATGGCCATCACTGGGGAGATGATAGCAGAGAGGCCACCTCTCCTTTTCCAGACCTTTTCTTCCCTTTCTCCTATTACTAAGTATATGTTGGGCCTTATGTTAGCTAAGCACCAGCTAATTCCTGACCCTAGTCTGTTATGAGATTTTAAACACACTGTGACACACACACACACACACTGGAAAATATCTAATCTGATCTGAGATTTTAAACACACTGTGACACACACACACACACACACACACTGGGAAATATCTAGAGATGAGTCACTTGGCTGCAGTCCTCTCAGGAGGTATGGAGTATGTTCTGCTGGATTGGGAGCTGGCGAACTATTAAAATTCTCTGACTCATGCACAAACCCAGGCAGGCAGGAAGCTGACACTATTTGTCATATATATATAATTTTTAGTTCTCCATTTACCAATTTGATCTTTCTGACAAAGATATCACAAACTAAATCTTTGGGTTAAATTTAAGGACATGCTGGTGATTGTATGTTTTATGGAAATGGTCTATGGCACTGGGTACTAAAATGTCACTGATTCAGACGTAAACGGAAGCTGTTTGGTGGATTTGTGCAGGTGAGGTGAGTCATAATTCAGTGAGGGAAGGATGTGAAGGCATTTGTTCCTGTAGTAAATACCTTCAAATAGCAGGAAAGAGGAGTGAGCCCACACAGAGGTAATGAAACAGGCTTTACCACCTCCTTAGTAATGAACATGGCAATAGCTGATTAGTGAAATGCTATATCATTCCTTTCTCTGTCTTCCTTCCTTTTCTTTTAAGGAAAATCATTTTAAGAAAAAGAGGTGGTGAATACATATATTTAAGTTGTCATTCCTTCCTAGTTAGAGTATGCCAACAGAGTGTGGAAGTTGAGTATGAAATCTTAGTATTTTAGGTAAGCACTAAAATATACACCATTATGGTTTCCTCTTAAATAGAAAACTAAATGTATTTGTGTTGTAGTACTTGACCAACACTTGAAGGCACACACACATACACTCACACTCAGTTGATTATCTCTTAACCCATGTCATCCAGTGATCACCAGGGTTTACATTTTGCATTATTACTTCTTTGTCATGATAGGTAGATAAATGATAGATTGATCAGATTTGATATATGATTGATAGATGATAGATAGATATACAGGTGGGCAGATTCAGAGGTAAATTAGAACACTTATAAAGAAAAAAATAAAGTTGTACACAGGAATTGTGATGAAAATGATGAGTGCTGCTATTTTTTAGTTAAGCCCCTGTGTTAGTTTGGGTTCTCCAAGAGCAAACCTTGAGGCCAGGGTGGGTGAAAGTGGCTAATTTGGGAGGTGACCCCAAGAAGTAGCAGTAAGAGTTGGGAAGTAAGAAAAGGAAGAGAAAGCCACTTCAGTGCCTTCCTGAGCAGGTTACCACTGTGGAAATCTGAGACTCCATCGCCCTGGGCTCTGAGTGTCAGTGTGGGATGAGAAGCAGTATTTATCCATCTGCCCCATTCATTCATCATCAGGAGGCTGTTCCCAGGCAGCTGGCATGTTGGCACGTTCAGTCAGGCTCATAGGCACATCTGGGACCTGAGGAAACTGCTAGGGGAGGAGTCACAGATACTTCCAGAGGAAGGCAGTGCTGTGAACCAAAAGGGAGAGGTGTCAGAGGATATGGGAAAGACCCCATCAGCTTCATGACTGGGCCCCTCCCTGTGCTCCAACCAGGGCCCCTTGTCTGAATTCTCTCCCTCCTTCTCATGAGACTTTCTATTGTCCTGTTGGCTCCACCCCTGCAGCAGATCTCAGAGCTGCCTCCCACTTCTTTCCAATCCTCAGAGCCAGGATCAGACCTTTACAATGTTTTATGCAGCATTCCTAAAATATTACCCACAAAACAATAGTCCTACAAGATTCTTTGAGAAAAGAGGAGTCTGGGAATCAAATAATTATTCTAAATTCTGCCTTATATTTCTCCTTTTTGGAAACTCACAGCCTTAGTTTATTTATTTATTTATTTTTTTCAGTATTTCAGCTGTTTTATTCAAAACACCATAACCAATCCAACCACAGTTGTTAATATAACCAGTATTCTCATAATTTAAAAGCTTTATACACAAATTCTGAACTCTAGAAACAGGAATTGTTAATGTTTGAAAGAACTTTGTTCTCAATTCGCAAAGAAACGTCGCCAAAATTGTGAACATTCGCAGTATTCTCCTCATGTTACAGCTTTCTACCTGAAATCTCGGTGATTCAACTAGGCCGTAAAGTTAGGTACTGCTCTATATACTTGTATTTCATGTGTTTCTTACAATTA
>NW_006289813.1:11269358-11295618 GCF_000327345.1 Myotis davidii | reverse complement strand
GTGAGATCATGTGGTATTTTTCTTTCATTGACTGGCTTATTTCACTTAGCATAATGCTCTCCAGTTCCATCCATGCCGTTGCAAATGGTAAGAGTTCCTTCCTTTTTAGAGCAGCATAGTATTCCATCGTGTAGATGTACCACAGTTTTCTAATTCACAGCCTTAGTTTAAAAGAAATGTTTACTTTTGTTTATTCCTACTATTTGTGATATCCTTCTTATAAGTGAGAGAACAATATACTATAAATAACCCATAAATATCAATTGTGAAAGTGCTAGATTACTGCTTAGTTTGTATGTCTGTTATCACCATAACAAGCTTTCAGGCTTCTCCAAACTGACTTTTCCATCTTACCATTTCCTGATGTCCCTTCAGATATCTTGTACTTCAGCTAAGTTATATTCTGTTTCATTTCCCGTGTTGACCTATGACTTTCCGCATGCATTCACAATTTATGGTGTATTCATTCTACATTAACAAATATTTTTGACACATAACGATTCTTGAGTTTAAAAGAATTAAAATAAAAGCCATAGAGTCCCCCTTTGCTAATGTTTAATTGTGCTCTGGCTAAGTGGACCTGGATATCCTGTAGACATCTGCTTGCTTGGTTATCCCACTCTTGTTCATTCATTCAGGTGCCAGTAGGGCATGAAGGAATGAGCTGCCATAGTTTTATTTTCAAAATTCATATCTTGGGTCTTCATTTTCAGATTAGCCTCTACTAGGGAGTTGTCTCTTTTGCCACTTTTGTGGAGCCAGAGGGGTGCCATGTCGATGGCACATTGTGAAGGCTGCTTCTCACAATGTCTTGATGTAAATAAACTGAGATGTTTAAAGGTAGGAGGACCAGACGCTCAGCTGCCTGCACATGTTGGGCCCAGGGTCTGTAGATGGAAGAAGGAATCCATGATGATCACTTACTGTAGAAGGTGCCTGCCCACATCGTGCTGGTGATTCCTGGTTGCCTCTCTATGGAATATCCAGCTTTTTAAATTGGGGAGCCCAAATAAACTTTTAAAGGTTCCATTAGTCTTATGAAAGTGCCCAGGATCTGTCATGAGTAGGAATAGTAATAAGAGAAGAAAATTAGATAAAGGTCTCATTTCCATTTCTTGTGCTCAGTTGGAGATGAAAAGAAGAAATTATATCCCAAATTTCAAGGGAGAGAGAGAGAAAGGCACTGATTCTCTGAATCACTGAAAATGGCTTTCTAACAAATGTGCATCATTTCTGTGTGTGTGGTAATAAGGATAATTAACTGTTGGGCACTTTCTGCTCCCATGACAAAGCAGCCACATTCCACCTATACATATCCGATTTTCTATTTGGCTCTTTCTTTAAACTGCAGTTCATAATTTCATATTAACTTGGGAGCATCTGTAAGCATATTATAGAAGAAATAAAAGATAACATACAAACACACAAAGAGCATGAGCTGGACTAGGCTGAGCACAGGCGTGAGTGCTTGTTGAATGGTACCTCGTCACAGTTTCTGTTTTGCCATCTTATGATGCTACATGTCCTTTGTTCAGGGTCTAGAGGGAAGCAGGCACTAGGCAATATCCCTAGCAAGGTGGTCTTGGATGATAGCCTGCCTGCAAGGAAGGTCTCAGAAGGATCAGATTTGAGGGGATTTGCCCATTATGATTTATTGGAGATATTTTACACAAAACCCTGCCCAAGGAATCACCTTAACCAGTATCCCACAGGGGACTCCATGTGGAGCCATTAGCATTTTCTGAGACTTCAGGCTCTGGAATAGTCCCCAGGATAGTTGCAAGGTTTGATTTATTCCCTCATGCATTTCTGACAAATTACCAATCTGGCTACCATACTATTTATATGTCTCTCACAGCCCTCTCTGGAGAGATAAGGAATCTGACTCTTTCTAACAAATGGATGATGGCTACAGGCTCATAATGAGAAACCTAATAAAGAAGGAATTTTTAGCAGGATAAGTGGCTTCTTGAATAAAGGATGCTTTTATTACTTCATGAATCACAGTTAAAAGCTAATGTCATGAGGCTGAGGAATTTTCTGCATTGCAAGGGAAAAAAGGGGTGGGGAGATAAAACAAAAGAAAGGAGAGAATAAAAACCAGGAAACTTCTCAGAATGCTGGCCTGTCGGTGCAGTTTGTCAGAACTGTGCCAACATTACTGCCACATTAAGTTAGGGAATGAGAAACCCAATATCCCTTCTGTGTCCCTGACATTGATGTCCAGGCAATTCTCGGATGTCACAAGTTTAGTGTTTGTAGTATAGCTATTGCTATGTATAGAGATCAAACAATGCTTGAGTTATTAATCACAATGCATCAATGTGATCCAATTAATAAGGACATAAGGATAGAAAACACACACGCACACACACACACACACACACACACACACACACGCATACACACACACAAGTAAGCAGTACAGGACCTGGGTAAGAAGGAAGATGGGTGGGTGGGGCAGCAGTGAGTGACGGTCATGGCCCAGTCGAGGCTTCCATTTGGACACTGGGTTTCCTGCAGTTTTCTAAATCCCTGCACAAGTTACAGTAGGAGTGGATTGTACACTCTTTGAGAAGCTGGATTCACCAGGCCACCCACCAGCCTCAGTTTCAGTGGCAGGTGGAGGGCTCAGGGCTGCAGCAGGTAATCTTGTCACTGCTTGGGATCTCAGTTACAATGGAGTGGTCACTGGGAACCAGTTCTGCTGTTAAGCACAGTAATTAGTGATGCTCCAGGGGAGAGGTGCACAGCCTGCCTGTGGTTGGTGGAGCATGCCCAGGGCACCGCACTGATTGGTAGGAACAAAGGGAGTTATGATGCTAACCAGCTGGCAAATGCCACCACCAGGTGCCAGGATGCTCATGGCCCCTAGCCTCAGCCAAACTGCTGCGCGCGCCCTCTGCTGGCAGAAACAAGGCTGCTTTCTTGGCTTCCGAGGGGCATAGTAGAGGGGACTCCGGGGTCTGAGCAGGAGAGCAGAACACAGGTGGGTTTTCCCTGAGAATGGCACGGACCTGTGTACACTGGCAGTTGGCACAGCTGTGTACACACTTTCTAACTGGTTGTGTCTCTTCAGAGAGCAGCCTTGGAAGGGCTTCTGCAAATACTGCTGACAATGACAACATCAATGGGGCAATGGAACTGGGAAGATGGGAGGGAGGAATCCAGAATCCTGCACAGTCCCTGACATTTTGTGGATGAAGCAGTCTTGCTTTCTCCAGGAGTGTCAGTTGTAGGAAATTTAGGCCATCAAATACCCTTAAAACCAAATGCTACCCATGTGACCCAGGACCCGTCCAAATACAGCCATGTGCTTCTGCCTTTGGAACACCCTACTGGATGGAGAGAAGTGGCTCCCAAGCAATATATCCTCAGGGGAAATGCCTCCAACACCCACCTTGGCTTCCTTGCCTTTGCCATCCATGTGTCCACTCCAGCAGGTGGCAGCCTATGCATGGCCCCTGCTTTGCCCTCTAGACTGGTGATACCTAGGGACAGGATCGGACTTTCACCCCAGAGCCCATGACCCCAGTGCAGCTGCTGGCCAGCCTGGCTGTTTGTCCAGTGTTTGGGGAGTAAATAAATAAAGGAACAAAGGAATGAGAGGGGGCATATGAGAGAATAGGGCGTTTGTCTCTCACACAAGTCCTCTGGGAATTCTCCCGGGGTAGGAAGTCTTGAGATGGAGCTTCACATCCTCAGGAGGTTTCTTTGGAAAAAGGAAGGAAAGAAGGAAGGAAGGAAGGGAGGGAGGGAGGAAGGAAGGAAGGAAGGGAGGGAGGGAGGAAGGAAGGAAGGAAGGGAGGGAGGGAGGAAGGAAGGAAGGAAGGGAGGGAGGGAGGAAGGAAGGAAGGAAGGGAGGGAGGGAGGAAGGAAGGAAGGAAGGGAGGGAGGGAGGAAGGAAGGAAGGAAGGGAGGGAGGGAGGAAGGAAGGAAGGAAGGGAGGGAGGGAGGAAGGAAGGAAGGAAGGGAGGGAGGGAGGAAGGAAGGAAGGAAGGGAGGGAGGGAGGAAGGAAGGAAGGAAGGGAGGGAGGGAGGAAGGAAGGAAGGAAGGGAGGGAGGGAGGAAGGAAGGAAGGAAGGGAGGGAGGGAGGAAGGAAGGAAGGAAGGGAGGGAGGGAGGAAGGAAGGAAGGAAGGGAGGGAGGGAGGAAGGAAGGAAGGAAGGGAGGGAGGGAGGAAGGAAGGAAGGAAGGGAGGGAGGGAGGAAGGAAGGAAGGAAGGGAGGGAGGGAGGAAGGAAGGAAGGAAGGAAGGAAGGTTGGTTAGTTGCTTTGTTCAGAAAGAAACCTTCAATCTTCAACTCTGTTTTAAGACCTTCTTTTCAAGACCTCAGAATCCCCACCTTAGCCAGCTCCAGCATTAATGAATAGGGAGAAAAACAGATTAGCAAACACTTAGAATATAGGGGCACAGCCCAGCTGGGTGGTGGTCCTCATTCAGTTCTCACCACTCCGTGTCCTGTTGCAGCCTCATTGATCACCCTGGGGACAGGGACACCGAGTCACCCCATCTGATGAGGGTTGCTATGTCCAAATCCTACCTTTTAAGATGTCTCCCTCAGGAAGCACCTAGGCCACTGCAGCTGCTATTTGCATCTGGCAGACAGAGGAAGCTGAGAGGACAGGTACCTAGAGGGCTGCAGGGTTGAGGGACCTGGGTGATCCCCCTGGAACCCTGATGTCTTCAGAATTCCCTGCAGTGACTCCTAAAGCCTGGAAGTCATGGATCCCAAGGCTCTGGTCTCTTCCTCTGGAATGCTGGCTACCACCTCATGGAAGGGAAAGTCCACACACAACCCTGCTTCCTCTGTACCCTGACTGAAGTCTCAAAACCATGACACTCATTCCAGTCACCCCTTCTGGACAGACAAACCCCTCCTCAGCCCTTGGGACACAGAGCACACATCACTAGTCTTCTGATGCAAAGTTTCATCTCACGACTTACCCAGCACTCCTGCTCTGGGCTTGAAGCCAGTTTGCTCTTCTAGAAATGATTCCAGTACCCCAGGATTTCCTCCAAGACCCCGTTGCTGCTCAGATATCATGTCTTTCTCCATAGATGATAGAAGCCTTGGAAACAGGATCAATACCTAATTCTTTCTCCCTCTAATACAGCTTGGTACTTAAAATTAATAGAATGCAATGACTTTTTTAATGAATAAATAATTAGAAAGTCAGCTCAGACAACTCTACCTGAGGGAATCAGGATTTACCTTTCTGCCCATAGGATTTTAAAATCGAAAACTTATTTGTAGAGTAGAAGTCTGGATTTTAGTGATTGGGGGTGGGAAGGAGTGAGGTAAAGGTGCAAGGAGAGGGAGAGACAGGGAGCTGACTAGCACAGAGTTCTCTGAATTTATGAATTTGGAGAAAGAATGCCTAGTGCTATGTGAGAGAAAGGAGAACACCTTTGCCCCCTGGATGCCCTATTGTGTCTACAAAATGCTTCCTGGGATCCAGGCAAGAACAGATGTACCAGAAGGTGCCTGAAAGGGACTCAGCAAACAACTCTTTGCTTTCCCTGCCAAACTTTGTGCCACACTTTAATCTGCCAGCAATGCCTCAGTATGAAGCTCCCCACCATTCCCGCATCCAGAGAAAGGGGTGCCAGAGCAGTGCCAGGCCCAGGGGGATGAACAGGTGCCTGACAGGTAGTGACCCTGGCATTTGTGAAAGCACCTGGAAAAACCACAAGACTGCTGCCTGCCCCCCCACCCCCCACTAGCCTGGGAGCGTGAACCTGCCCACCACACTGTCAGACTTCCATGGGTCCAGGCTGTAGGGAATGCCAAGAGCCCTGACCTGAGCCAACTGCATGAATATATGTCTGGGAGCCCATCTTACATCTCTAAAGTTGCAGGTGGATCAGAAGACAGCAGCCTTCTGATTCACTCACAGTCTCTTTTTTTCCTACAGTCTTTACTTTGACAGAAAAAGACAATCTAGACCAGTGATGGCGAACCTATGACACGCGTGTCAGAGGTGACACGTGAACTCATTTTTGGTTGATTTTTCTTTATTAAATGGCATTTAAATATATAAAATAAATATCAAAAATATAATTCTTTGTTTTACTATGGTTGCAAATATCAAAAAGTTTCTATATGTGACACGGCACCAGAGTTAAGTTAGGGTTTTTCAAAATGCTGACACACTGAGCTCAAAAGGTTCACCATCACTCTATATTGGAGAGATTAAGAACACACTACTTAACCTCAAATAAAAATTTTATTACAAAGTTGGAAAAGTCATTGTTTTATTATGTTTAAGGTAGAAGAGTAGTCTCTCTCTATATATGTATATATGGTGTGAAAATGAAGGCAGAATGTAAAGTAAAGCTTACATTCCCCCAATCCTGACTTAAACCCTTTTAGACAATCAATTACCAAAGAAGCAGAAAGAAAGTCAAGCCAAGAAGGGGTGGTCAGAATACCCAACTCATGTTTGGACCTTGGGAAGTTATATGAGAGAACTTTCTCTACTGCACAAGTTTTGTTTTCCTTATCACTCTTCTTTATGAATAAAAATGATGCTATCAATGTACATCAGAAGTGTGTGTGCTTGGGCCATTTCTGAGAGGACATGTAGATTTGGTTGCATTCATCTGTATTCTCCCTCTGTAGAGTAGAGACATTGACATTTTCTTGATTATAGAAGAAGGTTTATAGTTTGTGATACACAATGGAGCAAAACTCCTTGGGTCTACTGGAGTGGCTGTTGGGGCAAATTCTGATTTGAACATATGTGCTATGGAAGTGTTGGCTACCCACCGACTACTTAGGAAGAACTTTCTTTGCAGGCAATATCCTAGCAGTTTAGTTGGAGATGGTTGGCACAGATGGGATAGACTGGATAAGTGGGAAGTCCCTAAAAAGGAAGTTGAATTGAGGTGTACCTCCTTGCTTTCACTCCTATAATGAAAGCAAAGAGAGCTCCACCTCCCTGCCACCTTGGCTGCCCCATTGGGCCTTTTTGTTCAGAATCTACTTGTTTGATTAAAGGCACCTGTGAGAGCTCCTCAGTTGTTTCCATCTTCTAGTAGGGCTTAGACTAGGCCAGTGGTCGGCAAACTGCGGCCCCTTGAGTGTGGCTCTTCCACAAAATACCACGAGTGGGCGCGCACGTACAGTGTGATTGAAACTTCGTGGCCACACTCAAGGGGCCAAAGAGCCACATGTGGCTCACAAGGTGCAGTTTGCCAACCACTGTTCTAGGCTGAGATTTGGTGCCGATCGATGCAAGAGCCAGAGAGGTCCAACCTGCAGATCTCTCTGCTTCTTGATCAGCTGCTGAAAGACCTATCATTATGTCCTTCACCAACGAGCAGATGAGGGTTTAGCAGAGCATAAATAAATAATGGAAAAGCTGACTTGAAAGGACACATGGTAATTTTCAGCCTCCAATAGGTGCCAGAAATTTCCATTCCACATGAACCATGATTGGAGTTCAATTCCAACATCAGAGCATTTGTTAAACATCTATGGGATGCATGCTCTGGAGTCTGCCAAATGCCCAGAACCCTTGCAAACCAGCTGAGTGTCCCACATTGGCTGGAAAAGATTATTTTCCAAGTGGAACCCTGGCACCCTGAACAATCTCTTCTCTAGGTATGGGCCTATTGTTCTGTGTCCTGTAATTATGTTCTGTTTTTGGTACTATTATGGTAGCAACCTGTCTTTATAAATCAAGCATAATGAATTCATATATTCAACACTCATCTGGGATAGATATCCCCATTAGTCTTTTGGTAATTTAAATCAGTGCGGAGATGCTGGTTTCTCCAATAAATCAACTCTAAACTCCCCACTGTCACTCAGCACCTACTGCAAAATGGCGAAACCTGTCTTCATCGCTTGCACGTGATACTCTGGAGCTAATTTCATTAGGCTGCCCTCCCTATGTGCACACTTCTTACTCCCTGGGGCCCTAGCTCTTTCCATTCTGCCTGAATATAGTGTACATTTGAAATTGGGGCTGGGGGCTGCGGCAGGGGTGGGGGTAGGGTGGGAAGAGTGTTATTCTACTTTGTCTTCTTTTTGGGAAAAACACTTCTCAAGGGCAGAGGGCATGTGTTCATCCTTTGTAATATACAGCACAGGGCCTTGAATATAATAGGTCCTCATTCAATATCTGTTAACTAATTAACAATTGTTTTCTGACTGGATAAATGGATGGCTATTTTGAGGGCAGTAAGCCAAATGGATAAATAACATATTGGGTTCACCATGATAAACATTTTAATTGATATGATAAACATTTGGGGAAACATATAAAGCTTTATGCATTTATAAACAATTGTTTGTTTATGGAAGAATTTATACTGCATCACTTTTACAGCTATGATTTCCTTAGGGGAAAATTCCATAAGACTTGGGATATACAGAGTTTTTTCCTTAAGAGAAAACTACTAAATACACTGTCATTTTTCAAAATAATTTACTCCATTTTATTTTTATTAACAGCTACCTTTACATACTAAAAAATGTGATCAGTTCCTGCTAATTTGTATCTTTTCAATTAAACCAACTCTAATTGTAAAAATTAAGTTCTATCTTTTCGCTTCTTATTGTTTAAATATTAACTATTATGCTAAGTGAATAAGTCAGGCAGAGCAAATAAATACCATATGGTTTTATTTATATGTGGAATCTAAAAACAAGTAAACAAAACAAAAAAGACTCATAGAAACAGAGACCCAAGGAATGGTTACCAGAAGGGAGGGTGAAAAGAGGCAGGGGAATATAGTCAATGATATTGTGATAAGTTTACACAGTGACAGATGATTGCTGGAATTGATGGGGTGATTACACTATAGGGTACAGAGGTGTCAGATCACTGTGTTGTACACCTAAAACTAATATAAGATTGTATGCCAACTATACTTAAATAATTTTTAATTTAAAGAATAATAAATAAAAATAAACATTACCTACACTTTCTAAACAAAATATACATCCATTCACACACACTTTGGTCAAAAATATACATGCATTTTTTCCAAATATGAGTGACTGCTATGTCTCACTTCTGTGCTAGGCAGCTGGGGGAATCAGATGTATGGGCAATTTTTTTCCAATTCAATGTCACATGTTTGGACCCAGATAAAAAAAATATACCTACCAAGAAGGACTCCTAATGGCTAATAACTGGGCTCAAATAAAAACAGAGCCTAGCAGCCATTTCTAAACAGGGGCCTCTCACACAAGCCACACTTTAGGGAGAAGCCTGCACTGAACTGCCGACCTCTGCAAAGAACTGCCTACCTGCACATTGTTCCTGCCATCTGAGCCAGCCCTTATAAAAGAGTTCTTGGAATTGTATTTCAACCAATAGGACTGATGCTTTCCCCATCCAATGAGAGCTGTGCAGCTATATCCTCATCAGCACCTTCACTGACCAATCAGAGTGCTGTATTCTGATCAATAAGAGCAGTGTTTTTTGGATGAATCAAATTGTGAGAATTTGGAGTCCTCATTAGCATGAGGACAGACTAATCAGGGCCCATGCGTGGGGACTTCTTTTGGTATGTCAGTTCCTTTCTGCATGACTGAGTGAACTTCCCCTTTCCACCAAGAATGAAGACTGCTTTTTTTCAGTTGGAGCTGAAACCCCAACAAAGTCTTGCTGGATCAGAGTAGAGAGGAACGAATATCTAAGACACAACTGGCTGTCCTCCCAAACCTTCCACTATAGTTAACATTTTCCAAAAACAAACTGGCAAATAACTAGTAATGGCAACTATAGGGAACTATGATAGTTCACAGGAGCTTCACTTCATATGGTGGATAGAAGGTATCTCTATAAGAACCTAAGAAAGAATGAGACAACCAGACAAAGGGTTGGTAGAAGCAGAGCATAAAAAAAAATCACGAGGTGGGGGAGGGAGAGAGAGAGAGAGAGAGAGAGAGAGAGAGAGAGAGAGAGAGAGAGAGAGAGAGAGAGAGAGAGAGAGAGAGAGAGAGAGAGAGAGAGAGAGAGAGAGAGAGAGAGAGAGAGAGAGAGAGAATAAAACTGAGGGTTCATATTTCTCCAAACTTGTGAGTCCAGGGGAACAAATTTTGGAATCCAGAGTCTGCTGTAGGGTGGGAAATGGAGACACTGCCAAATTCTCCTGTATGGAACCAGATTCTGGTAAAATATTAATGCATTCCAACATGTCAAGAATGTAGACACCCAAAGACCAACTATTCCCTTGGAGAAGGTGCTCAGGTGCTCTTACCACAGGGCACCTACCAGTCATGTGCCCAGGCATATAACTATAGGTTATTGCTGGGAAAGTGGGAATGGGAGACCTCCAGGGAATTCATAGTTAATGGCACACCATCTACATCAGTCTGAAAATGTAGCAGCAGGCTGCCTACATTAGTGTGCTGCCTTTAACCTTTCTTGTTGTTGACAGATGATTAGCAAAGACGTGCTTGGAGAATTATCCCCACTACTCATTATGAATTCACAAAAAGACATATTGCATTAAACATCTGTCAGCTACTAAATTAGAGCCCCCCAAATCCAGTCTCCTGTGTCATCTATATGTTTTTCTCTGAGACATAATGAAAATCCAGTGGTAAAATAAATGAGAATTTCAGAGAGTTGCATAATTAGTTTAGGATTATAGTTTTCAAAACCCATGTAATATGAGCAGAGGTGCAGGTTAGAAATACACACCAACATATCAGTGCTGACTTGTCACAATGAAGTCAGAGTAAAAATATAGGATGGCATTTAAGCAATTGGAGCATAGTAGATGCACAGGCTATCTATTATCCAACAAAATAAACTCAGTGTTTAGATGCTAACATTGCATTACCAAAGGAAATGTGGAGAAAGAACTTTGAAAGGAAAAGATTGAAAATATGATAATGATCCCCCATGAAAGAAAAATCTTAACTAAGACACATCTATTAACAAGCAAATCATGGAGATCAATTTCTGGTTAAATATACTAGTAAATACTTTGTTTTCATAAGAACAGACTGGATGCTCTCATTGGCAACAACTAGAAAAGCTGGAAAATGTATTTTAATGGAAGACACTGGAGCTCTAAAATGCTGGTATGGGGCAACTGTTATTAACATGTTAAGGAACAAGATGAGAGAGAAAAAAGAAAACTAGACAAATGAGCCCAGTATTTGGGACTTTTCTCTTCTAGGTACACCTTCTGATTGTGCAGAGCTGAGAAGCTGAGAAAGTTGTGAGTCCAGGGGAACAAATTTTGGAATCCAGAGTCTGCTGTAGGGTGGGAAATGGAGACACTGCCAAATCCTCCTGCATGAAATCAGATGTATTGATACCCCAATCTAGTTCTTATAGCTCTCCTGCCCTCTGTTTTAGCAGAGCTGAGTCTCCAAACTTGATCTGTGCTCTCTCCTGATTTCAGGTAATATAGTATCAGAATAAAGTCAACTTCTGTTTGCTCACCCTGTCTGCACCTTCTTCGTGTGGAACAAAGTCATGTTTCTGAGCCTGCAATGCTGAGGCCAGACCATAACCTGAGGAAAACCAGAAATATTAGGGAGGTGAGGAGACAACCTCTTGGACATAGGTTTCTGGTATAGTAACAAAATCAGTGGTGATGTTGTTTACAGAGATCAAGGACACAGGAGGTGGGGCCATTTTGCTCAATGAGGTTATGGAGCTCTTGAGAAACTCAAACTGTCTGGAAGGCAAAGGACATGTACATTATCACTCTGGGAGTCATGAGCTTAGAGATGGCAGCCCATTCATAGAAGTGGTTGAGCCCATCCTGCTCACAATGGGTGAAGTAGAAAAGGATGATGCAAAACTTGGGTTGAACAATATTCACAAATTATGCCCCTGAAAGGGGATTTCATTGAGAAATGGGAAATTTTTTAAAAAGGGGCTCATGAAAGAAGATGGGGCAAGGTTGAGGGTTAAGGTGCCCGAGTGAATTTCTGAGATTGTTTATTAGGTTTAGCCATAAAGAGATCATTTATGACCCAAGAAAGAGAGGCTGCATTTGGAATAGAAGCTTCACTGGTGTGAATGGAAGAGCAGATTCCTGTTCTGAAAGAAGCCTAGTGGTCAAGAGTGATGGTTGTGGGGGATATAGTTCCACAGGATGTGGGAAACCAGAGCATCACGAAATTCCAGGGGAAGTTTTCAGGAGCAAGGGGAGCACTGGCCACATAAGCAAAGGGGCTAGTTGACAGAGTAGAGTCTTTGAGAAGTAAGCAGGTTATGGGAGTCTATGTCACCCATGGTCATAGGAGTGAAAATGGCCCTCACTCCTTGTAGTCCCAGAAATTCTCATGGCTCACAGTAATATTAAAATTAGATACTTATTAATAGCTTAAGTTTTGTGTCTAAATTACAAGTAATTTTATAACATACAACAGATGTGACAAAATGTTGGCAAAGATTAAAATCCATAAAACATAATTTTATGGACTTTGGTTGTATTTTTACTGTCCCCTACAGTATTAAAGGGTCTGTGTCAAACAGGCTTGGCCCATCTGTTCTCTTTCCTTCCCCATCTTCTCACATAATTAATTATTCTGTTCAGCCGTGAACCCAGGGAGACACACACATCTGGAAGGAGGATATAGTAACAGAGGGATAGGAGAGGCAGGAAGAGGTACCTGAGGTCAAGCTTCAACAAAAACAAAGTCAGTTAATATTCCTGTGGCCACACTCAAATCTTACTCCTTCTATCTGATTTATGTTGCCCTCTCCATACTACCCTCCTGAGCACTTGGAGTAGGTTTTAGTTTCTTCAGTTTCCCACATTAGTCATTTTCTCTCCATTTTCACAGCCACTGCCCTGCTGTGGGACCCATGGCTTTACTCAAGGGCCACTGTAAGGACCTCCAGACTTGCTCCTGGTTATGGCCTTTCTCTCTCCTGTTTTACTCTGTGCATCTCTGCCACATGAAAGTTCCCAGGTCTCCTGTGTAATTCAGTTGGGAGACTTACACTGCCCATGTTGTCAGTGAATTTTTAATATGGTCAGGCTACATATCCCAACTGATTTTAATATCCTAGAGGGCTGGGCTATGGCTTATCATTGCTTATTTTCCCATAATAAAGTTTGGGTCATAAGGATGAAGTTGGTCAAGTAACAGAATAAATATAAATGTACCTAGAAAAGGTACACTGGTGGTTAAAGACTCAGACCTGGAATCAGGCCCTGGAGATGAGTTCTGAGAAAATTATCAACTTCTGCAGTGATAAGGTACTATGACTTGGGCTATTTCCATGGAATAATGTAACTCTACTCACTGGCAAAGTTGTTAGGTTGGTTTTGGTTCCTTTTAGGTGGATTAATGACCCCTATGTAGATCTTCCATATGATGGGTTTTTCCACAAGTGAAGAATGAGGTTAAGTGATTTTTTCAGTAAAACATGTACAGATTATTCATTAGCTCAATCAATAGACTATTGATCTCTGAGCTTTAATTTCATGCTTTGCATAGAATGAGCTTTCCCAAAATTTGAACCATTAAATTCATTTAAAATGGACAATATGAAGATATTTCATGCATTGAAAATGAGGAAAATCATTTTTGTTTTTATAGAATGTGAACTAACTAATTTAGAAATCGATATTCTATCAGTGAGAACAGGATCACATCACCTATTAGAAGTAAACATCCCAAGTTATTACACTTCCTAACTGCTGTGCAAAACTTAAAAGAGAGATACAAGTAACCAAGATCTCCCATTCACATGTTGGCTGACCCTGGTAGAGTGTGCTTCTTGAGAGCAGTTTTATCCACCCTGCAATCTCAATGTACAACACATTGGTTAACAGTTAGCAGGCAAAACAAGACAAAACAAAATGCATTGTGAATAATCAATGTTTCCAAATTTATATTTTGCTAGTTTAAAATATAAAATAGCTGCAATGAGCATTGAAATATATATATATATTCGGATGAGCAAACAGACAGATAGATATTTCAGTCTAAACACACTTCCTCACAAAGAAATGGTGAAAAACTTTACTTGATTTCATGTGTTGCCCAATGGTCATATGACAGCTGGTGAGACAGATATGTTAAACAGGTCCAATTTTTTTGCTGGAAAATTTGGCATACAAATTATATTAACATATGCCATAATTTTAAAATCACAACATGTAATCTAAACTACCTGACTTTAAATGTTTGAAATAGGACAGAACTCATATATACATACATTAGTTTCAGAAGAATGATTCTGAAATAAGAGACTCCCAACTATTTAAAGATTGTAAAGTCAAAAATAGAAATGTCAAGAAAGTAGAGGACAATGTTATTTACAAGGAATTTCTCGCACATTTGAATGATTGAATTGCAAAGAATAGTTTCTGGAGAAAAACTTCAACCATTTCTTTGTGACATCAGCTATAGTTTCAAAATGTATTATTGCCTATTCATGATGATTTCATAGCATTGTTCATACAAGCTGTTGCAGCAAAATATACACCTGTTGAAGGAAGAGAGTGTTAAAGAACATCCAGCCCACAATTTGGAGAATTTAATGTCTCATCTACAGCTTTTAAAATCTTTGTTCAGACCTAAAACATGTTCCAAATGGCATTACCTTTTTAAAATCAATTCTTAATTTTTTTTTTCTTTATAAAATGTAACTTAGTTTGACAATTTGTCATCTCATCATATAAAATATATTTCTGTGGGTTTTAAGAACACATCCAAATATCTTTCGTATTATGTAACATTTTATTGGGGAAATTATAAATTCTAACTCTTTATCTTTTTTTACTTGTCAGGACAATGGAGTCCTATCTCCTTCTAGATTCAACCCTGAAGCCATGCACTAAAAATCTCAGTCCTTTTCCTAGGGGGTGATGGTGGTGGCAGGAGCTCATGGTTGGTCTTGGACCTGTTAGCCAGAAGATCCAATCCTCAACATTTGCCTGCTCTAATCTATAGCACAGGTATATTTTTTCCTACAGGCTGCACATCGCAGGCCCCATATTACCTGATTCCTGCAAATTTGGATAATGGCTGGCACTGGAGAGAGATTGAAGGTAAAAGAAAGGGAGAAGGCAAGATATTTCAACCTCCTTCTTGTCTACCTTGGGTGCATGTCTGTAATTTTATCTTGTTCTCACTAGCTCGGCTCTTGCCAGAAAATTCCACCATGGTTTTGTTTTCTGCATCATGATCTCAGCTCCTGACACTCATAGCACTATCTTCTTCTAACACTGAGCCTTGATAAATTGTGTATTGATTCACCTCTGTTTCATCATTGCTCCCATTTAGCTTCATATCTCTTGCATTGCTGTGTAAACAATTCCACAGACTAACTTTTCTGTCTATGAAACTATAGAGTGGTTTCTTTTTATGTGGTCAGGCCCTGCCTAATGCCCACATCTTATCTGCAGACATGGATAGATGAAACTGAAAGTGTTTAGAAATTATGGTTCTGCTGGTGGAGCCAAAGTCGATAAAATAGAGACACCTCAAATAGATTTCACAAGCAAGGAAAACTTGTAATGAACAGCACAACCCAAAGTTTAGAGCCAATAGAGGTTTTTCACACAGCCAGAGAAAAGAAGAGCAAGATGCATCAATCAAAATAGGCAAATGAGAAATTGTTGTTTGTACACTGGGACCTGGGATGCTTGCCAGCTGCTAAGACCTTAGAGACTCCAACCAGATATTTTGCAATGATGCACACACATTTAGTGGGTTGTAGGCAGAATCATCAAATATCTTCAGAACCAGAGAGTGTGTGTCAGCTCAGACGGTGTTATGCAATGGTCATCAGAAAGCACCTTTCCCATTGTCTTGTCATTGTGCTTGAAATAGCACCCATTTGGAATCAGGAGACTACTCAGTATATCCCCAGAAACCCTAGTGTCCTAAAGTTTTCTCTGTTAATATCTTACCAGAGTTATAAAATCATTTTGTAAAAGTAAAGAAAGAGAATAAAACCAAAAGTCAGATTATTCTAACAGTGCAGTCAAGAATCATATATAAAAAAGATTATATAGATAAAGAAGCATGGTCCCAAGGAGAGAAATAGGAGAATCTATGTGCAAAGTTAGAAAAATAGATGAAAATATGCCTTTTTTCATGATGCTGCCCATAGCTAATGACCCATGAAGCAACTACTACATATACCCCAACACTGAATTGCCAGGAGGAAAAAGCAATTTAGTAAAAAATTATATTAGCTATTCTTTTGGTATAGATCTTCTAAAACTGCCAGGCTTGACATTCCTTTTTTGAAATAGAAGAATTATTTTGACATTAAAATAACCAACACTTAATTCTCTGAAAGAAGGGAGGCTAGGAATGAAGATAAATTTAACAGTTTTTATGGTAGTCACTCAAAATCTTAAGCTGGTTTCTCAAATTTTTAATTGAATTTATTTTCTTGAAAACACCACCATAAGAATTAAGTTGGCAATGATCAGAGATATATATTATATATCTATATAGGTATCTGTCTATCTATATATATATAAAAGCCTAATACGCAAAGTGTCCCCTCAGGAGTTCGAGTGATGTGCACTGACTACCAGGGGGTGGCGTGGAATGAAGGGAGGTCCCGGCTGGCAGCTGGCAGCTGCTAGCTGCTAAGGACCCTACCTGTGCACGAATTTCATGCACTGGGCCTCTAGTATAAACATAGAGATATATAGAGATATATATATATATCCAATCGTGTATATACACTTATACATACATACAGATATACACACATATTTATACACATACATATATTTTTACATTTCAAACTATCCTAAATAAATTAAATAAGATAGAGAAGCAATGTAGAATTAAAACAGATTTCCTGAACTCCCTTCCTTCAACTAATATTTCAGACAATAAAATACACTTTTTAACATTACTATGAGGATTGTGACTTCTCCTGTGTGACAGATATGCTACCCTTCCTTAGTAGAGTGTCTAGCATATAAAATTATTATTCAGCTTTATTTGCTTACAGTCTTTATTTACAACCCCTGTAAAAGCAAAAGAAAGCCTAATTCCACTGTAAACTCTTACCATTGAAGTGTGGGGAATCTTAGATCTCATTCTGCATTACACAGAACAGTTGCAGATCTTAAATAAAGATGTCAATTATTCATGAGTCTGAGGTCCTGAATGCCAACTATAAATTATTAATAAACACATGTAAATATTTTAAAACCCTGGTGAGAAACATATTCTGTGAAAGCATCTCTGCAGCAAGTGAATAAACACTGGTTTTTAAACCAAAGGGTAGTGGTCACATAACAGCCTTTATTAAAAACTTTGCTCAATCAGGTGAATTGTCTGGTTCAGGAGCTCTTTATCGCTATCATAAAGGCCTGAAATTTCAGTGCAATAACCTTTGCAATAGCCAAATCTATATATGGTTCTTTCCGTTCTTGATCTTCTCTGTAATTTTTATTAATTTTTATCTTGAATAAAATTACTATCTGAAATTAAAATAATCGTGAATTAGTGAGGTGTTTCCAGTCTATTCAACATTTTATTATACGGGTAATTTTTTTTCCTATTTCTGTACTTTTACTGTTCCTTTTCTTCTGACTATACTGCACTCTAGCATTCTCTGCCCATTCAATCCTACACAATCTTTAAATTTCAACTTCTTGGCTTTGCCCGTTGTGGACAATTTCCTGTACATCCCAGTGGGAATGAACCAGTCCTCCCAATTAGTTTATTTCATTTTCCCCAAATGAGGTGTTTACTCAATGAGGATGCATCCCCTCACCTCCCCACAATGGTGAGCTATAGCACACACTGCACACAGAAATGGCTCAATAAATATTTGCTGACTTTTGTTAAATGAATACTTGGGTAAATGAACTAACACACCTTCCACACATTCCTCTTTTTATCTAGGAACCCAGATAAAATGATTAAGAGCTTCAGCCTTGAAGCCAGAATAGATGTGGGTGATATTTGGCTCCCCTTAATGGCTGTTGTGAGATTTAAATGAAAGAAAACAAGCAAAACCCCAATCAGATTCAGTAAATTGCAACCTAAAGATTCTTCTGGCTAGCCCTGGAGTTTTCATGATACTTTTCTCATTGTGTCTTGTTGTTAAAAGATGTACTTTCTACGTGAGAAAAACACATATACTGGACTTAACAGCATTTATTACTGTTTCATCAAAAACAATACAAATTAAGTTTTAAAAAACATCAGTGGGTCAGCAGGGTGTGTAGGCCAGCAGTGGAAAATGCACACCCTGGGTTTGAATACAAGCCTGCTGGTCACCAGCCAGGCCACCTCTTCTGCACTGTAAACAATGAGAGCTCGTATTAGTTTCTGGGTTATGGGAATGCTTGGAGGATGAAAGTCAAATTACCAATTTAAAGATTAAGATTAGGTTGTAGTAGAAAGCCTCCTCTTTGCAACCTGTATATAATTCTTTGATACTGCTTTCCACAGGGTCCTTTATCTTGAACCTGATGAAAATCTCTACTGTCTCTCATAATACATCTGGCCTAGTTTAGTGTAAAATAATACTTTCTAATATTTAATGCAGAACCTAACATTTGCCACAAAATTTCAAGTAAAATTAAAGATTCACACAGCTACATAAACAAATTGCCCACCTTTTCTCCAGTAGAACTACGAGCCACCTTACACTTGTACTTGACTTGCATCAAAGGCCATATAAGAAGCAATTCTAGGGGATCACCCTTTGCAGTTTACATGAAACTGTTAGTTATGAGATCATTTACATGGTTTAGGAATCAACCAAGTATCCCTTATCAAATTTTCTCAGAAGGTGATGTTAGAAAACTTTTTTTTAAATACATGCATACGTGTCTTGAAACCCATAGTGCAGACTCTGAGAAAGCTGGAGGTCCATTTTGTATACTTTTCAATATGTATTTGTTGCCCTGGCCAGTGCTCTCAGTAGTTAGAACATTGGCCAGTAAACTGAAGGGTCATGATTTTGATTTCAGGTCAAGGGCATGTACCTGGGTTGTAGATTCAATCTTTGGCCTCAGTTGGGGGTGCATATGGGAGGCAGCCAATTGATGTATCTGTCTTTCATGGATGTTTCTCTCTCTCTCTCTCTCTCTCTCTCTCTCTCTCTCTCTCTCTCTCTCTCCTTCCTTCTGTACCCCTTCCTCCCACCTTTCCAGTCTCTAAAAATATCAATGGAAAAAATATACTGAGGTGAGGATTAACCAAAAATAAAATAAATAAAATAAAATAGGTATTTTTTGACTTCTTGACTTTGGTATTATTTTTCTCTTTGTTCAATTTGTATTGCCTTCCTTATGTATTGATGAATTTTTATCTAATTCTCAAATCAAGTGCTATTAGATCACTTTTTAATATTTAACCTTTCCAAATAGTCTAAGTATTTTGGACAATACACCTTCATGTAATCTTATTTTAGACTATAATTCAGAGAGAATGTAATTATGGGGACTAACACAAAGAAAATACTTAGGGCCCCATGACGTGGAAGGGTAGATCCCTGTGGCTGCTTCCATATGCTAATGACAAGAAAGGCTGGAATTATAATTAATATCCCTGCTCTTGTTTAATATAGAGATTCTTAATTTAAGGATATTGATCCTGGGCTACCACCTGAGACTAAAGAGCAAATAACTTCTGATATATTAAGCTCCTGCCTCTCAATGTGGCTAAGTAGCAGGTGGCAGCTTTAAATCAATAGTCTGTGTTCACAATGGAAACTGTAATAAATCACTTGGATGGGATGTCTTATGAGAGAAAAAAAAATTAACTTTTTTTATCCCTATTCCCTGTTCTCACCTCTACTGTCATCAATAAATATACTACCATTTACAATCTGATTAATACAAATTTAAAAAAATCAATAGAGTACACTGTCAGTTTATTGGGGTGGTGTGGGGCATGGTTCCTATAAAGATAGGTCAAGTTAAGAATGCTTTTTCAGATAAAAAGAAAAATCACAAAATCTTTGTCAATGGTTTATCTGAAAATGCAGATGGTAAAACACATTTTTCTAAAATGATATTAATTTAGAAAATTATCAAAACTATGGATAACAGATGAGCAAGACCCAACTCCCTTGAGCCAAGTCAGGCATCTCACATTCAGAAACTCACAAGATTTCTGAAAAGATAAAGTGAAGGGATGGTTAGCTAAACCTTCAGTCTTAAATGGTTTATTCCTGGTGATCCTTCAAGGATGAGTTTTAATTTGTTTTTAGCAGACCTTAAAACTTTCAATATTATCTAATTTTACATCTGCTCATGTCTTTTATCTGCTTTTGATGAATACACTTGATTGCATGTCAGATACAAAGAACAACACGGATTCAGAATAATATCTTGTACTTGTTTTTTGTTTTGTTTTTTGTTTGCCAAATGCTGTGTTATTCCTTCTGAATATATTGCTATAAATTCAGACAAATCCAATGAAAACAACTACTTCTTTGATGGCCTACCTATGACAAGCCCCCTAAACATCTAGAGTTTATTCATTCTACAATGTCAGTGAGCAGAGGAGTGAACATGACAGCTGAGATCCCCCATTGTGGACTAGAGGAAGAATATAAGTTTAAAACAAATTGTGGTAAGTGATAAAAAGGAAACAAGAACCCGAGTTAAAGAATAAATACTCTTTATAAAGAAATGGGCTGAGAAGACTTTTGAAGGAAATTTCATTTAAGCTTGGATTTGAGAAATAGTAAGAAAATAACAAATCAAAGAACGAGGTATGTGGGGTTCTTCAGGAAGAGGCAAAAATATGTCCTGAATCAAGAGAGAGCTCAGTAAGAACTTGAAACTAAAAAAATGATAATGTGATGTGAGACGATTGAGTAAGCAAGAGTAGAATAAAATGGAGAAGGTAGGCCAGGATCAACTCATCCAAATTCCTACAGGGGGTTTTGATTTTATTCCAAACATAATGTGAAACCTTTGAAAAGTTTTAAGTAGACAATTGAAATGATCTGATTTCAAGAAGATTGTCTAATGTGAGGGGAATATATTGAAGAAAGCAAAAGAAAATAGAGTGTTCAGAGCTGCTTTTAATAGGCCAAGAGGATGATGGGCAAGATGAAACCAGGGGATTCAGAGAAGTAAGATGATTTAAGATGTAATTTGAGAGGAAAACTGAATGAATTTGGTGACCATTGAATACAGAGAATTGAGGGGGAAATCAGATATAAACGATAGTTTCTCAGTTAGATGATATCCAGAAATGTGGAAGTTTGGAGAGAAAATGTTTCAGGGAGAAATCAGGAGGCCAGTATTTGACAGATTAAAATGAGATGACTGGGAGAAATTCTAATGAAGATGTTGAGAATGCAACTGAAGAAAGAAAAGTCTAGGGTAGAATATTAGAATAGAAAATCATTAATCTACATATAATATTTAAAACCATAGGGAAAGGCAATTAAATGTAAAGATAGGGAATCGGCAGACCAAATCCTAAAAGAATACCAAAGGGGCAATGTCAAGGATGAACGTGAAGCAGGGATGCTAAGACGGGATGACCACTGGGGTAGGAGAAACCCGGGGAGTGTTGTTACTGAGGTCAAGAGAGATAGTTTCAGTAATGGTGAGTCATCAACTGTTGCAAAAGACCAGAGAAAAACCAGGCTATGTTTAGAGAAAGGGAGTTAAAGGGTGACCACTGGAGTAGGAGAAACCCTGGGAGTGCTGTTACTGAGGTCAAGAGAGATAGTTTCAATAATGGTGAGTCATCAACTGTTGCAGAAGACCGGAGAAAAACCAAGCCGCGCTTTGAGAAAGGGAGTTACATTTTATTATCAAATTCTGCTCAGGCCCAGAGAAAAATGTGTCTTTCAAATTCTGGGCCCCCCAACATAGAGGAAGCTCTCTTTATTTATACTTTTTCCAGTCCTTTGTCTCCCAAATTTGGAATGAGACTTCCGGGCCTTCAGAGAAAGAAGGCCTGTGTGCTGGGAAGGGGCCATGAGACCATTTCTCAAGGCTTGGCCTGGTGTCAGCACTGACAACTCTGTCTGGGGCATAGCTTATGGCCCTCTCTGGAATGGGAGTAGTCTTATTTTCCTTATTATTTAAGCAAGCAAGCATTTACAGATGCCAGAATAGCAGGGTTAAAATTTCAAACAGCAGTTTTTATATAAGATGGATGCTTCAAACCATTTAAAATAATGCTGAGATGTCACATAAAATGAGGACAAGGACATCTTTGGGTATGAGCAGTTCTTAATGACCTTGAAAACTTCAATTGGGGTGGAGTGGGACAAGTGGAAGCTAGATTGGGTGCAGAATGAAAGAGACTTAAGTAAATGAGGATTGAGACAAGACACCTCTTTTTAAAAGTTTAGGCATATAGGGAATTAGAGATATAGGACAGTAGTTGAAAATGGAGACAAGGTCAAGGGAAATAATGGAAGAGAAAAAAGCATATTATATAATAGAGATAATTAAGGGAGAATTGATACAGGAAAAAGTGACATTAATTGAAGGAGCAATGGCTCTGAGAAAGTGAGATAAAGTGGGCCTATTAACACTAATGAAGAGTCTAGTCTAGTCTTTGAGACAGAAGACTAAGATGGAGCAAATGCAGGTAAAACAACAGTGTGATAGAAAAATAAGTTTGAAAATAGGGCATCTATTTTCAGTGAAGTGTGCTCTCATAATCTCCCAACATACTCATGACCACCTCAGAGTTGCTTTCTGGGAAAACAGACCTACCACAGCTGGCTTGAAATTCCATTCAACATGCAGATGATATTCAAAAGTGTACCTTCGGCCTCCACCTCTCCCTTAAGTTCCAGACTTTCCAACTCCCCTTTCAACCTATTTTCTAGAATGAGATTATATCTTAAACTTAATATTTCCAACATGGAACTATTGATTCCACATCTATAAAACCCAATCCTCCACCAAACTGACTCATTTTCGTAAATGGCATCCTCATTTACCCAGAAGTTCAAGCCAAAAATCTAGTCAACCTGAACTCCTCTCAATTATATTAATATCTCACCCATTGTCCAGTCCTGCCAGCTCTACTTTCCTAATAGATCTCAAGTGAGTTCACTTTCATCTTTGCCTGCACTAGTTCCAGCCACCATGGACCCTGCCTGGACTCCTGCATCAGCCCTACAACTGCTCTCTTGATTCTATATGTCCATCTATATGTACAGTCTCTGTACAACATTTAGAATCAAGTTGCAAAATAAAATTAAATAAAAATTAAGACATATAGTCTCTGTGCTCCTAAAACCATTCATTTGCTTTCTACTGTGCCCAACCATGGCCTAAAGGATCTAAGTGACCTGGGTTCCCACTGCTTGCCTGGCTCCTTTCACCCTTTTTCCTCCCTCCTTCAGCTCCAGCCACACTGGCTTCTGACTGTCCTTGAGCACACTTGCTATGCTTGTCACAACCTTAGAGACTTAGCAGGTTTGGTTCTCTCTATTTGGAAAGCTCTACTTCTAGATCTCTGCATGAGCTCTCCTTTTCTGCATCTCTGCTCACCTGTTCTCCTGCTTGAAAGCTGCCCAAAAGCACCCATCTGAAAGAGCTTCCGTTATGGTCCACCTTCCTTGCTTTGTTCTTCATTATAACATGTGGTCTCTACCTGAAATTATGGTATTTTCTTCCTTATAACCTGCCTTTCTCACTAGACCCTAAGCTCCATGGGGGTAGATGAGAACAGATGTGCTGTCTCTTGTGTTTATTGTTGTCCTCCATATCTAGAATAATTCCTGGCACAGAAGAGACATTCATTAATATTTGCCAAATGAATGCATGAATAAGTAAGTGATTAGTCCCCACATTAAAATTTTGCTATAGCAGAAGTGATAATTCATTAAACCCAACCTAGAAACTATCCCAGGCCATGCTGTAAAACTTGGAGCCATGAATTGGTTTTATATTTAAATGTTTGAATAGATTTGAACTTACCATTTAAGAACTTACGGCCTTGAAAATGGTGACCTTGTGAACAAACTGGATATAGCCACAAAGTGTAGGGTTACTAGATTAAAAAACAGAAAGTCCACTTAAATTTGAATTTCAGATAAACAGATATATTACATGTAAGTATGTTGTGCACAATAATTGAGGCCCATTTATGCTTTAAAAATCATTGTTTACTTAAAAATCAAATTTACCTGAGAATCCTTTATTTTTATTCACTAAATACAGGAACCTAGTGAAATAGCCCTGCATCAAAGCAAAACACTTCATTACTCACAGTGAACCATGACCTTGGCCATCTGCAACCCTGGCATTATTGTGTGGGAGTGCTTCTTCTGTCATTTACATGGAATACCTATTCTTTAATTACTTGCTCTAAACCTCAGTTGTGAAGGGTAGCCAGGCAAATTATATCGAAACCCCACTGAAACAACTAATATCATGAAAAATAACTTAAAGGAATATTAATGATTTATTTTCCCAAGATTATTTTGATTTTCTGTGGCACTCTATTAAACACATCCCTAGAACATGTTACACTAGAATTCCTTTTATTTTGACTCCCAGTGTATTATTATCTTTAAAGGATAAATTACACTTTCATACAATACTGTCATTGTCACCTTGTGGCTTCCCCTCTAGAACTGCTCCCATTGCTAAACCTGATACCCTGTTCAAGGAGGTTGGGTACACTTGGGACCCCCTTGTCCCCTAACTTCCTGCTGTGCACAGCCCAGGAGGAACCCCAGCAGCAGATATGAGGGTGAGAGGAGAAGAATGAGGGGTTTTCATTCCCTGAGCATTCTTTCTATGGGGCTGGCTCATGCCAACATCATCCTTCAACTGAGAGACACAGCACTCTCAAGATGGGTCTTTCTATGTGACTCTGTTTCTGGCTTCCAGTAACCTTGGCCTCTCCTCACCACTTCCTGCTTACAAGTGATAACAGACAGACCTGGGACTGCACCATCTTGTGGCTTCCTCCTACATCCCTTGTAAATAATAGAATTAAAGGGGAGAAACGGACAATAAATACATGGGCTGGGATGAGCCATCTGTTTCCTGCTAGGTCCCTGACTAATACACTCTCCAAGTACCAGACAAATGGGGGATATCTTTTTATGTTATCAGGAAATTGACACTGAGGGCATCATTCATGACATTCTCTTATGTACCTCTCAGAAAATATTTCTCCCTCATAATGAAACAAAGCACCTCTACTATTTTTCTATTTAGTTCCTTTCTCTTCTCTCCTAGTCCTTACACTGTAGTATATTCATCTGTCTCTACGGGTGGTGGAGGTGGAAATGGGAGAAGAAGAACACAGCAGGGAATAGGTAGGCTTGCTCTTCTATCTCAGCTGTGGTAATGGGCAAAGAACTATGTTATGTTTCTTTTTGAATAAGCAGTTATTGAATATTTAGCTATAAATAGATGGCAATATCTATGCAATTAGGCATACTGTCTTTACTTCTTGACTATTAGGAAGCTAAGAAATATCTATCTAATAATATGGTAATATGCAAATTGGTCAGGACACCATCACAGCACCCAGCTAGAAGGCCTCCCTGTGGTGGCTCTCCCCTCTGAGCCCTGTGCAGGATGGGTGCTCTGGCCTGAGAGTTCCGAGGGGAGGTGGAGTAAAGTGCTTTCCCTCCAGGACCCCTCTCTCCCTGGGAGTCCAGCATGGATGGTGCTCTCCCTGGGAACCTGGAAATTCGCCTCCTGGCGCGACTGTGCAGCAGCCGGGCCGGGCGAGCTGTGGAAAGGTCAACCTACCCATGTGGATGTGTACGCTGGTGGAGGCCATGCAACTGCCATAGTTGAAGTTGTTATTAAAGGAGGAGTGGGAGTACGGGGACTGGAGTTGGCCATGTCGAAAGTGGAACTCCAGCTCCCCACCAAATGACATAGAGCACATGGACTTCAATGGTCCTCGGTAACTTCCTGAACAGGAGTCAGCCCCGACCAGGGATCAAACCTAAGTAGGTGCCCTGACAGAATGGAACCCAAACCTTTGGTGTGGCAGAGGAGCTCCGGCCCACAACAGGGGCCAGGGCATGCCAGAGGGGTTTTGTTGAGGGGCCCTGACAGGCAGCCTGCAGCTCAGTGGGTTAGAACCATCTCCTCATACAGCAAGGTTGCGGGTTGGATCCTTGGTCAGGGCACAGACAAGAAGCAACCAAAGAGTGCATAATAAGTGGAACAACACACTGGTATTTCTCTCACTCCCTTCTTCTCTCGAAAATAATCAATCTATACAAATTAAAATAAAAAATAAACCCTCTGGCTTGCAGAGTTGCTAAAAGCAGTTAGAAAGCGAAGTCCCATCCCTTCCCATTCATTCAACAAATACTTCATATACTCCTTCAATAATCACACTGAGGATGAGTGTTTGTTT
>NW_006289813.1:11249626-11269288 GCF_000327345.1 Myotis davidii | reverse complement strand
TTTTTTTAGAGAGAGTGGAAAGGAGGGAGAAAGACAGAAACTAATATAAACTAATGTGAGAGACATCAATTGTTTGCCTCTTGTTGAATCCCCAACCAGGGCCCCGGATTGAGCCTGCAAACAGGTACATGCCCTTGATCGAATCCAACCTGGTACCCTTCAGTCTGCCTGCAGAAGCACTATCCACTGAACCAAACAAGGATTTTTTTTCTTTTTATGTCCTCCTATAAGGATATGTTTTTTCCATTGATTCTAGAGAGAGAGGGTCTTTCATCCAGAAGCTGGACTTACAGCTGGCGAGTGCAGCAACAGTGACAGGAACCTCCATTACAGCGCTAAAGAGCAGCAAGCCCAATGGTAGGGAGCAGCAAGCTGGTGGGCAGTAAGGAGCGAGGGGTCCTGGACTGCGAGAGGGATGTCTGCCTGCCGGCTTAGGGAATGGGCCTAAGCCGGCAGGCGGACATCCCCTAAGGGGTCCCTGACTGCGAGAGGGCACAGACTGGGCCTCTAGTTAAGATATAATTTCTCTTCTTTCTTTTCCTTTTACTTCCTGTAGGGTGCGTGTGTGCACACGTTAAAAATGGAACTCCCCTGCCCTAACTGGTTTGGTTTTTAAATTTTATTTTTTATTTACAGTTCACATTCAATATCCTATCCTATATAATAAAACCCTAATATGCAAATTGATCAAAACAATGGAATGACTGGTCTCTATGAACTGACCACCAGGAGGCAGAAGCTTAATGCAGGGGCTGCCCCCTGGTAGTCAGTGCTCTCCAACAGGGAGAGCGCCATTCATTCGAATCCAACCTGGTACCCTTCAGTCTGCCTGCAGAAGCACTATCCACTGAACCAAACAAGGATTTTTTTTCTTTTTATGTCCTCCTATAAGGATATGTTTTTTCCATTGATTCTAGAGAGAGAGGAAAAGAGAAAGAGAAACATCAATCAGTTGCCCAAGCAATTCAACAGGGATTGAACCCACAACCTGTGTATGTGCCCTCACCTGGACTCAAACCCATAACCCTTTGGTGTGTGGATGACACTCTAACTACTGATCCGCATTGACCAGGGCCTGGAGGTACACTTCAAAATTTTTTCAGATCTACCCTGGACAGTTGGCTCAATTGGTTGGAGTCTCAACCTGTAAACCAAAGGATTCCCTGTTGGATTCTAGGTTAGGGCACATACTTAGGTTTAGGTTAGATCCTGGTGGGTCAGCAGGTACAGAGGCAGCCTACTGGTATTTCTGTCACAAGGATGTTTCTCTCTTTAAAAATCAATTTTAAAAACATCCTCAGGTGAGAATTAAAAATATATATATATTAAAAATTTTTCTGATCTAAAATTTTATTTGGTTCTTTTTTAAATTTTATTTTTTATTTACAGTTCACATTCAATATCCTATCCTATATAATAAAACCCTAATATGCAAATTGATCAAAACAATGGAATGACTGGTCTCTATGAACTGACCACCAGGAGGCAGAAGCTTAATGCAGGGGCTGCCCCCTGGTAGTCAGTGCTCTCCAACAGGGAGAGCGCCATTCATCCAGAAGCTGGGCTTACAGCTGGCGAGTGCAGCAACAGTGACAGGAACCTCCATTACAGCGCTAAAGAGCAGCAAGCCCAATGGTAGGGAGCAGCAAGCTGGTGGGCAGTAAGGAGCGAGGGGTCCTGGACTGCGAGAGGGATGTCTGCCTGCCGGCTTAGGGAATGGGCCTAAGCCGGCAGGCGGACATCCCCTAAGGGGTCCCTGACTGCGAGAGGGCACAGACTGGGCCTCTAGTTAAGATATAATTTCTCTTCTTTCTTTTCCTTTTACTTCCTGTAGGGTGCGTGTGTGCACACGTGAGTGTGTGAGTGTGTGTGTGTGTGTGTGTGTGTGTGTGTGTTTATAGTGTAGATTTTACTATAGTTTGATTTTTAGAGTCATCTGTCTTGATGTCACCTTTGGAATGAGGACAGGGTCTCCATTAGTGCAGACATAAAGTTGCCACATCATTTCTTCGCACCTATTAGTACCACAGAGATCTTGGGATGACACCACTTATTTACTGCTGGTTTTTCCTTCTCTCCTTCTTCCCTTCCACGAGTGGTGTGTACATTTGTTGTATTCCCAACAACAAACAGGAATGTTTATTTAATGCTAATAGTCCCCATAAATGTTCTTTAGTTGTTGAGAGGGCTGCAGAGGATAAGTTGGTGAGGTGAGATAAAGAGAACAGTTCTTCCCAGGACCAAACTTGGCTGAAGAAGACCCTGGGTCTTCCTTCTCTCCCTAAGCTGACCAGGATAACATTCAACTCCCTGGAAGGAAACATTCCACCCCTTGTTTCCTCCTGTTATTCAGAGGAATTCACACAAGCTTTTCACTCTGGTTGGGTCTTGGAAGTGATGACCTCATCACTCAGGATCCCTCATCCTGTCCCTGCCCTCTGAAATGTCAATCAGGCTGGTGTGGTCACAGTTCTGTGTGTGTGATTGCCCATTTGCACAATGTCATCACCACAGTCCTGGACTCAGTGTTCATCTCTCAGAGCTGTAGATCTGCACTTTAATTCCTACCTGTATGATTCCTGGGTTTGTATGAAGCTTTTCTGGTTTATTTCTGCTTTGACTTGATCAACCATTTATAAAACTTATATTCCATGGGCTCTATTTCCATTTACAGACACCTTGAAAAGTGGCACACGCCATTTCATTTTTAATACATTTTTCAGGAAGGTGAGAATGAGTTTTCTTTAGAAACTAGATTATTACTTCGACATTTTAAAAAGTAAAATATTTACACCCTGTCTGGCACCTCAGTGGTTAGAGCTTTGGTCCAAAGTGTCTGGTGCAGGAGGCAACCAATCAATGTGTCTCTCTCACATTGATGTTTCTCTCTTCTTCCACTTTCTCTAAAAAAATCAACGGAAAAAAATATCCTCTGGTGAGGATTAATGAAAAAACAAATAAAAAAGTTAAATAGTTTTACAATGTGTTAAATACTAAGTAATAATATAAATATATTATTCAAGCATTTGGAATTATATATAACTAGAGGCCCGATGCACAAAATTTGTGCAAGGGGCTCCGCCCTTGCAACCCTGGCTTCATCTGGAAGGTCATCCAGAAGGCCATTAGGCTGTCCAGTCTAATTAGCATATTATGCTTTTATTATTAGAGATTATACATTTTGACATCATTTATAATTATATCAAACAGCGTGCTTTTTTCCCCCTGAGACCTTCATTAATTGTGTTTGTGTTTGCCTAAGTAGAAGAAATAAATTGGCTAAAATGTAGAGCTAATTCCTTTCTCCTGAATCCTCGGCTTTGACTTTTCTTCTGTATCTCTGGGCGCTGCATTTCTTCTGGGAACTGTCCCTCTGCAGCAGATCTTTGAGAGGTTGGCTTGTGAAGGGCAGGCAGATGCTTGGACACTGACATATTGCTTCCAGCAAATTAAAGAAACACCGCTTAATAGTTTACATGTTCACCTCTGAACTTGAAGTCCTGCCAAAGCCAAAGTTCTAAAAAAGATTACTCCAACTCCAGATTTTTTTAAAGTTATGAGCTCTTTCAGAAATACCTAATATTTTGGACAAATTCCTGAATTGCTAGCTAATCTCACTCCTTGTATATAAAATTTCTTTATGTGTACATTAATTACTTTTCTTAAAAACTATATTTGTATATTTCCACCTTATTTAGAAAGTAATTGCAGAAAGGATTCTGGCTTTACACAGGGTTACTAAAGGATATTAAAAGTTTCTAACAATTTTATTTTGATTAATATTTGCTTTGACTTTATAATTCATTCATTGTAAAGCACAGCAGGCATGAGTTTCACTATTTTTTAACGTTGATTTTATTTGAGTATTTGAAGGAAAATGATGGGTTTATACTTGTGTATTTACCATATCTGGTGATTTTTGGAAGCATAATTTAAAAACTTGTATGGTGATTATGTATTTGTTCATTTCCATTTTCTCCCATCAGATGGTACCTTATGTATATATTGAAGTAAATTCACTAGATGCATGCAGTTCTGAGGTTTGTTATTGAGTAGGATGGTTGGCAAGGATGTCACTCCAAATGCAGACATTGACTAAACTCTTCCTCTGTGCAAACACTGTTCTAAGGGGTTACCTGTATTAACTACTTAATCCTTACACAGCATCCTGGGCAAGGTAATTTTATCATCTCTGCTTTTTATCTGAAAAAAAAAATGAAACTGGCTTATTCTTGGTAGGATAGGATCTTCACTTCCTGTGCTACCAAGTGAAGATCCTTGACCATCATTTGTTCTTAAACTTTAATCATTGATGCTCATCATCAATGACTGCATCCATACAGTTTTTATATGAAATATCGTTCTTAAGCTCCATCATACATTTCTCTGAAGCTACAGCCAGCTCAAGTGAGAAACACTCATTCATGTAAATGAACTCTGTAGTGCCACCCAACATACATACACACACTCTACTTGGCCCTAGTACCAGTTTGTATGTATTCTCGTATATGTATATATAAGTGTGTGTGTGTGTGTGTGTGTGTGTGTATAGATACTGAATGGGTCCTCAAAGAAGGGTGGGCAGAAAGTGGCCACACCCCAGTCAGCATCCTTCACTCTGGACTCCACCAGTATCAGGCCCCTGGGTGAGGGTAAGGGAGAGGGGCAGGGGGGTCCTGATAGAGAGCCCATGGATAATCTGGGGACTCTCTGCCAGGGCACATTACTTATCCTAGAGGAAGGTCTATATCCCCAAAACTGATAGCAATTGTGACCGGGTAAGGCAGTCTGAAAAATAAAAACATATCTCCATGCCCATATCAGATCTTAATGTGACCCATAATTAAAGAACATTTGCATGCTTATTTGCTTACTTATTCACACATTTGATTGGCAAGTTGTCTGCCAAACCCTTAGAACTGGGAAGGCAAAGATGCATTTGCCCAACCTACATGTTTGAGGGTTGGGGGAGATGGAGCTTTACACATGCCCGGCCATCAGGAGGTCACGTTTCTATTCCTGATCAGGGCACATGCCCAGGTTGCAGGCTTGATACCAAGTAGGTGGCATGCAAGAGGCAGCCGATCAGGGCCTCTCCCTCATCATTGATGTTTCTATCTCTCTCTTCCTCTTCTTTCCTCTCTCTGAAATCAATGAAACTATTTAAAATTTTTTAAAAAGCAGTTGTGATAAAACATGAGCTTTGGGGAGGTGATCAGAAAGAGGGAGAATCTAACTTGGAGAAGGGATGTTTCTCCAAAGGCAAGAACTTCTGAGTGGAGTCCTAGAGAATGAAGAGAAATTCACAGGGCAGGCCAACAGGGAGACATCACTCCAGGAGAAAAAAGCCACCAGAGCCACACACCAGGAGAGTGTGTCATTGAAATCTGTGTTCTCTTGTACTAAGTCCCTTTCAATTTTCACACTGAATTTTCCTCCAAGGTAGATGCTCTGAAAAGCAATTGTAATGCCCATTAGAAAATGGCAAAGTTAGGGGATGGGCTATGGGTACCGAAGGCTGCTGTTTATGCTGTAATTTCCCGAGCTCTGATATAAAGACTAGAAATTGCACCACATAAAATGCTCTCGTGAGTAGCGGATCTTTTAAGGTTTGGATAAGTGCTATATAAAAAGGACCTTTCAGCAAGTTTTATACCCACTTTAAAAGAAATTTAATTGTATTTTTTTAAATAATCACATTGGGTTCTAGGCACCATAAAATCAAATATCACTGAAATAATTTTAGTTCTTTGACATATTTATTGACCAAGAAGAGGTTAACCAGGTCAAGCTCTGTTTGATGTTGCCAGAAACGTGTTCTATAATCATGTGCTTGCATATATATGGCTCATAGATGAGAAACACATTTTTCAAGTGAGGTTTACTAAAATATTCAGCTGTTATTTTTGCATTGAATGTTGACTGTTTGTTCTGAATTCCATTTTCATTACTGAAATGTTTAAATGCTGTGTGCACAGCTGTAAAGTGGTCCAAACTCTTCTCCCCTGTGGATAGCACCAGTTTTATATCCCCACTAATAGCTTGAAGATACCAATGGAATGACATCTGTTTCCAGGCTTATACACATTTAATAAAGAGAGAAATAAAACATCTTTTTGTTTGTTTTCTTTGCAAAAAAAAAATGATACAAGTGGGGCAGTGCTTTTGAAATTGATCTATATATTGATCATTCAACCGAGGTCATTTCTGCTTTTCCTGATCTTCCCAACATCAAAGATGAACCAGATGATGTAATGTTGAGTGTAAACTCTGCAGCAGACCTTTGCTTATTTATCATACTAATTAAGTACTCACTGTAATTTGACTGGAACTGAGCTGTAACCTACTTTTTGTTATGAATGTTTCCAAAAATAAGAGCAAGTTTAAATTGAATGACAATGATAAAGTTTCTGTGATTAACTATGTCCCATATTGAGCAAAAGTAACTGGGTTTCAATTTACAACTATCTCATCTATTTATTTGTGTATAGTCAGCAAAATCAGTACGTGGCAATTTTTTGTCAATTCTCAATTGACTTATTCTGTACATTTAAAAGAAACCCATTGTCACTGAAACTATTTTATTAAGTAGACTTTTTGTTGTAAAATACACATAATATAAAGTTTATCATTTTAAAAAAGTATACAATCTGGAGGCATTGAATACATTCACGGTGTTTCATCATCACCATTACCTAGTTTCAGAATTTTTCATCACCAAAAATAGAAATCCTATACCCACTAATCAGTCATTCTCATATCCCCCTCCTTAGCCCCTGGTAAACATAAATTTGCTTTCTGTGTCTATACATTTGCCTAATCTGGTTATTTCATATAAATAGAAATACAATATGTGGCTTTTTGTTTCTGGCTTCCTTCTCTTCGCATAACAATTCCACTCCTAGGTATACACCCCCAAAAATTGAAAACAGTTGTTAAAATCTTGTGCACCAATGTTCACAGCAGCACAAAAGGTGGAAACAACTCTAGTGCCAGTGGACAAATGGATAAACAAGATGTGGTACATTAAAAAAACACACACCAAGGAATATTATTTAACCATGGTCATGAAGTACAGATAAATGCTACAGCATGTGTGAACCATAAAAACATGATCTTAAATACACTTTTATAGGTCAGACTTTCACACATGTAGGCTTCTCTCCTTGTTGAATCAGGGTCACTAATTGTGACTGTCACTGGAAAAGTGCCAGGTGGGTTTGAAGTCTGTCACTGAGCCTGTCACGTTGCCATTTTCTATCACCAGGCATACAGAGCCTCCACAGACACTTATAACAAGCCCCCTGATCTACCTGAAACAACAGACAAGCCACCTATAAGCTGGGTATTAGTTGAAAGAAAAATAAGTTAAAATGCTGTCCTCTACCTGTCTGTGGAACTTACACAGATGCCTAAAGGGTTCAGCTTTATCTACAGAATGAGGAATTAGACCAGATGTTTGCAAATTCCTTACAACTTTGAAATTCTGAGAAAAAAGGAAAAAAGAAAGATAAAATAGCCAGCTTGGATCTCTATAAAGATCTAAGTAAGTGGAGGTGAGAAAAGCGAGTATCCAGGCTCCTTCAAAGACTGGTCTGGCTAGACTGAAATCAAATTTGTCTTAGAACCAGGTTTGCCTCTTGCCTCTTGCAGGAAAGCAGGGTGTTGAGGGCACTGGGCATGGCCCCTCAGGTAGCATACATGGACAGAGCATGCATGGGGAATGTCACCTGCTTTGGGGAAGCAGATGAAGGCGAGGGGGTAGGAAAGGCTTAGAGAGGATTTTGGCTTATGGACCCAGGAAGACATGTCCTGACCTGCAGAAAGAAATGGTACTGGTTGAGGGAGAAGAAGGCGATGAGCAAAATGAGCATCTGCTGGGCCTCATGCAAAATTTAATTTGCTCATAGACATATTGGGAGCTACTGAGGGTGGGAAAAAGGCAAACATGAAGATGATAGGTCTCTTCTAATGGAGTTCCCTGTCTTAGCAAGACTGTAGCCACTGATTACAGGTGTTGTATTCCAGAGCACAGCACAGATATATATACACACATGAAGACACACTCACACAATGATGCACACAAATTACAGACACATCTCTCAAGCCAATATTAGCACCCTCCATCGATACTCATCACAAACATAAAACTGTGGCTACCTGGTAACCACTTGTTACTATAGGTAATAATACTGATTTTAGTATCAGAATCCAACAAAAATCTCTATCATTAAGTATAAATTTGATACTATCCAAGAAATGAAAAATGGAGGAAAACCTCAAGTATCTTACACTCTAAGGTGGGCCAAGGAAATAAAGATATTATGATTTTGGAAAAGGAAGAAAAATAATTCATTTATTTTTCATTGTCTTACGTTCCTCAAGCCAACCAGAGAGGGGGTGCACACTGACAGGATCCCTTGAACCTGGCCGAAAAGGACAATGTCGGTGTGGCCATGTCAGCCATGAATGGGAAGATCTAGGTTCCACCCTGATCTGATGCGTAAGTGGTTTATGAAGAGAAATCTCAAAGAAAAGAGAGCACAGAAGTTCAGAGTTCTCCCCACGATAATTTTGGAGCACAGAGGAAAAATATTTGGGTTGGTTGGCTGAGCCCATGATTCTTGTGCTACATGGCTCTGGTTTGGTGGGCAGAGCCACATGCCTAAGACCAGGAGCTGCTATCTCCCCAAGACCCACTCCTTGAAAGGTGCTTCCAGTGGGTATTCAGTACCTTCCTGGCCAGGACATGTGGCACCCAGGGAGGTCTGCAAATCCACATTAATTCTGTAAGTTTCAGAATTCCCAATCTGCAAGTCAGGTCCATAACTCAAGTGACAGTGGGTAAAAGTATTAGAAACATGCACACACTGAGGAAAATAAAATAGAAGACTGAAAAGAAAGATTTGAAGCACAGAAGGCCCACTTCTTCATTGGATGACCACATCACTCTAGAACTCACCTTCCAGTGGCTTCCCTTAGGAGAGCAGCCCAGGCACTATGGCCTAACTTCTTTGCCAATTAATGAAAGTGTGTGATTTGGGCTACACAGGGCTGATTCTCCTCCAGAGCTCCCTTTCCAGGTCTTCTTCCATCCCACCTGAGGAATTCTTACTGTTTTATAACTAAGTAAACAGACTGTCATGATTCCTCCCACCCTCTCTTCTACTGTTGTGTTTCTCTAATTTCTATTCTGTCCACAAGGCATAGCTCAGGGCTTATTAAGTTGAGAGAGTTCACCTTGGCTACTTGTAAAATGAAGGAAATAGATTCCATAGATGCAGCCTGAACCTTTTACAAAATAAAAATTGCATGCCGTGTTGACAAAAGAAGCCCCTTTATGAGCACCTGCAGCCGATTACATTTGCCCAACTCTGTTCCTCTTTATATTGCACAGAGTTTGTTACATCCCTCCACACACATGTACACCAACATTCATCAATAATGTTGAACTTCAGGTAAAGGTCAGGTGCATCATAGCTGAGAATGCAATGAGGCACATTCCCCCTCTTAAATGCTATTCTGTCTTCTCAAAGGCATGACGAATGCTGTGTAAACAAGCATCATACCTGTGATGCACGCATCATATGGGAGACCCTGCCAATTTAACAGATCATAAGAAAGAACTATTCTGTGGTCTCACTGAAATGCCAAAATTCTCCAGGAGAGAAGTAACCTCCATGGGAAGATGTCTTCTTCAGCTTTGCTACAGGAGGAGAGCAGATTGCTATCAAGAGGCCTAAGAAAGAAAAGAGACTTGAGGCGAGGGTCTTGATGCCAAAAGGGCTACTATTTCCTTGACTTCAATCTTGTTTAAGAGTAAACCTCTTCTGAGAATAGAGAGGAAGCAAACACAAATAAATAACTTATGGACGCCAACAACAGCATGATGATTACCAGAGGGAAGGGTGTTTGAGGGCAGGTGGAAGAAGGTAAACGGGATAAATGGTGACTGAAGGAGAGTAGACTTTGGATGGTGAACACACAATACAATGTGCAGATGATGTATTTCAGAATTGTACACTTAAAACCCATATAATCTTATTGACCAATGTAACCCCGATAAATTCAATTAATTAAAAAAAGAAAATGGAGCAGACCAGGTACCCTCTCTGGGTTGCAGGGTGCTCATGAAAACTAAGACACACAATGGATATAGTTCATCATTAAGACTTAGTATTGATTCAACATTCCATTGTCATTTTCTAATTACAAAAGTAAATACATTCATTGTAAAAGAGTCTAAAAAATTCAGAAAAATTATAAGGAAAGCAAAAAAAAATCACCTTATTCTTATATAACAAATTCATTTAAAAATCAAATGGCTTCCCTCAAATTAAGCTCACAGAAATACCACCTTGATGTTTAGGAGAGGCCTAACCTCAAGGAGTCAGAAGGCAGCTCTTGCTCACAGAATACATCCTTCCCACGCACACACAGAAACCTTCTGTACTGAAACACACTGCTGCGTCCTGACTGCTTTTTGAGGTGATATTTACTCAAGGACACCGAGTGGGCCTGTGTAGTCTTCTTAGTCGCTGTGAGCATTTGCATATTGGCCAACAGATCTGGGAACTTCAGGTTTAATGTATGCTTCTTCCATGGTTTATTGACACCCAATTGGCCATATCTGTTCACTACATTTATTCTTTGGCTCTTTCATTTCTTCTCTAACTAATTCATATATTTGCTCATTCAACTTCATTATATAAGTTGTGCTATGTAAACAAGGGTTACAGTGGTCCTCCACCTGTCCTCCAGGATGGTTCTTACTGACACTTTTGTCATTATTAATAGCATGAGTCACCCCAAAGGGGTGCAATTTAAATACTTTAAATTTAGAAATTACTTCATGAGGTCTGCATTTCAAAAAATTCCACTTTGGCAACGATATGAAAAAGGAACTGCAGAGGAATCAGAACTGCAGGAAAGAGGACAGTGGAGAAAATATTTCACCAGCTCAGTGTCCCCCAAAATGTTGAGGGCTTGAAAGAATGCATTAAAAGTTGAATTAAAAAGGTCAAATAAAGAGGCAAACATGGATCCAATCCTTATTTAGAAACTATAATCATTGAGAGTTTGTACATGGGAAAGCAGGAGGCATGGAAGATTAATGCTGGATAAGATGGAGCATTCAAATGAGACATGGATGTAAAACATTGGTGTATGATTCATTGTGAAACTGGCCTGAGAAGAGGTGTAATGATGGAGGGGAATGGGCATATGACAGTGTCATTGTGCAGCTGTACTTGAAGTTCAGAAGGGACATTGGATGACTTTCCCAGAACCAGTTGGAAATGCACCTAAATGGGACAGGGCATCCTGGATAGGAAGTGACATCATTCACTCCCTGTGTACTTTCTTCCCAAAGGTCATGGTGCACTGGGCTTCAGAATGTAGAAAATGACATTGACCATAGCCTAGGTATATGGATTACTGGGGCACCTGCAGACCCAGGTGAGAATGAGCCTCATCCACACACTGCTCTGAACAGGTGTGGCTGACATGACAGAACTTTCAGCATTAATGTAGATTCAAACCTGCCCAGTGCATGCTTCTGAGAAGATGCTGTTACTCAGGACTTTAAAATATAAGAAAAAGGTTAGTTGAGAACAATTAAATCTCCCCCAAGATTTTAGTGTGTAACATGTCACCAGTCAAACAGCTTTTTGCCCACCTAACTACGCCTAAACAACCTTTGTTTGCATTCATACCAACAAAAATATCTTTTAATTAGTTCTGGCAAGGTAGGTGGGCTTTTAAAGGATTGTCTTCTATCCCTTGATCTCTCTAATTTTATTGATTTAAAATAAACAGGTAAAGATATTAATACATAGATGGATGGATGGATAGATAGGTGACAGGAGAGAAAGAGGATGGTTGGTGCACAGGCCAAATGTTCTTGTAAGAACATCATTAACAGAACTCTAGCTAACAAATCAATGATATTTGAATTCCTAGAGTGTCTGTGTCTACGGATTGCTTTCAGTAGTTGACTAGGATTGCTTATGGGAAATAGATCTAAAAACTTGGAATTTATGGGGCCTGTTTCCCTGGGAAATGTCATGGAAGTTATATAACTGTCTGAATATAAAATAGATACGTTTCATAGCAAATACATGCCTCTGGTAGGGAAATATAGTTCCATATCTGATTTAGGAACTTCCTATGTTAACCTGGGAACAGTGAGACCAGGGGTCCCAAACCTCTGCCTCTTCTGCCTGTGTCTGGTGATATCGTTTACCTCTGATACTACTAACAAGGTAATAATGCTAATTCATGGGAGTTTAATTTCAGAAAAACAATCCTTTGTGTTATCTTAAGTCATCAAAAAATAACAATTGCCACCAATATGTAGCTTATATTAAACTAGAGGCCTTGTGCACAAAAATTTGTGCACTTGCGGGGAGCCCCTCAGCCTGGTCTGTGCCCTCTCGCAGTCTGAGACCGCTCAGGGCATGTCCACCTGCTGGCTTAGGCTCACTCCTCAGGGGATCAGGCCTAAGCTAACAGTCAGACATCCCTCTGGCAGCCTGGGAGCCCTCAGGGGATGTCCACTTGCCAGAGGGGAGCAGGCCTAAGCTGCAGTTGGACATCCTTAGCACTGTTGAGGAGGCGGAAGAGGCTCCCACCACCACCACTGTGCTGGCAGCTGGCAGCCTGGCTTGTGGCTGAGCAGAGCTTCCCCTGTGGGAGCGCACTGATCACGAGGGGGCAGCTCCTGCATTGAGCGTCTGCTCCCAAGTGGTCAGTTGTGTCATAGTGACCAGTCATTCCCAGTGGTTCTGCTGTTAGGTCAATTTGCATATTGCCCTTTTATTATATAGGATTCTAATAAATAAACATTATAAATTAGGTTAAGTCCCAAGATGAAAACATGGCCCATTATCATCTTCATATAAAAAGGCATTTCTGCCCTACCCAGTTTTCTCAGTGGATAGAGCATTGGCCTGTGGACTGAATGGTCCTGGGTTCGATTTCGGGCAAGGGCACATGCCAGGGTTGCAGGCTCAATCCCCAATAGTGGGCATGCAAGGGGCAGCGGATCAATGATTCTCTCTCATCATTGATGTTTCAATCTCTCTCTCCCTCTCCCTTCCTCTCTGAAATCAATAAATATTTTTAATAAAATAAAAGGTTAATGTATAAAAAATAAATAAAAAGGAATTTTCAATATTATGATCTGAACATTTTCTGGTAAGAGATGTGGTAAGTTAAATGTTTCTATTGAGTGTCTCATGACATTTTCTTTGCAAAATGCACATTTAACCAGGTCTATTTATAATGGTGTCTAAAAGACTGAGAAAATGTTGATTTCTTCATGCAACACACTGAGATACATTTAATTACATCTGATTAATTGTGATAAGGCTAGTTTAGGTTTTTAATTGAAACATTATCTTCTTAATAAAAGAAAGTTTTTTTCTAATTCAGAATGATTAAAACTTAAATTAAGCTAATAAAAAGTGTTACCATGGGATTCTGATGTGAGCAACATGGTAATAAAGACATGATTAGCCAGTGTCTCCTGTGTGTAGGAGGTAGAAACAAAGAAGAGGTAGAAAATGTCACTCTCTGCTCCTTCTCTGGCCTCATCTCCACAAAGCCTGGGCAGAATTGTTAATCTAGAGCTGACCCAACAGATGCTCATCTAAACAAGAGGCTCAAAGAAGACCAAGGGCAGCTGGGAAAATAGGGAGTTGTTGAAAAGGGAGCATCAAGGCCTTTTTCCAGATGAGTGCATCAGAGTCAGTCCTGGAGACAGTCACCCTGGAGACTGTGGGATGACCTGTCTGTACCTGTAGGTCCGTGGCTGTATGTGACTTCCAAGGCCCGCTCTGGTTAAAAAAAAAAGGCATGATAAACTGAGAACAAGCCAGCCCTCCAAGTCCTGTGTCCTTCAGTACTCAAAGCCAGGCTCTGAGGGTCACCTGTAACAGGATCTGCCAGTCACCTATGGACATTTTGAGCCCTAAGGAGGTGGTCTCAATTTTTCATCAGTGTGGGCACTGGCTCAGCAGAGTTTTTCTCAAGTTCTCCCATGGGATGTGTCCTTGTTCTATCCATAACTTGCTATACCTGTAGTTCTCTGTGTGATTTACACAGCTGCCTATGTAGGGTATCCTGTACCTCAGCACCAAATGATGAAGCCAAGTAGTCTAAAAGCATCCCAGGATAATTTGGATAAGGTTTCACAGAGATGCCTTTATGGTCTTGCTTCTATCCAATGCTCAGATTTTATAACTTTAGGAGAGAAACACAAAATAATATATTTATAACAAACAAAGCACAGGAAGTTGAGGAATTGCCATAGGCTGGGCATTAATCACTGCTCAGCTGTTTTCCATCAGCGACAAAAGTAGATTCAAGCAAATACCACTCCACTGTGTTAGCTGACAGTCTACATCTCACAATTCCATAATCTTCAATGGGTCCTCGAGTGATAAGTTTGAATTAGCAAGCTTTCCCATAAGTCTCATGCTAACTTAAGATTTTTGGAAAATGAAAAAGAACCTACGTTTGTTGACAAGAGTCATAAAAATGGCAAGGAAGACATTATTCAAGACTATTGCAATAGGAGAGAGATTAGGGGGCTTCTTGCTAAATCAACTTAACAGGATTCTTGCTAAAGGGTGAGCAGGTATCAGAGTGAGGATTCTCTCTAAACTGACTTAGCAGAATTCTTGCTAAAACTGGGCAATGCAGGCCTAGCAAGAATGGGGGACAAGGTCAAAACCTAGTCAGCCAGAGGGCTCAGAGCAATCTGATTACATCTAGTGAAGAAGAGAATCTTTGTCACAAGTTAGAAATGCAGCAAAGGCATAACCTATGGGGTCTGGCTGTTTTAGACTTTGAATGGTTCTCTTCTCTTGTTTCTCACTCTCACACTCTTATAATAATTTCCAATCCCATCAGTATTCAAGGTCAGATCAGCCCAACTGCATTGCAGTTTCCCATCTCAGTGTCTAATGATGTAGAGCAAGTGTGCAAGGGCTGTGTCACATCACATCACCACAAGCCAGCACCTGGGCATAGCTGGAGCTCATGCATTTCTGTTGAATGGATGAAACAAGAGGATTTCTCATTTGCTCATTAAGAACAGAACTTTAATCACAATGAAATCTATTCTTTTAGGTCCATTTAATCCTCTGTGATTTTATGTTGTGTTACACAAATGTCTTTCACCAACTCATCCATTTCTGGGATGAGCCCATGAGTTCTCACTTAGTCCCTTGATAACACGGGAAGGTGCTTATTCCTTGTGACAATGTCAGCTTTCACTGTGAAGTCTGCATCCTTGAGTAGAGTTCCTATAGTAGGTGTAGTTGGATAGGAGCATCTCCTTCTCTTATTTACAGCAATTATTTTGATGCTTCTTCAGAAGATTCAGTCTGTTGTCACATATGGCCAAGGCCTTCAGGCAAGTGTGAGGGAAATGAGGAGACACCAGCTGACAGGCTCCGCAGGGTGGGACAGGTCTTGAACACTGATGATGACAAACTCGATCAAAATGAGGAGGGCAGGGTCCTCTTTTGAAGGGCACGGGTAATGAAGTGATAAGAATAAAATCAAAAGCAAGTTTGATAGTGAACCTGAAGAGGTCAATGAGGACATTGACACATCTCCACACTATTCTAATTTGTCCTGTCAACCCTATAGTCTGGTTGCCAACATGTGACAGAGCATGTGAACATCCAGACTGCACAACCACAAGGCTGAGCTATCCTCAGGTAGAGGACTTTATTTAGTTCTGATTTACCTAGAGAGCAAGTTTTGCTTTTTGATGTGCCTTCCCCCTGTTTATTTCTAAGCAATAGAGTTGCAAGAATGAAGTGGAAAGAATTCAAATTTTGGAGAATGAGAACTTAACCCTATTATTGCCAGACTAGAGGCCCAATGCATGAAATTTGTGCAAGAGGCTCAGCCCTCGCAAACACGGTGGCTTGCCTCAGCCCTCATAGCCCTGGTTTCATCCAGAAGGTCATCCAGGAGGACATCCTGGAGGACATCTGGAAGGTCGTTAGCTGTCTGGTCTAATTAGCATATTATGCTTTTTTTATTATACATTCCTCCTTTTACAGAGTACTGTTTACTGAGGAAAGCCCTTAATATAATTAACATAAGAAAGACATCCTACAGTTCTATTATTTTGAAGTTAGGGCATGAATGTAGAACAGAAGACAATAAATAAACCTAAGTCATAAGTACTTAAAGACAAGGAATAATGCAAATCTTGGTCTAAAAACGAAACAGAACACCTCAGAAGGTAGGTAACCATCACTAATAGGGATTTTAGCTTTTGTTAAAAAAAAAAGAACGAAAAAGAACTTTTGTTCAAAGATAGTTCATGAGCATAACAGAAAGACTTTGGTGATAAGGACTTTGTTACTGAAATATAGGATAATTTTTTAGATTTCCTGTTAAGTGCAGAATTATATTAGCATACTCAAAGGTCAAATTGGCATTTCACAGGAAGAAAACTAAATTTTAAGCTTTTAATGTCATTCATTAAAATAATTTGTAGACAATTTTTTACAAAGATTTTTCTCATTCTATACTTATTAACATTGAGCAAACTTTGTCAACATTTTAACACATTTCACTGTTTTTTTCAAATTTATTAGTAACAAGTAATATAAACCAAAACTTACTTCCCTTTATATTTTTCACACTTGTTTTACACTTCCAAATCTGTCTTTTTTTACCTTCCCTCTTATTGGGGGCAACTAGACCTTTACATTTTAAGACAAAATCAAACCGATTTCACCTTAATAAACATAAAGATAGCCACTTAACAGATAAATACAAACTTATTTATGTCTTCTATAAATATCTCCTTAAGTCACTGTCTTATTATCTGTAACACTGTAGGTAGTTCATAGGAATAAACTTTCTTTAAGATATATTAGTTATTGTTTTAAATTATTTTAACAAAATTTCACATATAATTTAAAATATGTTACAGACAGAATAATAACATGATCAGCATCTTTTAAAAGTCTAAGATATTTGTAAGTATAAATTATTGGGGTTTTAATAATAAATAATTTAATCTTGCACAAACTAGAATATTTTGGTGAGGTTATGTTTTAATAGAGGCCCAGTGCACGAATTCGTGCACCAGTGGGGTCTCTTGGCCTGGCTTGCGGGATTGGGATGAAACTGGCTCTCGAACATCCCCTGAGGAGTCCTGGAGTGCAAGAGGGCACAGGCCAGGCCGAGGGACCCCACTGGTGCATGATCGGAGCCAGGGAGGGATGCTGAAGGTTGACCAGCTGGTAAGAAACTGGCTCTCGGACATCCCCTGAGGAGTCCTGGAGTGCAAGAGGGTACAGGCCAGGCCAAGGCACCCCACTGGTGCACGACGACCAGAGCCAGGGAGGGATGCCGAAGGTTGGCCAGCTCGTAAGGGACCATGGGAGGGCTCCAGGGCATGTCTGGCCCATCTTGCTCAGTCCAGATCAGCCAGATCCCAGCAGCAAGCTAACCTATCTGTTCTAGTGTCTGCCCCCTGATGGTCAGTGCACATCATAGCGAGTGGTTGAGCAGCCTTAGCATATCATTAGCATATTACACTGATTGGTTGAATGCATGACTGCATAACCATACACTTAGCATATTAGGCTTTTATTATATAGGATACTCTGTAAAATAGGTGGGAAAGATAAAAAAAACAATTTTAAAACTGAAATTATCAAATTAGCCTAATTTATCCATGGATTCAGTTTGATTTAAATATCAACTGATTTTTTTCCTACATTTTTACACTAAATGTTAAAAATTGTTCAAATGTTGCTTAAATTGTACTTCACTTTTCTATTTTTCCACATCATCATTTTTTTCTTTTCTTTTTCTTTTTACCTTCTCATCTTGCAAATTATTCAGCAAAACCATTCTTAACTCATGGCTAAATGTAGTTTCTTTCTGATATGAGCAAATATCTAAAACTTTAAAAGTTGGAAGTTTGAGACATTAGAAGTTCAACTATATTTTCTTTTTAATTTCTAGTAATTCTTGAGATCACTTAAATTAAGAATATATCTAAAGCCAACCAGAGCAGAAGCTAAGAAATCTTATAATCCAGTTTATTTTCTGAAGCTAGGAAAAATATTGATGTGTTTGCTCAGAAATACATTTCATAGAAAGACAGCCAAAGAACCCAGTGAAATCTTGGGTGAGCTCTGGAACTCAGGAGACATTTGTAGATAGATCTGTCACATATGCTATTTTTCACCAGTTGTTAGCTAAACTGTGGTTTAAGTTAGCAGTGCAAAGGTAACGCTTATTTTTCACCTTGTTGTCAGCCTGTAGTTGGGTACTGGAGTGGACTTCCAGAGGTGAGAGGTGAGAGCTGGTCACTCCTAAGAGCCCTTTGGATTCTCAGGAAGTCAGGGAGTTCCAGAGATATAGACTGCTGCCTTCCCATTCCATCCATATTCACAGCTAGTCACATGATTGTTAGCACACCAAGAAGAACTCTCTTCAGTGCCTCCTCTTCTCTCCAAGCCACAAAACAAGTTGCAAAATGTTTTCTTCCTACTATACACTCCTTCTCCTTTATTAGTAAATATGCTTTTCTGAAGTATATATCTTTAGAATGTTCACAAAATGATTCTTAGAACCAAGTTACCTAAGATGTTTCATGTTTGTAGTAGAGTGCAAGGGTAGTACATCTGCTAACTGGCCCAAGAAACATAGAGGGTTATGGCTATAAATATATGATTTTTTAAAAATCCTTGCCTGGGGATATGATTTATTAATTTTAGAGAGATTGAGTGAGATGAGGGGGTGGGGGGTCTGTTGACTGTGAGAGGGAGGCTTTGGAGCAGAATGAGAGCTGTTCTTGTTAAAGGTCCAATCAAGTGGACCATGCTAGGCTAGGACTCCTCAGTTCACAGGCAGACACTGCTCAATTTTTTGTCAATGCTGAGTTTTATTCATTGAAACAGAGAACTATAAAGCTGCTCCATCAGAAGTTCTGCTGAGGCAGGAATGATATCTTCCTATAGTCAAAGCTAAGTTCAGCCAAAGCTGAGAGTGAAGAAATACAACCACAGAGGCCACCATTTCCCTTGGGTCATACACCCGCCTGGCTGTGAAGAAGAGAACCACTTCCACCTGCAGATAGAGACCCTGTGGGATCTCATAGGTCCTGTGAGGAACTGCTGGTGAGGCTGGACACCCAAACACCCAGACCTCACTAAGACAGGGGGCCAGGTTTCAGAAACTTGAAATATGAGACAGCGCTACTCTTTTTCAAAATCTGTAATGGTTTAAATCAATCGAGCTAGCAATCAGAAGCTTACTATTTGCCAAATTCTTTTGCAAACTATTCAGTGTTTAAATCTAACTTCCAAAATCTTGACTTATGGTTCTCCTGGGCCCTAAAGAGAAGGAATTTATGCCATTATAAGTGGCAGTCTCCAGGACATCTGTAATTGCTGTTTACACTGTGAGGTGTCCAGAGATATCTGAAGACTGCTTTGCCATGTTATTTCATACAGACTAATATAGCAGCAATATTAATTATAAACAAAAACTTATTTTGGCAAACATATTGCAAATCTACTAACTCATGGATAACTTTAGTTCTCAGATTTTCACCTGTCTTGGTGGATTCCAGGAGATGCTGTCTTATTCCAAAATAATCTTGTCACTATA
>NW_006289813.1:11243486-11249196 GCF_000327345.1 Myotis davidii | reverse complement strand
AGCTAAGTGCATTATTTTATAACACTTTTTAAACATAACACTCAGAGAGTGATGCCTACCTACCTTGACTCTAAATTTTTGGGGGATATGTCTCTTTTTAAAAAATTCAATTTATATATCTTTTTGGGATAGGTCTCCTTTTAAAGCATATTTGCCACTGTCCTTGAATATAAGTAATAAAATATTGAGTAGCTATTTTGTCTCTGCATATTAAAATTATAACTATAAAGCTGTTTTGATAAAATGAATAACAAGCTAAATCTATTGTTATGCAACAGTTTCCTGGGATTGTTATTATTCATGTTTCAAGAGAGGAGTTTCATCATGCTAAAGGTTGCTGTGTTTGATGATGGAGAAGAGAGAAGAGGACCTTAATGACCACCTAATTCTCCTTCCTCCTTTCTATCACTGGTGAAAACATGGAGTTGTTAAATTAAATGACTTGTTTGAGGTCTCCGGATTTGGGTCTCATTTTAATATATTTTAAAATGTTTGTGGGAACATTTACCTGAAGTTGTGGCAATGAATGAATCCAGATAAGTTAATTATCTTTCAAGGAGTGATCTCAACAAAACAATAGAATTTGATCAATCTATGGCTCCAACCAGAGTAACAAGAAGTCTGTTTTTTTGTACCAAGACAATATGTAACATGTTTAGACCATATCACTGCCCTGAGTGGTGTAGCTTAAGAACTTCTGTTCCCCTCTTTGTAGGTTTTTTATGGGAAATGAGAAATGGAAGTGAAAGATGGGGTAGTTGATATTCAATAAAACCCTCAAGAAGGCATATAGATAAAAAGGAAATCTGTAAATTCTACCTTCTCATCAGGTGACCCCTTGTTTCATCAAAATGGCTCCTGCCCAACCAACCTAGAAGGAAAATGCCATGACGTAAAGGGCACGTGCTTCCCAGTAAACTCAAGACTACTGGCTTAAACCTTGTGTCCCATGCATGGCAATTTAGCAAGCTGAGAGAAGACTCAGTTTCCCAGCACCTGTCTTTTCTGAGAAAGATTGTCATCTGTCATTTTTCAAAGAAAATACTGATGATTGGCAGCAAATTTTACTGTCCCTAAAGAGACATGTACTATCTTGGTAAACCTTCTCGCTCATCCAGGATTGAATGGGAAACCAAAGATGATCTTTGAACCACCCTGATCATCAAGGAAAGTCTCTTTTCATGTGGAAGAAATATGCAGTGAGAGAATAGGCCCATTTTTTTTTACTAGAAACTGGGCAAAATGTCTGAGGGAATAACATGAGCAGGGAATGATTTTATTGATGACTAAACAAGAGCAAATATTTCTGCCAATCATCACTTACACTGTTAGCCTAAATAGTCAACCTATTTAAGGATTGGCTAAGGCCAATCAGGTTTTACTAATGCCTGGGGGACTTTTATAGTCCACACAAATGAGTTCTAGGTTTAATGTATAGGTTTTGTAATAAGGAAAATTTGTAAGGGACAGACAAACAAAATTTGTTTCTAAGACAAAGTTGAGGTAAGGTAACAATTCATATACAGCAATAAAAGGAAAACTGACTTTGGGGTTATGTGAAACTAAATTAAGTGTCTCAAGAAAAAGTCACTAAAACTATAAGTGAGCAGACTTAAGGTTAATACTAGTCAAGCATTTAAAATTAGTTTAAGAGAAAAGGCATGATCAGAGTTAAAGTTTTCAGACCAAATAATAATTGCCCCCAATGGACATGAAATTTAACTGAACTCCCTCATTGGTGGCCAGGAGGGAAAAACATTGATGATCCACACCTTGAAAATTAGTGAGCCAAGGTATAAGTGGGTTGGCAAACATTTTTTTAAATTTTATCTTTTTTCTTCTCTTATATACCCCAACCATTTTATCCACTAACCACAATCTTTTCCTAAGTCCCCATGGTGGAAACCTAGAAAGAACAGCAATGCAGACTAGAGTGGACAAGGGAGACCCTACCCACTAGATCCCCATTGCACTCATTCCCACATGGCTTCTCTCTAAGCCCACCCCTGACTTCAGGTGCAGCTGCGGTGGACACTTTGGTATAAAATACAGACTCATTACATGTTGGTAGAGTCTGACCATGATGGTTAATTTTATGTGTCTACTTGGTTGGGCTGTTGTTTGTCAAACACTAGTCTAGTAGTTTCTGTGAAGGTATTTTTTAGCTGTGATTAGCACTTAGATCAGTAGCCCCCACCTCCAGTCCTTGTGCACCCCCTTCCCCACTGCATTTGGTGCTCCTTGCTGCATGGAGGCTGCCTGGCTGCAGGGTCCAAGCCTGAGGAGGAGTGTGATGAGGCAACCATGGCCCTGTGAGTGGGGAGGTACCACAAGGCGTCTGTCCTGGGCACTCGACCATTAGGGAGGGAAACACCTTCTGACTTGTCAAAAGGGGATGACAGGCTAGATTTCCTGCTACTCTACCAGCTCCAGGATTCTCCATTCCTCCTAGTTATGATACCTGGAGCAGCCCAGACTGGGATCTTCCTTGTTTTCCACAGCTGCTCTCAACACCATACAGGTGATGGTGTCATCAGAGCTCATTTCTGAGGTTTTCAGAGAATGGACACTCTGACCATGCTCACAGTCATGTCTTTCAATGATCCATAAATGCAGCAAATGCAGAAAAGCTGGAGATTGACCTGGGAGCTAAAGATATTGTACCTCCCCTGACATCTGTGCTGGGCTGGAGCCACAGCTTCGTCCCCTCTCTGTCCCCAGGGGCTGACTAAGCCAGGACATTGGATGAGGGCAGCAATGAGAGGACTGCCCCGTGAAATGAGAATGACAGGCTAGTTGGACTTGGATAGTTGCTAAGCGAGGCCATGTGTCCCAGTTAGCTTCCCAATGGCAGAGTCCGCCTGGGAAGAGAATACCTTAAATGTCCTGAGCATTAGGACACGGGAGAGTGACTCAGCAACACGCAAGAGTTCCTGGGTTAAGAGGACATAGAAAAAGAGAGACAGGCATAGTGGCTACTTGTCCCATTTACTCTTATTTCAACCTCTGCCTCCTCTGGTCTCAGAGGTGTTGCTGGGAGAGGGCAGCCTGCTCTGCCAGCCTCGAGCAGGTGGCACACATGGAACTCACCTGGGATGCACAGCAGAAGGTCCAGTCACTGCCTCTGTCCACTCCCCCCTCCTCCCCACTTCAAACTCTGTCCCCTGACACACTCTCAGTGCCTAAAGGCCCTGGCTGTATGGATCTTCCCTCAAGAGCACTGGTTCTCAACCTGTGGGTCACGACCCCTTTGGCGGTCGAACGACCCTTACACAGGGGTCTCCTAAGACCATCCTGCATATCAGATATTTACATTACGATTCATAACAGTAGTAACATTACAGTTATGAAGTAGCAACGAAAGTAATTTTATGGTTGGATCACAACCTGAGGAACTGTATTTAAAGGGCCGTAAGGTTGAGAACCACTGCTCAAGAGTGGTAAATGTAACACCAAGGTTCCTTAGGAAGGGAACCGTTTAAAATGCAGTAGTGCTCGCCCATGTTTGAAAATGATGTCATGGTCAGAGCACACACCACACATCAGGCCTTGATGGTTGGGGAAGTATAAGATTATTTAGAGTGGGCAAGAACACCTAGACAAGAACCTGTGCCCATCCTTTAAAAAAATTAATCTCTTGGTTCACGTTATGTTTGTGTTTTTTTGTTCTTTCATATTTCTATCTGTTGAGTTGTTTTAATTCTGAAGGCCTATGAATACACAGGGCTGCTTTTTTCAATAAGGCTGCTAATCTCTGCCATTAAAAAAAAAAAAGCCACCTGGGGTGGCCACATTATGCCACAAGTTCAAGGACAGGGCTGACACATTTGGAGCAAGTGTGCTAAATTTCACTGACGAAGGGATAATTTTCTTGTTCCAGAATTAGACTCCCAGACAATATCTGTCAGAGAGGTATGGGGCCACAATGCCCAGGGGGTATTTTATTTCATTACATTAATTGTATTCTCTTCAAATTTACATAATAATTAGAAACATTTAAAACCTATTCAGGGTTAACAAACTTTGAAATTATTTTTTTTAAATATTAGCGAAAACCCTAAAAAAATAGCACACAGATCAAAAGGTATTTGTGGAAACTAAACCTTAAGGCAAAGTCTCTGCATCCCACTTGAAATGAACTTGGATCATCCATTTTATTCTGTCAGGAAGAAATCTGATATTAATGATTCTGAATTTCCTCTTGGGTAGAAGATGTCCCTAGATTTAGTTTCCAGAAGTTTCTAGTGTGGTTTCTGAGGCCTGACTGGTTTACGGAAGGAGCTTCTGATCATTAGCATCCAGGGAAGTGAAGAGAGGACAGTTGGTTGGTGTTTGGGTTCCATATTTGTCATACCCTACATGTCCCTTCTTTCGGATTCATTTATAGGTGTGAAGGGGTATCTGCTCAGTGTAAGATGTCCCACAAACCTTTCACAATTGCCTAACTAAATCTGAATTAAAAGTTTTGTTTCTAGGCAACTATCTCTCATCTCATGTGCTTATTCTTTATTCAGTCTTCTCACAAACTAAAGACACAGAGGCCTTGGTAGTGTATTTTCTACTTTAAACTTCACCAGTGATCCATAAGTTGTTATTTCATTATTAGTCTCTAGCTTAATTTTATTTTAAGCCCATGAAAAACAATCTTTAGCGTAAAGGACTCTGTATTTGGTTTTGGAACATATAGTTGCATAGTCTGCCATTGTCTGTACTGCTCAAGAGTAAATAATGAAAGGCAAAGACAAAAACAACTAGAACAGCTATTTTCAGGCCTCCATGCTCCTGGTAAGCAAAGCTAATTAAACTTCACCCTCATGCTAAGGCCGAATGCAGTCTAAAAATCCCACCTCATCGTCTCTTTCTTTATTGAACTTTCACGCCTCAGTTCCCTCGCTGACTGTTCTGGCTGTTCGGAGTCCCATTTTTTTCTCTTGCTTAATTAAACCACACACATTATTCAAAATCCACTTTAGATGTCTTCTTGGGGAGACCATTCACAGTATGAGCTCCCCCTCATCCTGCTCCCCCACAGACTGCTGCTTGGATCATCACAGAACTCCAGGTTGCCCAGTGTCCTGTTTCATAGCTGATGAAGAAGCCATATGAAACTTCAGTGATTCTCCTGGGCCTTCTTATGGAGGTGCATAGTAAATATATTTGTTGCTATTATAATATTTGTTTAAAATATTTGTTTACTCCATTAGAATATGACTTTTTAAAGAAATATGTTATCCTTATTCATCTTTTGTTTTTCTTCTCCTCCTCCTACCTAATACTCATCCTTGAATGTAAGAGGTATGCAAAAGTTGACTATTTTTTTAGCTTTCTTTTTCACATTGCTCATAATTTTGTCTTTAAGTCAGGGTTTTCTTTTCTGCCTGCCCATGTGTGGTAGGTGGAATAATACCCTCATGCGCCTGAAAAGATGTCCATCCCTTATCCTGCATGTCACCTTACTGGTAACAATGACATTGTAGGTGTGGTTGAGGTTACTGTCAGTGAGGAGAAAATTTCCCTCTACCTGTCTTGAGTTATTATGGATGGACTACTAATAAAATTGGCACAAGACCAAATTAATGGGGGGGGGGAATTAATTCATGCTCACAAGAGATTATAAATAATGCTCTGAGAAATGCTGAACCAGCCAGTTTTTTTTTTCTTTCTAATTTTTAGATAGAGAAGCAATAAATCTGTGAATATTTGACAGGAA
>NW_006289813.1:11238524-11242475 GCF_000327345.1 Myotis davidii | reverse complement strand
GCTTCTGTTGCTGTGAACATATGAATGGCTGTGTTATTACCATAAAAGGCATTGCTCTGGGACCATAAAACTGGCTATAAACCTTTACCATCCTCAGAGCTTCTTGGATTTAATACAGTGAGCTAATAAACTCTGACTCCCACATACATGTTTTCTCAATGTCGGTCATTATAACTCACCAAATCATGGGAAACAGTGGCAGCAAACTGTCTTTATTCACAGCTAAATCTGAACAATTCAAACAGTATGAATGGACACCTTTGATTTCACACCCACAGCAATATAAGTAACAGAGTGATGTTGCAGAATAGAGTAGTTGTTGCCAAATTATTACTTGTCACTCATTTATAAGCACTGCTCAAAAGATACCATAAATTCCTGCTCAGTCTTTACATTGAAGTTGTTCCTTCATTTTAGTTCAACCAAGATATTAAACAGGAAACAGCAAGTAAATCATAGCTTCCCCTGGGAACTGCAGGGACCTGTGATTAGAGAAGGCCGTTGGAGAGACATGCTCACACACTGCCATGGTGTGCTACCCTGGTGGCTGCACTTCCAAAACTGCCAGGGACACATGGGACTGGGTCCTTAAGAGATGGCCTGGTTCTAGCCTGTTTATCTAAGGTCAAAGTAATCCACACTGGGTCTTCATCATTCATTCCTCAATTTAGAATTTTCATATCGTTACCTTCTTGAAATTTGAGGATGATGATATAGATTTCTAATACGTTGTTTCCGTACAAAATGTTTACACTTTAAATTAAACATTTATAGGGAAATTAAATTAGGAGGAATTTTGGAAGGCATCATGCTGTTAGGATCTAAGTGCATTTTTGACTCAGAATTTTTGACTGATATCTATAATAATAAAAGCGTAATATGCTAATTAGACCAGACGTCCTTCTGGACGACCTTTTGGACAAAGCCCACGCTGTGAGGAAAGCCCAGGTCCCAGGTGCCAGAGGAAAGCTGATGCTGGCAGCTAGGGGAAAGAAGGCCTACTCTTGCACAAATTGAGTGCATCGGGCCTCTAGTACATATATATGTCAATAATGTGTGTGTGTAGAGAAAGAGAGATGACAGCATACCTGGCATACCTGTATATATTTTCTGACACAGGGCATTGAACACATTCCACATTTCTGTGTCTGTTCAAGTTAAATAAAATTTCTATAGTAAGCCCTGCAAATGAGATCAGAACTCTCACCAAATTAGCAAATGCAGAGCCAAAGATAAATTTCATCTTTTACATATTCTCTTGGGAGACTTCTAGGCATTCAAATATAAAATGAGGAGCAAGATAACCTCCATGGTGAACCCAATTTGCTTTTGTGTCCTAACCAAAGCATGTAATAATCACTTGTGGTAGATAGTGGTCCAGCTTGCTTTATTGTGCAGAAAGAAATGAGACACATAATAGGCAATATCTCAGGCTGCCGGAAGCCAGCTCTGCAGGTGTCACGGTGGATGGTGCAGGCTGCTGTTCATTTCACTTGTCCACAGGAGTCCCCACCCCCTGAGACAATGAGCTAATCCGTGTCCTGTCTGCGACAATCAGAACAGCCCTGGCCCTGGCACTCCTACCAGGAGCGGGGGTCTTTCTGAGGGAAAATGGCTATAAAACTAAACTCAGATGCCAACTGCAAAGCACGTCAGCACCCGAGCCTTGAGGCTATGCGTGGAGAATCAAGTGACAGAAATTAATGTCCCCATGTCTGCTTGTTTCAAAGCTGGTTACCATGCCAAACAATTGTCAGGTTTCCCCTCAGGCTAAGAATCATGGAGTGTGGGGCTCTCCTAGTCCTTGGACGGACAGGATTAACAGTGCAGCCACTTTGTGGGGAACAATTCAGTGGAGGTGTCAGCCACGTCCCTTTGCTGAAAGGCTTCATGATCCCAGGTGCTCTGTATGCCAGGGATTTCACCACCTGTTATATAGTGACCAGAGTGAGGGCCAGAAGGCTGAAGATTGGCTTCTTAGTACTTGCTTTGCCTTTGACATGTCGCATTAACAAACCCTGAGAATTTTTGAATATTATTTTTTCTCCTTAAAGTAGGGATAACTTTACTTTCCCTAACTATTCTTCAAATAATTATTTTCCCATACTGTTTACTTGTTAGTTAGTTCCCTAAATAGCAATCACATGAAAGTAAATTTCTCTGCCAAAGTGTAAATTTCTCTGCCAAAGCATGATGAACTATTACTATCACAGCCTTTGTATCTCAAAACCAAAAATAAAAATGTCCCCTTTTTATCAGTAAATTAGAAAGCATGATCCCCACTTCTCACATCCACAGGGGAGTTTGCCAAAGAGAAATCCATCACCTCACCTGCGATGAGGAAGCAGGACGATTCAGAAGGAGGCAGAGCCCCTCTTCCCTGGTTTCTAATCGCAGGGGAAGCTCTGGGGAAAGGGTCATGATCAGAGTTGAACGTTGGGCAAGTAAACTCTTGACAGCCCAGGATATCTCCAATTACTTTCAAAGATACTAAATTACCAGGTATCATTTTAACCAAAATTGATTTTAATTCACTTTTAGAGGGGGTTGGTCAGTCATGCTGAAAGTGTATCCATTAGACTGGCTCATCGAAAATGGTTGGGAGACAGGTCTTTAAAATAACAATCACTAATATTAATCCCAGGTCTTTTTTCAAGAGACTCACAGCACAATCCCAGCATTGATCTTATCGATCTTCATAAAAACCTTGGGGAGGAAGGAGGAAAACAAACACAGCCTTAATTTTCTGACTAAGGGAAGACACAAGTGAGGCTGGGACCCAGCAGGGTGGGGCAGGTGTCTCTGGTGATCTCTAGATTTTTCTGGATAGTGTGAGCTCCTTTCCCCTCGTAAATTGCAGTGTGGCATGAATATTCATGAGATCAAACCACTTACCCTTATCCTATGTATGCTATCACCATCAACAGCTTTCAGGCTTTTAAATTCCACTCTGAAATTATTCAGTCCTTTGATTCTTTTTTTAAAGTAACACTGTTTATAAAAGCACCCTGGTGCTTACATAATTTGTGGAGGCAAATGTGAAATTAGAAGACTTTGAATTTATGCTCCCAGAGTAGAAGACATCTGCTTTTGGGAAAACAAAAGGACATAAATTCAATATTAGACAAGAATTCCAGTCTCTCCTCCCCCACTACGGCATTTCAGACACAAGGATTTAATGACCAGCTAGACCAAGTTCTGCTAATTAAGCGTCTGCACATAGAATATAGTGGATTTATTATTTCCAAGCCTTTAATGTCTAATTATTTACAGAACATTTAGCCGAGGGCAGAGAAACCATAAAAGAGTCTCATGACCTTCAGGCTCTTTGTAAAGTGGGTTCCTGGCAGGGGGAGCCTGAAACAGGCCTACGCACAGGAAATCCCAGTGGCTTTTCTTTCCAACTACTGCACAGCATCAACTTAATTATCTCCCAGCCACGGTGCAGGGGAGATGTTGGGATGCGAGTCCCATGGATTGTTAGCATGCTACTCTGATTTTACATAATGACTTTTTCTCAGTGTTACCTTCATTGTGTCTGACAATTATCAATTAAAGGACACAAAGAAAACATGTATGCTAGAGCCTGAGAGCTAATGTTTGCCTGACCCTACTATTTTCAACTAAGTAGATGTTCTGTCTATGTGTGCAGGGAATGGTATATGCAAACAGACAGGCACATAGTTCCTCTATATCCTCCAAGTTATTTCCAAATTAAAACATAGGGTGTGAGTGGTCAGAGCAAGGAAGGTTCATAGAGAGGCATATCTATGATTGTGAACATTTTGAACAGCTTTATTGAGTTACTAGAGGCCCGGTGCACAAAAATTTGTGCACTCGGGGGGAAGGGGAGTCCCTCAGCCTGGCTTGTGCCCTCTCGCAGTCTGGGACCCCTCGGGAGATAATGCCCTGCTGGCTTAGGCCTGCTCCTGGGTGGCAGAGGGCAGGCCC
>NW_006289813.1:11221825-11237785 GCF_000327345.1 Myotis davidii | reverse complement strand
GGTTTGCAGCTGGTCACAGCCCTTTCAGGGTGGGGGTCCCCACTGGGGTGCCTGACCAGTCTGGGTGAGGGGCTGAGGGCCGTTTTCAGGCTGGCGGGTGTCTGAAGCTCCCAACCTCTCCTTTTTTCTTTCTTTCTTTCTTTTTTTTTTAATTCTGGGCCAGCTTTAGCTTTGAGGCTTGGCTCCAGCTCTTAGGCCTCCACTACTGAAAGTAGGTTTCTGGCCTTTGCTTACAATGTTGCGATCCGGCTGGCTGAACCCCGGCCTGAGTAAAGCAGGATTCAAGGGTTTTGTTTAGCATCTATATTTGTTACATAGTTGCAGCTCAGAGGCCTGCAGCAGCAGTCAGGGAATGTTGTAATCCTCCGTCACTGAAGCAAGCAAGCCTTATGTTAGTTTCAAGCTGCCTGGCTGCCAGCCGCCATCTTGGCTGGCAGTTAATTTGCATATCTCACTGATTAGCCAATGGGAAGGGTAGCGGTTGTATGCCAATTACCATGTTTCTCTTTTATTAGATAGGATAATTCACATACAGAATTCTCCTATGTAAAGTGTGCAATTTACTGGGTGTTTGTATATTCACAGATGCATGCAATTATCATCACAGCCGATTTTAAGATATTTAATCACCTCAGGTAGAAAACCCATACCCTTTAGTTAATACCCACATCTGCCCTCCCCATTTTCCAGAGCAGGTGCACATAGTTCATTCCCACCAGCCTTGTATGGGAGCTTTAAAGGGTCATTCAGTTTTTTGTGTGTTTTTTTTTCATGCCTTACGTTCTATACCACCCATCCCTGGCAATCTCATTCTCTCTGAGTGGGAATAAGGCCACCAGGCACCCATTCTTATTCTCTTCATCATCAAACTTTCCTGCATAGACATGGTATTTGAATCCCTTAGCAAAACCCTATCACTGACCAGAGGCTCCCTGATTGGCCACATGACAGGGTGGACCAGAGGATTACTCCATTTCATGTAAAGGGCTCCCCCTCTGGTGGCTCCATGCATTACCAGACTTGCCAAGGTTACCTCCTTTTCTTCCTCTGAGTGGCTCTGTGAGGTGAGGCTTCAGAAGGTAGCTTCTTTCTAATTCAAGTTCAGCCAACTCTGTGTGACAGGGACCCAGAAGCATCCTCTCTCAACCTTATTTACCTCATATATAAACATGCTGGATCAAGAATAAAACATCACAAGGTAACACACAAAGTAACTGTCCATCCCCATGCATTTCCTTCCTTTCTTCCTTTCTTCCTTCCTATAGGATAAGTGTGAGGTCACAGAGTCCAATCTATTTATTCAGCTCACTCAATGAAAAAAGGGCAAAAACTGTGACTCACACTCTGATGTTTTAACTAAAACAAATGAATTCTTTTGGCATACCAGTTTGGGCTTGAGTAATGTTCTTATTTGTTGGAAACAATAAATATGAGAAAATTTAGGTCTCTGGTGGATGGCTAATTAAATTTATTCACTTCTTTTCTTAAATACTGAGATGCCTTTATTACCTTGTAGCATTAAATTGTTGGTGTGTTAGTTGTTTTCTAGTTATTACTATAGTCATACTTTGCAGTCTCATTTTAGTAATAGTTTTATAAAACACAAGTTTCTTGCATCCACTGATCTAGACCGTATGTGGTGGTAATTTTTTTTTATAAAGGGCTACATAGCAAAGAGTTTCATTTTGGCCAATCATGGGGCTCTGCAGTGATTACTCACCTCTGCTGTTGCAGGCAAAAGAAGGTATAGATGATAGAAAGTTATAGGCATGGTTAGATTTTATCTAGAGGAACATCAGGATGCCACACTAACTCCTGGACACTTGGGAAGTGGTTGCTGAGATAAGGACACTGTCTTCTCCATAGAGGATGTGGGAAGGACAGTGGGGTGGGGTTGAGGTTACTGCCCTCACATTCATTTACAGAGTCCTTGCTGATAACTTTCTTGAAGTCCACGTTAGAAGATGAATATCAAAGATATTTATGAGATAGGCAAATGGTGGTTTATTAAGTGAGTTACCAAGGAGGGACAAGAATATTCACTATGTTGCATCTACCAGGAAGAGCAACATCAAGTGACTTCAGTGGAACACAGTCACCCAGATAAGAAAGGAAGCCAACTTCTGAGGCCCAGTCAAGTAGGTGAGAGAAAAACAGGAGAGAAAAAGACTGCAGATAAGGGTATATAAGCAGCCCTTTTCCTGGGGATGACCTAGTGCAGAACCGTCAGAGGTGTGTCTTCGCCAATGAGGTGGAGCTGAATCTCCTTGGTAGACTATCTCACAGGAACAGGGGGACCCAGGATGGAGAGGATTTTGGAAACTGTGTGAAATTTTGTGATTCTTGCTGTGGAACATCTAGAGCTTGCTCATCATTCAACTTATGGCAGGTGAGTGGGTTTTGTGGATCTGGCTAAAGATTTGAGCTTGTGAATATACGTACTTTGTATCATTATCACCTAAAACTCAATGGCCACCTCCTATTGCTAGGCACTGTCCTGTGTGTTAGATCTTCTGATATATGTATCACATACATGGTAAGATTCAGTGATAAATATAAGTTATGGCAACAAGACCCTGCCAGATAAGTCAATCTGGGCAATTGCATCTTGAAAGTAAATGGACTGAACTAGAACCTAAGAAGACAAGGCTGGAGGCTTGGTGTATTTCTTATGATTGCTGTGTAACAAATTACCCCCAAACTTCAAGGCTTAAACTACCTGAGATTCTGTGGCTCAGGAAGTCCTATTAATTTAGCTGGGTGGTCCTGGCTGAGGTTTTTTCATTTAATCTATTGGCTGGGGCTACAGTCATCTCAGGATTTGGGGGAGGGCTGCTTCCAAATGTACTCATGTAATTGTTGGCAGGCCTCAGTTCTCTGCTGACTATTGGTCAGAAATTTTAGTTCCGTACCACGTGCGTCTTTCCTGGGAGCTGCTCACAACATCACAGTTGGCTTTACCCAGACAAGAACAAGCAAGCTGAGACCTGAGAGAGAGAAAGAGATAGGAAGAGAGAGCCAAAATGAAAGTTGATGTTATTTTTATAACCTAAATTGGAAGGTGACATCATTATTTCATATGGTACTGGTCACATAGACCAACCCTGGTACAACATGGGAGAGGCTTCCCAAGGGTGTACATGCAAGGAGACAGGACTCACTGAAGACCACCTTGAAGGCTGGCTATCACACCTGCATTATCTTTGGAATGAACACATCTCCAGACAGTTTCCAGGCTCAGCTGTTGGGAGGTATTCATATGCTTGGGAACAGATTGAGATGGGTTCCATGTCACTGGGGAGAGTGACAGCCTACCAGCTGTGGATGATCCCAAAGGCTGCACCAAAGGGCTGCCCATTATCTCTGCTCCCCACAGGAGGCAGTGTTAGTTAAACACACCGACATCAATGTACAATGAGAGCAATCACTCTTCTTGTCAGGTTGAAAACACCCACAGATGTGTGGACTGTGAGAGGGAGAAGCTGGCAAAAAAAAAGTGAAAGATGGAGAGATGGAAAATATCTCGTTAGGAACACTCTAAGGCATTGGTTACAGATAGAAAAATGATATTTTTCATCATAAGTAATGTAGACAGTGTAGCCTAACATGTAAAAGAAATCCTCCTTTGGAAAGTACACCCCGATCACAAAAGCTAATATCTTTCTGTGTCAGACAAACTCACTGGCTTTTTGATAATAAATGTCTGAACAATCACACTCCTTAAAACCCATCCATGGCTCTTGGAGAAAGCGTCAAAAGAGAGTCTTTTTAAAAAGTGATGAGCTACCCACACATCCATCAAGTTATTCCCTGCTAAACAAAGCCGCCACTCTCCTCAATCTGGTGCCTGCATTTCCCTCTGTCCTGTCTGTAAGGAGATGAAATGGAGAGACACACAGGCTATGAGGGAAAAATTGAGAAGTGCTTCTTCTGAGGGACCTAGATGCATGTCACTGTTGAGTGAAAACTCCTAGGGCAGCGTGAGGAAGCTCCACTCAGCAGTTGGCCACTTTCACTTATGTGTCCCCACAGATGATGCTCAGCAGTGAAGTTCACATGAATGGCAGGTATGGACCAAGGAGAAATTCACTGGGATTATGGGAGGTTCAGACAGATCTCAGCAAATAGCAGAGCCGCTATGATCTGATCTTTATGTGAAATAGCCACCTGTGAGCGAGGGGAGGGGAGGGCATTGTGTATTGTGAACTTAAGCTCAAAGAAAGCTGATGCAGACTTATGCAAATAACTTGTTTCTAATAGCATGCAATTCAAAGTTCTGAAAAGTTCCTCATGTTAGAAATCAGCTCAGTTTCATGCAAGATCTATGCCCTTGATTTCCATCAAAAGCAGCCATCCTCAGGTAAAGCAGTAACCACATGGAGTTGTCAGTCATTTACATCTGCCACCAGTTCCTGCAAGTGGACACACAAAAATATGATCTTCAGAGGAGAGATAAATAAGAAGGAAACTTTGGGGGTGTTCAATGTTAAACAAAATATTCCATTATCAAAAGCTTTTCTAAAAGAGAGGGAAGGTGGGGATGAGGGGTGGGTAAGGAGAGATTAACCAAAGAACTTGTATGCACATATGCATAACCCATGGACACAGACAGTAGTGTGGGGAAGGCAGGGGAAAGGGGTGCTGGGTGGAAGGGGTCAATGGGAAAACTTTCAACAATAAAGATAAATTTAAAAATAATAAAAAAGCACATAAATAAAATAAAGGTTGTATTGAGCCACATATTAGTCAGAAAAGACTGGGTTCTGGGACATACAGTCTGCACCACCAGCAGCAGGATAGATGGTGGAGGAAAACATGTATATTGCCCCGGAGTTGACTGGCTGTTTTACACATTATGTTTTGGAAAATAAAGATGTAAGTTGTTTGGAAATAATTTACACTGAACAGATAATGGGGGTGGGAAAAGGGGAAGTGGGGGCAGTTCTAAGATAGGTGCACAGCCCAAGGGAGAAATATTTACTACTTTGATTGGTCATGGGCAATAGTCCTGAAAGTTCGTGTTTAAGCAGGATGCAGTGGTGTCTGGTGGTCAGCTAACAATCAGGAATGGGAGCAGTCTATTGCTAGTTGGCCCAAAGCTATGAACTGTGTAATTACTCCTGTCTCTTTCTCTCACTCTCAAGCCTGCTGTAATTTAATTTAGGACAGCTCAGAATGTTTCTCTTAGTATTGTGTGAGTGGAAAATAAAGAGGCTCAAGGGATCTGGGGCTAAGATGAGGACCCAGATGATAGGGGTAGAAGAAGTCTTTCATAAAAAGTTAGACTGAAATTTCAATTTCAGTCTGGGTTTGGTCTTGGCTAAAGCTATCCACACTCTATTTGCATTATATCAAACTAGAGGCCCACTGCATGAAATTTGTGCATGGAGGTGAGGTGGGTGGGGGGAGTCCCTCAGCTTGGCCTGCACCCTTTCCAATCTGGGATCCCTCTCGCAATCCAAAACTACTGGCTCCTAAGTGCTCACCTGCCTGCCTGCCTGATGCCGGAACTGCTTCCCTGTTAGGAGTTGCTAATGCTGATGGCTGGAGGTGAGTGCCTTCTTTTCATACTTTTTACCACAGATTTCAGGATGGTTGTGCTTGCGTGTGCCTCCATTGGGAGTGGCCTCCGCTCCAAGGCAGAGTGACGTTAGTGCTGGGCAGGCCTGCATGCACCTCTGCTGGGGGTGAAAGTCCTGGCCCCCATCCCCGCCCACCAGCTCCTGTGTGAGCACAGCTTGTTGAAAGACCCCAGTGCAGGAGTGCTGAGAGCTCTCTGCCAAGGCCCTGTCCCTGTCCTGATGCCCCCTTCGGGATGGGTGGCAAGGCAGACCTGTACGCACCTCCACTGGTCGGGCGGGGCGCTCCTGACGGCAGCCTCATGTCCACCGTTAGGACCAATTAGCATATTACCTCTTTACATATATAGATAATGCTAAGAACCCCTCACCCCCCAATTTTGGTGCACCTTCAAATTACCTGGAAAGACTTTTAAAATTGCAAGATTTTACCCTTAGAGATGATGACATAATAGACTTGGGATGTCCTTTTTGACATCCTTGGTGTTTGAAGCATGAGATTCAGGATCATATTTGGAGAAACATGAATGAGAGAAAACATGAATGAGTTTGATGGCAAGTTGTCAGAGATCCTAGGCAGGAAGGTCAAGAGAAAGTGCTGCGGTTACCCAGTCATTATTGAATATGGAAAAGTTTCAGAGTCATCACACCTTGAATCAGGTCCAAATAATGTTATTAAAGCTTTCAGGAACATGCCTGATAATCCAAGCAGAGCCATATTTAGCTATCGTCTTCATCCCGTGAAGTATTTGGCTATGGAGACTTGGTCTGTGCATACATGTGATGAATAAAGTGCTCATACACACACACTCAATTTCTTGGTAATTAGGCACATTTTTAATGCTTAGCATTATACTAAAATCTTTTCAAAGTGAAATTGTGAAATAGTGTTTTGACATTTACTCTGGATACATTTGCACTCACTATCAATGATAACAGGTAATTATGCAAGAGAAGAAAATCCCAAAGGCTATTTCAGGAAGAATCCTGTTGGAGTTAGTAATTTCAAGAATAAAGTTTTCTCTATTATCATAATGATAAAAAAATACTATAAATCCCAAACAGTATAAAACAATCTTGCTTTTATACAGTATTTGTTATTTTGGTAATTGGTTTATCTTATTTTGCCTAATGTCTTCAAGGTTTATCCATGTTGTATTCCATCAGTTTCTTTCCCTTTAAGACTGAATAATATTCTATTGTATAGTGGGCCACATTTTGCTTAGCCATTCATCATCTGACAGACACTTGGGTTGCTTGATCTTTTAGCTATTGTGAATAATGTTTCCATAAATACCAGTGTACAAATATCTCTTAGAGACCCTACCTTCAATTATTTGGGCTATTACCCAGAGGTGGAATAGCTGAATCAACTAACAGTCTGTGGCCAGCCAACTCCTTGAAGAGGAAGGCAGAGTGGGTTTAAGGTGATCACGAGAGGATCTGAGTGGTGCTGGGGGCACTGTAGTTCTGGGTGCCTCATGCCACATCATGTCCCTGCACAGATATTAGGGACAACTGGTGGACAGTTCTCATATGGGCTTGTTGAACCTCACCTTTTTGCCTCAGTTTTGTATGTGCATGTGTTTATGTTTTATTTGGTATTATTGATTTTTGTTTGCCTGCTTGTTTGTCTTTCTGGAAAACCTATGTAAATTTTTCAGCTGGAGAACAAAGCAGCCTGGAATGTGGGCAGGAAATTCCTCTGTAGAAACTTTTCACCAGCCGGGAGCAAGCATCAGTGAATAACTGCTACCATGTCCATTCTCCAGAGGGGCAATTTTGAGGTACGTCTGCATGGTCCTCGGAGGGTCCCAAGCACGGTGAGCTCAGTTCAAGCAAGAGGGGAGGCTCAAGAGCACACTGGTCATTTGTTCTTGTCCTTCAGTGTCTCCCTCTCTCTACTCTCCCCTCGACTTTCTGAGATCTTTTCCTAAATAAATCACCTGTGCTCAAGCCCTAACCTCAGGCTATGCTTTAGGATGAAGCCAAAAGAAGAAGATAGTCGAAATCCCCAAACATTCATGAATGGGTAAGAATTGCCAAAATATTTTATACATAAAGGGAAAACCCGCCAACATGTAATTTTGACTTGTGTATTTACTACCTTCCAGAATTTAGAGCTTCTGTTTTTTTGAAGTAGAACTCTGTCCAATGATCATACAGGAGAAATTATGTTTTTCCATTGAACCTGGGAGAGAAGGTAATGGAAAAATAAGACAGAACTACACAAGGAAATCTAATATGTTAAAGACATTCATTTGTGCTTGCTGCCAACCAAGTGAAAGTAGATGGTAGAATAATGACTGCTGTTTCTGAATTAATGCCATAGACACAACCTTGAGTTGCCTAAATCATACATTTATAGAATATAGAGTCACTGGGGCATATTTGGATCAAGATGTAATTGCTCACCAGTTTGTATTTCATGTCTAATTAGCTTGGCCTCTATCAGAGGCTGTGGAACCTCTAAGCAGTCACACCCACTGGAAAACTTATTTATTATGTGCGTCTACATTATGAAATTAAAAGGTCATATAATGAAGATAGTTGATCTTAGTAAGCTCTGCTGAGTTTCGTATTTTATCAGGTTTTGAAATATTATAGGAGTGAATGCCAAGGAAAATCTTAATGTTTATGAATGTGATGATTTATGTTTTAAATTATAATGATCTTCATTTTAACCTGTTTGACATGTACATAATATGGTGAATTTTTGAGGATACTAGGAATTTTACGTAAGCTAGGCATTTTTAAAATACTTTTATTGATTTCAGGGAGGAAGGGAGAGGGAGAGAGAAATGAAAACATCAATGGTAAGAGAGAATCACTGATTGGCTGCCTCCTTCACATCCCACAATGGGGATCAAGCCTGTAACCCAGGCATGTGCCTATTGGAGAGTTGAACCATGACCTTCTTGTTCATAGGTCGATGCTCAACCACTGAACCACTCGGGCTGGGTGAGGCATGTTTTATACTAAATCAATTTAACAAAATAAAAGTTGATGCATTTTTATTCCCATCTGCTATGGACTGAAGTGTGTTCCTCTTAAATTCATAAAAGGCCTAACCCATGTGATTGTAATTTGAAGAAGGGACCTTCAAGAGAAAATTAAGATTAAATGAGGTCATAAGTAGTGGGGTTTTGACCTAATAGGACTGGTGTCCTTATAAGAAGAGAAACAGACACTATAGATACCTCTCGCCAAGTGCACAGACAAGTCATGTGAAGAAATAGCAAGAAGAAACCATCTGCAAGCCAGGAAGAGAGCTCTGACCTGGAACCAACCCTCCTGGCACCATGATCTTGGACTTTCAGTCTTTCTTAAACTGTGAGAAGCAAATGTCTTTTCTTTCAGCTGCCCAGCCTGCAGTAGTCTGTCATGGGAGCCTAAGCTGCCTGAGAAACCATCCTTCCTGGGATATGTGTTTCTGGGCACTGATGCTCTTATTAGCCCTGTGCTCTAGGAAGCATAAGAACAATGTCTCAAATGAGACAGATCAGTAGTAAATGCATATTTATAGCACTGAGATCTAGTCAAGAAATGTCTGTGGAGTAGGCAGAGATGTGAGCTCCACATCTTGGAGACGAACAAGTCATAGACCTCACTTTCGAGCCTGTGCTTCCCTCCCCGGACTCAAGTATTCATAACACACATCACAGGGACCTGGGCAGGTCACCAGATAACAGAAAAAAGGATCCACTTATGCTGTGGCAGGATTTCTTCTCAGGGTCCATGTTTTTAATAATATTGCTTACAGGAATGTTTTCATCAGACAAGCAATTATGAGTGGAAATCTAGCTGACCTAGTCAATCGAAGGGATGCTGTCAGAAATCACATTTCCCTTCTCACTGTCTCCATAACACATCAATCTGTGACCCTCTTCATTCCTGAGACAAGCCATATGGTGTTTGTATTCAAACCCCATAACAAGCTTTGACAAAAGATTAAGAGTGATATGTTCCCTCTTTGTGCCTCTCTCCCATGGAGGTGATATGGGTGAGGCTGGGCCAGCCACACTCTGCCCCTGCCCATGCCTCCCTTCCAGAGAAGCAGGGTGTGTCACAGGAAAAATCCCATGACATTGAATTGACAGCCACTTATGAGCCTTAACAAATGAAAGGATGGCCCTGTGTGTGGCCATATGTGACTCACCTTGGCCCCTGGGAAAAGTACAATGCACCAATTTGAAACTCTTCTGGGTACATCTCTGCCTTCACCTCATGTCTCCACCGTATCACATCCAAATGTTATCTCTTCCAAGGCAGAAATATGAAGAAATCTGAGTTTCCATGTCACCCGTGATGTCTTCAAGAAAACCTAGGAGATGAGGTTTTCATCTCTCAAATGCTTGGTTAAACATTATCAAAATCCATCTCCTAGGGAAATACTGTGGACAACGCCACCTTAATTTGAATGACATCTGGAAATGATTTTACTAACACTTTAAGTAAATGGAGTCACAGATGGTACAACAGAGGTACCACATTAAGAATCCCTTCCCTAACTTCCCCCTGGAATGCCTTGCAATTTAAGACACAGAAAGGGAAAGAAGGAATCAAAGCAAAAGAAATAAAATGAGGAATGGAGAATGGGAGGTTCAATTAATATCATGAACAATTAAATAAAAAATCTACATAAATTAACAATGAACCACATCTGCTTTCCCCGGGCATAACTCTATGGCGAGTGGAATAAAGTACATTAACAGTCTCTCTGGATCTCCAGTTTGAAACTTTGAGCACAATCTAGAGGGAGGAACTAACAAAGACAAGATTGTTGTGCATAATCATAAGGTGGGAGTAACTAGAACTTTCCACAGGTAGTTCAAGATCAGTGAGGGGCAGCTATGAAAACAAGGAGAAAGGGTTCAGAGAGGCTGGAGAGAGTGAGGCTTAAGAACAGAGTGGGGGCCTGATCCCCCCAAGAGACAAGGCCAGGGAGAGAAATGGCTGCTGTCAGGGGAGCAAATGCATTTCCCAGAATCATCCTCTTCTGGCCTGAACACCTTTATAATCATTTCTACACGTGGTAAGGGTATGTTCACAGTGCTTTAGGCAATGGCAGAAGAGAGCACTATCCCATGTAGGGCAAAGCCTGAGAACAAGAGAAAACAGAAGCCTCAGGAGCCTGAAGACAGGTGACACAGGTCATGGCAATGACCCATGGATATGCTCTACAAGGGAACAGAGACATCAACAGGAGCTTTGAAGGGGAGTATATTCCTTTTCTAAGGCTGCTGCAATAAATAACCACAAACCTACACACATTTCTTATCTTATAATTCTGCTGGCCTCACTAGGCTAAAATCAAAGTGTTGACAGAGCTGTTTTCTTTCTCAACTCTCTAAAGGGAGAATTCATTTCTCACCTTCTCAGGCTTCTAGAGAAACCCACATCTGTTGACTTTTGGCCACATCCATCTGATCTCTGCTTTCATCTTTCTCTCACTTCTTTCACCTTCCTCTTATTATTACACTGGGCCCACTCAAATAATCCAGAATAATCTTCCCACCTCCAGAACCTCAACATGATCACACCTGCAAAGTCTTTTTGCCATATAACTTAACTCATTCATAGGTTCTGGGATTAGATTGTGGGAATCTTTGGGGGCCATTGTTTGACCAACCACAGAGACCTTCCCAAAGTGCACAAGCTGCTATCCAATGTGTGTGATGGGCATCTGATTTAAGTAAAGACTGATTAAACTTATCTGAATGACAAGATGTGCAAGATTAAATTGTGTTCTGGGCATTTTCGAGGATCCAAGGAAAACCTGATGTGAATAGGGAACATTTTTGAAGCTCTGTGTGCCACTCTAGAGGTTACCATCCATGTTCACATCCATAAGCATGTCATAATCTCCTAAGAATGTTTCAAGGTCAGCATGCAGGGATAAGGATCACCATCACTTCTCATGCAGACATGCCCACAGATGGTAGATTGTAAAAATATTTTATTAGAGATATTTTATAGAATTCAAAGGAATTTAAATGATGTTTTCATTTGTACATATCACATATTCTCTATGTGCACATTCTATTTTTATATATTCATAGTATCTTAGAGATAAGTCATGTACTCCACTTTCCATTAAAGTCTTGTCATACATGCATAGCTGGATGTTCCCCTCCCCTACTTCCAGTAAGCACTATTGCCTCCTCACTCACATTTACATTCACAAACTTATACATTATCTCTTCTGCTTCATGCTTTTCTCTCTTAAGAGCATTTTCTAAAAATTCTGTCATCTCAATGAAGAACATTTATGGGCCATATAATGTTTCTTGTATGTCTGTGTTTTTTTATGCCTCCCACTTCTTTGCTAAGACTTTCTATCTTTCCATAAATGTTAACAATTTCTTTGCCACTCACCTTAGAGCATTGATGATAGTTACTTTAAGGTCTTTGGCAGATATTTCCTACATCTGTGCCATTTCGACCTTGACATCAATTGAATGCCTTTCCTCATGTAGTTGAGAGTTTCCAATTTCTTCATATTCTGAGTAACTTTGGATTGTATCCTGGACACTTTGAATACTATGTTATGAGACTTTTGGGTCTTGTTTAAAAGCCTGTGGGGAATGTTGATATTTCTTGTTTTAGAAGGTGATCATTGAGTTCAGGCTGTAATTAAATCCAGGCTTTCGGGCTGTGAAAGCCTTCACAGCACTATAATGATCTAAAGCCATGTATGTGACACAAAGTCTAGAATGTAGGCAGTGTTCCGTCCCTTCATTCAGTTTTTATGTGATTTTGTATGCTTCTGGTGGGCCCAGGAATTGGTAAACAATGTATGTGGTTGTTTTATAAATTCTTCTCCACAACCTTCCAGGACATTTCAGTTCCTAAGGTTCTCCTTTTAAATTCTCTACTCAAAAATCATCCCACTTGCTGAGTACTTCCCAAGATCATGCCCAAAATTAAAGCAAGTGATGAGAGAACATAAAAAAAGGAAACAAAAATATTTACCCACTTTCTTAAGGCCAAAGCTTCTCTGATTAAAAGGGTGATTCTCTCCTTCACAGATTAGGCACCTGTGGGTCCCCCATTGTTGTCACTCCATGGAATAGCTCTGTGTCCCTCAAACCTGAACTATAAGATTTTTCCTAAAGCTTTTTTTTTTTTTTTTTGTCCACCCTGATATCTATGTGAGGTCAGAAAACATGGCAAACCTGCCATCAATTTGATGAAATTCTGGGCTTCAACCCCAATCAAACTGGTAATTTTTATATCTCAGAGTTCTCAAATAGATGATCCCTGCATTTTGTCCAGGTGTTATAGCTGCCTTCACTGGGCAAAGAGGGTGAAGTGTGCATACTCATCTTACCTACAACTATATTCCTGACTAATTAGTTTATCATCCCAACTTCACATTTTGGGATTCAAATAATCCCTATCCTGTAAGTGAAAAAGAACCTGACAAAGTTTTTTTATAGACATTAATGAATTTATTTATCATGTGCTATTCATTATTCTCCCACTTTTACAAGAAAGAAAGAAAAACAAAGAAAGAAAGAAAGAAAGAAAGAAAGAAAGAAAGAAAGAAAGAAAGAACTCAGAAAAATAGCCCATAGCCACACAGATCAAATGCAGTAGAAGGGACTCAAACCTGCACCTTCAAATTCTAAGTCTAGCATTTTTAGTGCCACTCCTTGAATTCTTTGTAAGAAATAGAATCAGTTGGGACACATGCTCAATATCGCCATGATCTTCCTCCTGGAATGAAAAATCACAAGCTTTGCATAAAACTGATTTTTTTCAACTAGACTTGAATTAAGGTGATGATGATGATGATGATGATGATGATTTAAGAGTTTGGACTGGGTAATGTCTAAAGGAGTAACTATTTGTAGAGAAACATGTGTATATATCTTCCCACAGACATCCTGTATCACTATATCCATTAAGATAAAAATATAACTACTATCATACTCAACTTCTCAGATCTTGACATTTATGTATTTATTCTTCATATAACCACTCTAGCTTTTCCTTAGGGAACTTTATAATGAAGAGTATCAAGGTCTCAGATTGGGTTTATCAAACTGCATTTCTCTAGCAATTTTATGTCCTTGGGGTCTGATGAATAAGAAAAGAAGTGAGATCTTTTATTTTTTTTTCATTTAAAGAAAAAAAAACATTGCTGAGAATGGATGACTAATGGTAATTTTAAAAGTCTGAAACAGACTGGTAAAATTAATGCATACATATTTTCCAATATATACATTTTTTCATAAATATAATCTCATATTGAGAAAAATTTTTCACTAAAATTGAAAATGGAAATTCCAGTTGTTTAAAACTCTGAAAATGAAAGGCCTCTCAGCAGAATTCCCCTGATGAAACATTGCTAGAGGCATCTGGTGTTTCTGAATTTTAATAATCCTTTTTGCAAAAAGTTTTCTTTTCTTATCACCCACACTGAATGTGAGCATTTGTTTTCAAGTTCTCACCTCACCTCAATGTAATCAGAATAATAAACATGGCAGCTCTGTCTTTGAGCTCAAGGCTTAAGAAGTCCACCCTGAAACCTTCCACTTGGTAAAATACTCCCAGAAGGTGCCACAGCTTTGGAAGCTTCCAGTTAGTCTTTGCATCCCTTTTCCCTAAAATGATAAAACTGAAAACTGTATTCAAGAAAGAAAAGACACCAGTTTGGCACACTAACGAGTATCAGATTTGGCACTGGAGGTACAAAAGCCATAAAGAGATTCAGGAGGACCTTTGCCTTAATAAGCCCTGTGCTCTGAAAAATAAGAAAGGAGAAATGATTCCTTCCTTTTTCCCTTCATCTCTCTTGGGAAGAGCATCAGTGGTCACAATGGCACCAGTGCAGAGCAGATGGTCTCTCGGGAGGGTGGGAGGCAGGGCCTGCTCTCCCCCTCTGCCTCCACATGGTGGGACCATATCTTTAATGGTAAATCCATACCTCACCCCTTCCAAACACCCTCATGGTACATGGTAGGAGCAAGTGTCAGGAGTTGTGGAGCAAAGCTATTAATGTTGTTAACTTAAAAATAAAAGCTAAAGTGAGAGGTAACAAGTGTTTATTTGAGATTAAAAAAAAATAGCTGCAATCTGGGGGCATAGATTCAGGCAGAACCCCAAATAATGTCCCAATTATGAGGTGAAAGCAAGAGGTTTTCATGAGAAAAGAAAGGGAAATAATTACATGAATAGAAGTTGAGATTTCTATGGATGTTGACATGGTAGGTTACACTTTAGCTTTTACACAGCTGGCTACTGATTCTGAAGGATGTCCATGACATCAGCATTGTGGTCAGCAGGTCTGCTTTCCTGATGGCCTACAACACTTATTTGTAAGATAATGTTAGTTTGCCTCAGTCTGAAGGTTGTTTGTCCAGGACAAACATTCCAAAGGTCCAAGGAGCTAAGAAGTGCAAGGCTGTTCCTTTGGAATGGCTGTTCTAGCTTCATTATAAAATGGCTCCACTTATGTCAACTTTCCACTAAGTAAATACATTTCTCAATGGTTATGTTCTCCATTATAAGTTCTGCTTTCCATTTACCAGAGAATATAGTTGCCATGACAAATACAATATGCATGACAATGGAGTTGCTAACTATCCAGCAGATGTGAATAACTACCATTACATTTGTACTTTAATTTAAGTAAATCTAATACAAATTTTAAAATGTGTCTGATTGCAAATTAGATGATTTCCCAAGTCCTCTGTAATTTTAACATTTTATGATTCTACAAAGCAATTAGGGGAAATATCTAACTAAATTATAACATATATTAATAGTATAAATTATATGTTGACAACATATATGATTATAATCATATCCTATCTAATAATAGACAAACATGGTAATTGACTGTACCTTCGCTACACCTCCCATTGCCTAATCAGCATGATATGCAAATTAACCGCCAACAAAAATGGTGGCTAATTTGCATACTGCAGGCAGAGCAGGACAGCATGAGCTGCCAGTGCGCCTCCATCCAGGGCAGGCCTGGCCCCGCCTTGCCAACCAGGGCAGGCCCAGCCCCTCCTTGTTGCCTGGGACCCCGATTGGCAGTTCCTGGGGCAGCAAAGCAGCCCCGCCCCAGAAGCCCCCAGGAGCCGCCTGATATGGCAGTAACTCTATCAGTAAGCACTCAGAAAGTCAGTGGCATAAATACACCAATTAAAAGACAGATTATGAGGGTGAATCAAAAACAAAACCCACTTTAAATATAAAGACACATATAGATTAAAAGTAAATGAATTAAGCTGCAGTCTATTTTGCTCAGTGGATAGAGCATTAGCCTGTGGACTAAAGGGTCCCAGGTTCAATTCCGGCCAAGGGCACATGCCCAGGTTGCAGGCTCAGTCCCCAGTAGGGGTTGTGAAGGAGGCAGCTGAGC
>NW_006289813.1:11220208-11220671 GCF_000327345.1 Myotis davidii | reverse complement strand
CAGTGTGCTCTCCCCCCAACTGCCCCCCTGCTGGCCTGCTCACTCCAAACTGCCCCCCGCCCCCGCTGTCCTGATCACCTCCAACTGACCCCCACTGATGGCCTGCTCACCCCCAACTGGCCCCCCTGCTGGTCTGCTTACCCCCAACAGCCCTGCCCCTCACAAACCTGATCACTCACAACTGCCCTCCCCTCTTGGCCTCTAACTGCCTCTATGTCGGCCCTGCCACCATGACTTTGTCCAGAAGAACGTCCGGAAGGTCTCCTGAAAGGTCTCCCAGTCTAATTAGCATATTACCCTTTTATTAGTACAGATAGAGGCCTGGTGCACAGGTGGGGACTAACTGGTTTGCCATGAAGGGTGTCCTGGATCACACCTCTTTCAGGGTGGGGGCTGGCTGGGTTTCCCTGAAGGGTGTCCTGGATCACACCCCGTTCAGGGTGGGGGTCCACCCTGGGGTGGC
>NW_006289813.1:11203117-11220191 GCF_000327345.1 Myotis davidii | reverse complement strand
ACCAGGGGTAACCCAAGCCTCTTGTTCACTCCAGCTCCGTGGCCACCACCATCTTGGTTGGGTTTATTTGCATACTCGCTCCTGATTGGCTGGGGGGCATGGCTGGTGGACATGGCTTATGATTGTAGTGGAGGTACAGTCAATTTGCATGTTTCTCTTTTCTTAGATAAGATAACCAAATTATCTAATCTAAGAAAAGAGAAACATGGTAATTGGCGTACGACCGCTACCCTTCCCATTGGCTAATCCGGGCGATATGCATATTAACTGTCAGCCAAGATGGCGGCCGGCAGCCAGGCAGCTGAGATCAGGAGGCTTGGTTACCCCAGCGATGAGGAAGCCAAGGTTCCCCGTCTGCAGCTGCGGGGGCTCGGGAACAGTGGAGCAGACAGGCCTCCCGGCCCGGGATCAGCGGAGCCGAGAGGCCTCCCCGCCGGGATCAGCAGAGCCGAGAGGCCTCCAGGCCCAGGAATCAGCGGAGCCGAGAGGCGTCCAGGCCCAGGAATCAGCGGAGCCGAGAGGCGTCCAGGCCCAGGAATCAGCGGAGCCGAGAGGCGTCCAGGCCCAGGAATCAGCGGAGCCGAGAGGCGTCCAGGCCCAGGAATCAGCGGAGCCGAGAGGCGTCCAGGCCCAGGAATCAGCGGAGCCGAGAGGCGTCCAGGCCCAGGAATCAGCGGAGCCGAGAGGCGTCCAGGCCCAGGAATCAGCGGAGCCGAGAGGCGTCCAGGCCCAGGAATCAGCGGAGCCGAGAGGCGTCCAGGCCCAGGAATCAGCGGAGCCGAGAGGCGTCCAGGCCCAGGAATCAGCGGAGCCGAGAGGCCTCAGGACCCCGGGATCAGCGGAGCTGAGAGGCCTCCCGGCCGGTTATCAGCGGAGCCGAGAGGGGTCAAGGCCCCGGATCAGCGTAGCAAGGAGACCTCCGAGCACCGGGATCAGCGTGACAGGGGGCAGCGACCAAACCCCTGATTGCCCTACAGCTCTGTGTGTGACAGAGGGTGTGGCCACAACCTCTCTATCGGCCTTGCTCTGTTCCTGACAGGGGGGAGCTCCTCAACACCCTGATGGGCCCTGCTCTGTGAGTGATAGGGGGCAGCGCCCCAACCCCCTGATGGGCCCTGCTCTGTGCGTGACAGGGGGTGGCGCCACAACCTCCCTATCGACCCTGCCTTGAGTGTGACAGGTGGCAGTGCCCCAACCCCCCAATCGGCCCTACCCTGAGCGTGACTGAGGGTGGCATCGCAATCTCCCGATCCGCCCTGCTCTGTGCATGACAGGGGGCAGCGCCCCAACTCCCCAATCGGCCCTGCTCTGAGCCCGACCAGGGGCTGCACCTAGGGATGGGATTGGGCCTGCCCTCTGCCACCCAGGAGCAGGCCTAAGCCAGCAGGTCCTTATCTCCCGAGGGGTCCCAGACTGCGAGAGGGCACAGGCCGGGCTGAAGGACCCCCCCACCCCCGTGCACAAATTTTTGTGCACCGGGCCTCTAGTTATATATAATTATCTATGTAATTCCAAATACAGTACATATTTACTGGGACTGACCAGCAGACCCTGAGCAATGAATGAATGGATTACTCTGACACATGTTTCTGTGAAAGAGAGGTTAAGGGACTGCTTGGCCAAAACCTCCTTTCACCTGCCTCCTTAGGCTTTTATTGTAACAACAGTTGAACTAAAATTAACCTCTAGATTCAATCAGGAGGTAAGTTTCCTTGAGAAAGCACATGTTTCTACAAGGTTTGGTCTAAAGACTAAACATAGAGATTCCAGTAAAACACCTACGGGCTCGGACTTATTTGGAAAAGTCAAGGCAGAGGCTGCTGCCTTTGGCAAGGCCCCCGTAGAGGCTCCCAACCTTTCAGAGAATCCTCCTTACAGACTTTCCAGTCAAATCCCATGCTTCCCCATATATATATATAATCAATATATATATACACTAGAGGCCCAGTGCATGAAAATTCATGCACTGGCAGGGGTCTCTCAGCCTGCCTGCACCCTCTCACAGTCTGAGAACCCTCAGGGGATGTCCTACTGGTGGCTTAGGCCTGCTCCCCGGGGCCTAAGCTGCAGTCTGGCCTCCCTCTGCAGGAGGTGACCAGGCTGATCAGGAGAAGGCAACACCCCCATCATGCCACTGCAGCTGCCACTACAAGTTGCCACAGCTGCCTGAGCCTTGGCCTGGCCCTCACAGTGGCAGCTGCCATCCACGCTTGCCTGAGCCTGGGCCCGGTTCTTGCAGTGGCTTTGTCTGGAAGGATGTCCAGAAGGATGTCTGGGAGACATCCGGTCTAATTAGCATATTACCCTTTTATTAGTGTGTGTGTGTGTGTGTGTGTATACATATATGTGCTTACGTGTGTGTATAAAACTCTGAGTATTTTTATAGTGTTTGACTACTTTATAAAATTATATAATCTAGTTATCACTTAGAATTTATGAAGAAAGTGGATTATTAATGTTGACACTGTGTCTATCACATTGGATGCCATTACTCTAATATTCAGGGAGACAAACACATTCATTTATCAAAAGAATTGATCAGGTCAACGTGCTGGAGAAGCAACCTCTGTGCAGGACTATGGAGAACAAAACTGGCAGCTCGCTCAATTTGGCAGGGGTCAGTCCATGTGGAGAAATGTTTGGTGTTCCTCATCTGAACATTACAGGGAAAACTCATTTTCTCTTGATTATGACAAAATTACTTCTGTTCATTACAGAAGATTTTCAAGTAAAAGAAAAATATTAATTTACCTACATTCCACTATCCAGATATTGTCACTGATTATGGTTTGATGATTTGGTACTTTTCTTATAAGTACCTTTCTATAGAAAAAAATATATATACACATATACATACATATATAGATTTACATACATACAAGGTTTATATTTTGAAGGTGGAGTTTATTTAATTGGCACTTTGTTGTTACATCTATAACATAAGTGCTTCCAGCCCTGAAAGAATGCAGCCTGGGCAGGACAGGAGGTTGTGAGCCACTGGAGTCACAGGTATGAGTTCAATAGCGCAGGAAGAAACAGTGTGTGTCTTCTGTGTGCTAAGCACCTGCTGTATTCCCCAGTAAGGACCTTCTATTCCTCTGTGTCCCTCCTTTCATCACCATTCAAAGCCAGGGTCATCAGGGAGCATGAGCCCATCTTGCAATACAGACTCCTAAATGTGTCAGCTCATTTGAAAAGTACTGTCTTTATCAAAATTAAGCCCAGAGCAGGTTTTTATCAACCTTGTTCTTCCATGTCCAACTGGTAATCATTGGCAGACCTTAAGACTATCCAGTTAACAGGGGGGCGCATGTGAAGCTTCTGGATACAAAGAGGAGCTATTCCGCTACCACCGTTTAACACACTGATGAGTAGGAGCCTGAACACATTCAACAACAACAACAGCAACAACAACAGAAAGAATGAGAGCAATTGATTAAATAACTTTTTATTGATATGGGGGAAATTTTCCTGAGGGGACCCAAAATTATATAGAAAGAATAGAAAAATCACTTCTGTTAATGAGAAAGCAACAATTATTTTTCTTTAAAAAACAAACAAACAAACAAAGACACCTTCAAAGGCAGCAAAGGAAAAGCTAAGCCTCAGAAACTCTAGCATATTTATTCCTCCCAGACATTGGCTGCCCTGATTCCTGTGCCCCTGAGTGTAGAGTGGGTGATGGGTCCTCCTCTGTGGGGAGGGGCTTATTAAACATCCCCCACACTGAACAGTACTTGCTGTGGAGTCCCATGCACACAAATGTATGACCATCTTACAGGTGAGGGCTGTTACTACCATTGTTCTCCAAGGACTTGTCTACATACCTTCCCCTCAATCATGGAAGCCTGTCTTCCATAGCCCCATTAGATATGATCAGTCTTTCTAAATTGCAATCAATTTGATGGATGAAAAATGTGTCATTGTTACTTTCCTTCCGTTTCCTTTGCTATCAGTGGACCACATATCCTTCCACCTGGGCAATGCCCATCTAGATATCTGCTGCTATAGCTGTCACGTGCTCTGTTCTTCTACCTGTGAGGTTGTCTTTTTTATTTTTTTCTAAAAATAATAGTAATAACTACCTTCTGGACACTTACTATGGCCCAGGCACAGTGATGAGGGCTTCATAGACATTTCAGGGTGAGCAAAAGTATGTTTACAGTTGTCTTTTAAAATTATAACTCCCTGATAACATCAGATGTTAGGCATAGTTTGTATGGTTATCACCATATGTACACCTCCCTCAGCGTGTCTGTTCAGGACTTTTGACTCTTTTACTTATTGTTGAATTGTAAGTGTTCTTTGTCCATATTGGATAAAATCTCTTGTTAGAGAGTCTTTTGCAAATATTTTCTCCCACTCTGTGGCTTGGTTTGAATTCTCTTGACAATGTCTTTCTCAAAGCAGAAGTTTTTAATTTTAATGAAGTTCAGCTTATCATTTTTTTCTTTCATGGATCATGTCTTTCATGTTGTATCTAAAAAGTCATCTCCATACCCAAGGTCATCTAGATTTCTCCTATGTTATTTTCCAAGAGTTTTCTAATATTTTTGTCTATGATTCATTTTGATTTAATTTTTGTAAAGAGTATGTATTTATTTTTTGTAAAGAGTATGTATTTATTTTTTGTAAAGTGTATGTAGATTTATTTTTTTGACTGTGTATGTCCTGTGATTCCTGTAGAAAGGACTATATTTTATCTCTGAGCATCAGTATGGTGATCCATTTGTAGAAAGGACTATATTTTATCTATTGTTTTGTCTTTGCTACTTTGTCTGAAATATATTGATTATATTTAAGTGGGTCCATGAATTGCCTTTCTAAGGGACTTTAGGAGCACTTTATGCACTTCATATGAATCTCTTATCAATTGTACATGTTACAAATCTCTTCTTTTAGACTGTTTCTTATTTTCATTTTGTTGAGAACTCTTAGACAGCAGATTTTAACTTCTAATAGCACAATTTGTTAATTTTTTCAAGTCTACCTTGCATAGAAAAGCATAGATTATAAAAATATTGTTCTATTTTTACTTCTTACACTCCTATCATTATCTTTTTACATTATGTTAATCTACCTGATAGTCATTTTGTATATGATATAAAGTAGGAAAGTATCACACTTAGTTTTTCCCAAATTGATAATCAATTTTTCTAAAAGACATAAGACATAGTTCATATCTTTTCTGCTCTACGACAATAAAACTCTTCTTACATACTTTCATCAAAAGGATAAGTTCTTCACTGATGCTTATCATGGGTTTTAGAGTGTTTCTACCTTTCATATAAATTTTATAATGAGCTTGTCTGGCTCCCTGAAAAGCATTTTTCTCCCTTGAGGGGCATTGTATTAATGTACAGATTGAACTGAGAAGGACTGCCAAGTTCAGAGGCCAAATGCTCCACCCCAGAATGGCAGCAAGCCTCCTCAGGGGCTCCTATTTCTTTCATGTTCCCCAGAAATTATTACAGATTTCACATGCATTTCACATATATCTAGAGGACTCTTTCTTTACTTTATTATGGTGAAATTGTAAAATTCTTGTTATAAAATGTTCTAATTGCTTACCCCCACACAGAGATGTTATTGTGTACAGTTCTGATAACTGGCCGCTCTGCTCAGTTTGCAAAGGGCTTTCTATTCATCCTCCTGCTTCCCTGGACACTGAATTAAATTGTTGGCGAATGCCACTTTCCATCTATCTATCCATCTATCTATTTATTTTTATTGCAGTGGTTAAAGCATCCAGGTCAGTGGTGGCCTTTAGCAGGAAGAGCAGAAATCCCTGGTGTGCACGTGGCTTTAGTGGGCTGCATCTGTTTTCATGCACATAGAGCACTTAGTGTGGGATTCTAGCCAACAGCCTGTGCCAGCTTAAAGAACGCTCCTTGTCGCCTGTGTGGTCAGGTCCCTTTGAAAGAATAGTGGTGAATTTTATCCCACTCTATTTCAGCCTCTGAGATAATCACAGGCAGGTTCATTTTTTATTTGAATATGCTAATGTAATTAATCCCATTAGTGGATTGGCTAACCTTTTAATAACCTTGAAAGGTAAGCAGGGTTATACCTACTCTTGCAGATCACCATACTGATGCCCAGAGAAGGTAATTAACTCGCCTACTCAGTGTAGAGCTAGGATCCAAGCAGGTGTGTTTGGCTCTAAAGTTCCTGAGCCAAAAAGGCATAGAACAGATTCCACCTTGCTTTTAATTGGGACATACCCACAGTAGGATCTTATTTCAATCTGCAGGATCTAACTAATACATGTAAAATCAAATGCAGGAAAAAACTCCCTGTAAAAAGACACACACACACACACACACACACACACTAGTAGTGAAATGCCAAGTTCCTACGAGCTTGGGTGAACTGAGTGGCATTTAGGCTCATTTACTCTCAGATTAATCTCTGTGCTGTCTTGAGGCTGTGTTGGTGTCTCTCACTCCTCACTTGATTTTTATTTATTGCTTTCCACTCAGTCGCTTTTTTTCCAGAGGTGGTGCGACAGGGTTTACATCCATGATCACATTCATTAGCACGCCGGCAGCGGCAGCACATCCACCCCATGATGCCAGGAGGCCAGGGAGATGCTGAGGGAGCAGAGATTTATTGACACAGTGTTAATTATCTCGATGGCCTTTTGCAAAATGAGGAAGGAAGACTTCCAGGCAGCCACCTCATGGTCTTCAGGCAACATTTCCTAGTCATCATCTGTCTGTTTCTCGCCTTCCTCTTTTTGATGTTCACTCTCCTGGGTTTTCTCAGGAAAATGCAATTCCTCAGCATTATGGGTCTCAGATATGAACTGCCGCCTTCTGAACAGCAGGCAGCTGCCTCAGCCTTGCTCCCAGATCCCAGAGCTCAGCTCTGAGATGTACAAGCGCTCAGATCTACGCCATAATAATAAAGCACAGTACCCAACACAGTGCTGAATCTCAAGATGCAGAGCAGAGATTTTGTTTTTCCAACTGTAGCTTTACCAGCACAACAATGCACTTGTCGGAGCCCAGTCATCTTTTCTGGGGATTTCTGGTGTCCCACATTCATGTCACTGACATGACGGTCTCCAAAACATCAATTGTTGTGCAGAGCCTGAGCACACAGATGAGCCACTTGTTCTTGCTCTCAACAAGCCAGCACTGCTCCTGGACCCCACGCTCAGCCATGCTGTCACTACCTTTGATGGTCTCCCACTGCCAAGCATAGGATGTGACTGCCAGGAAGAAATCTGCCCTGACCAGATGCTATCTTCATTCCTCTCTCAAGGCTGCTGAGCAACTGCTGGAGAGGCCTGGGGTCTCCTGAGAGCGATTTCATTGATACCATGGTGTTGGGGCAACACCTCTCTCGCTGAGCACTTGCAGAGCCCCTGTCCTGCTTGCTCATGGCTGAGAGGATGTGGAGAGCAGAGTTCCTGCCTGGAACTGAGAGCAGTAAAGGGATGGGAAGTGGGGAGAGCATGAAGGAAAGGCCTGGGACAACCTCCCAAAGTGCAGTCAAGGAAGCTCCCATCTGGGATTAACTGCTGCACCCCATGGTGACAGACCTGCAGGTTCTTGGCCCCCACGTGAGCCTCTACACACAACTGCAGAGGGCCTTGCAGCTGCATCTGAAAATACCAGCCCCCTTTCTGTCTCTTCTTTTCTCTGTTTCAGAGGCAGAGCTTCCAGATGCAAAGTAACCAACATGCAAATGGGTGTTCTTTGAATCAGGGCAACCAGGAGTGTGGCGGGTAAGTCCAACTCAAGAGGAAAGACTTCCCCCGGTGCTCAGTCACACCAACCTTTTATTGATCTGGGATACGCCCATAGCATAGCCCTTAGGCAGGCGATATCCAGTAACAAGCAGACTAGCCCATCAGTGAGGATTTGCATAATAATAAATGGGGAAGTTGCTTCAGCTACCATTGTCTGGACTAACAATGGGTGCACAGCCCTGACCTTTGCAAGGGCTTCAAGGATCACCAGCCTTCCGGGTTCCTTGTCCACACCTCTCTGCTAGTGAAGACAATACTAGGTCTCCCACACAGGAGAGAAATAGTCTACCTCCAGCCTTCACACCCAACCCAAGTCCTCTTTCTACAATATTCTGTCATTCCCACCCCAGCCATGAGCAAAAACATCCCTTTAGATTTTCAGAAACTTCTTCACGAGAAGCACTGACACCATCAGTGGTGGGGTTTGCCCTCCTGCCTCTCCATCTCGGTGTGTCAATGGAAGCTCTGCCCCAGGTGAGAAACCACCACCCCACCCTCCTGGGCTACTTTTCTGCTGAGTTTCATGATGAGGTAGCAGGGGACCCAGGCCTAGTGACACCTCACCTTCCAGTGACCATCCCATCCTGGCTGAAGGATGCTCAACTCCCATTTTCTGGGCGACTTGCCCAACCTCCTTCCTTGAGGATTTATGACACACCACAATGCAAGTTACAAACATGTCTTGTCTGCGTTATTTCCCACATCCTCAACATTTTTGCTTTTCTTTCTCTCAGTGTATTCTTTAGAGAATGACAAGCCATTTGAGCCCATTGGTCTTGCCCATCTCTATTTTTAAATCCTGGAGCCTTTCTCTCTCTCTTCCCTTCCAGGGTCCCTATCTCCCATGTGCAGAGAAGAGCAGCCCTGCTCCCTCCTCTCAGCTCAGGGTCAGACAGCATTCCCCAAGGAGTGCGGCTGGTCATATTAATGGTGGAGGGGACCCCACTTTGGCTGTGGACAGTGATTGTGGAGCCAACTGCAGGATGTAATTTGGGAAAAAGCCATAACCATGTTTTTGTTTCATTCTGGAAGTTTGCCCACTAATAAAAATGCTGGCTAAGCAAGGAGCGTGGGGCTAAATATAAGTCAGAATTTATGCACTGGGGGAAATACCGAAGCAAGAGGCTTGGCGGCTGACTCTAATTTTTGCTTTCAAAAACATGATGTCGTTTTGAACTATTTTTCTCATTATTAATTTATGGAAGAATCATGAAGAGAAAATTCATGAAGGCAAGGACTGTCAGAGCTGAAAAAAGGCCTAAAAAGTATCTATTTCTGTTTCAATTTACTTAGAGAGACAGGCTTGAGGAGGAGAAGGTAACTGCACCTACATCACAAGCAACCCACAGCCATTTTGCTCCGGGACCAGGACTGAGTTGCAGCCCAGAGTCCATCTCTGGACACAGTGCCCTTTGAATCATTGGCTGTGGGTATGGCTCCTCCCACTTATCTTGCCAGCTTATCTATAGTTTTTACCATCTAAAAATAAACCATGAGATGGAGGATATAGGCGATCTTTGTATTCTCTTTCTGCTTAGTTTAATTCAAATGTCATCTAATATTTGAAAGGCAAAGCCTGAGATTTTAAGGGAGAAATTGGTAAAAGTTTTAAGACAATTTTAGAATTGCCATAGTTGATTAAAATCTTCACTGGATCCCTTATTATTTGTACTTGGGAGAGCTTGGGAGAGTTTCTTTGATAGACAATAATCTTCTTCACCTATCTCCCTGCAAGGCCATCACTACCGAGTGTGGGCTCCACTGCTCTGCCTCTCTCTGGAAGGTCTCAGAACCCAGGAGGCTGCATTGTATTAGGTGTGATAAATTTTGGGGAGCAACATTTGAGGGATGGAATAAATCCTCGTTGTTTGGTATTATTGCTCTCTGGAAAATGTCTTTATTCAAATCACTTCATTAATAAAATCCAGCTATTAAAAACAATTTCTTTTGATTAAAAAAGACATTATTCTTTATATGAATCATTTTATTTTTACTCTACTGGCTATAAAGTTACCTTGGGGAAGAATGTACTGAGTAGTTGCAATGTGGGGAGGCCACAGACACAGGGAACTGAAATATTTCCATTGCCAAGAATAAACAAGACACAAGACTAAAATTCACGTGATTTGTGGTTTTTAACAAACATCATGGACTTGTCGATGCAATGGGGCCTCTTCCATGGCTGTTGTGCTCTGATGTCATGGAGACTGGATAGAGGGATGTCCCTGAAAATTGAAGTTATGACACCCCCCTCCATGGGCCACCCCCTTTAAAATTCCCCATGTGTTTCTGGGCATCTTTTTCCCATAATGATGGAAAGAAGTGAAGAAGTGATGCCTAGTGGGTTGTCAGTTATTGTTAGGACAGGAGTTGTGCATACCACCCTGGGGTTTCTCCTCACACCCCCCAGATTACCCCAAGAGAGGAAATGGCCTGATACTATACATGAGAAATTACCTATAATATTTTTGCATAAGAATGGTAATTTTTAATAGTTTAAGAAATGAAAGGTAACTTCTATTTAAGCAACTACCAAGACTAATAAAATGCAGTAACTGTGAACCATGATGAAGGAATCCCCTTCTTTCTTAGAAGGGCCATTCATAGAATATTTGACCTGGGAAGCGTTACAACCACACACACCGCCTTTAAAAATAGCCCCCTCAGAGTGGTGTTCACCTGTCACCCTTCTCCCAATGCACCTGTACTGACACAGCCTCTGGCACGGTCACAGAAACCTGCGTGGTAAACCTAAAGAACCTATTTTAGCCCTGACCTTTCTTAGCCCCCAGGATCTGCCTGGGTCTCCCATTGGCTGACCCCTACCTAAAGCTAAAAGCACAGGAGCCCACCAATGTGATCCATGCAGGCCAGCTTTGGGCTTGGAGTTGGGTAAAGAAGGGTGGAGGCAGGTTTCAAACTGCTACTCACTGTGTCTTCACATTCTCCTGGCCTTCTTCTTAATATCTCCTTTCTCTGCACATCGAAAATGGTGCCCTGTCCCAGAGTCCTGCTCCCTCCAGGAAGAGTGCCCATGCCATGAGGCCAAACTACAGTCAGCCCACCTGTCCCCAGTGTATCCAGGTCCTGCCCTGTTTATGGAACCACCATCTGATGTCTCCACCATGAAGACCCCCCAACACAACATCCCACAGCTACAATCAGTGCTCCTGACTCTGCTTGTGGCATCTGCTATCATAATCCCCACCACCGGACCATCTTGGTCTTTAGGTGGGACTTACCTTAACCTCTGTCTTCTCCCCCAGCCCCACCTTTTCCCGAGAAGCCTCACTGCACTTCTGCTGCCCAGTTCTGAGTTGAGGGACCTTTTTCCCTAAATTCCCACCACTGCCTCCTAACTGGTCTCCTGACTCCAGGCTTTCTCCAGGCAGTGCAGCCTGTCTCTATGCACAGCTCACATTTTATTTCTTTCTAAAGCACATCTACACAGCTCACATTATGCATCACAATATACACTGAGTAAATGGGAATTGTGAAGAGTTAAAACAATAGACAAAAATGCTGTGCTATTTGCAACTTAATTATAGTATAGGGATTAGAGTGAAAATAAAAGTTCTTGTTCTCACCAACTCTATGATTCTATCAGATGGAAAATAAAAACCTAAACACCAATGAGCTGCACATTAAGCTCAGGAAGGGTGAATAAGACCTGTATGGGGCCATTACCCACACATCCCTTCTAAAGAATGAGCTTAGCACTGCTGTTCACTTCATTCCACATTTGCAGGAGGGAGAACTACAATGTTTAACAACAGCTATTGAGTGTGATGACACCCATGAGCCAGCCTCAGGGAGGGGCAGATATAGGCCTTGAATTCAGCTCTCCAGGCTGCTAGTTTAATGAGCACTTACAAATCTCTCTCCCTGCATTCTTCAGGAGGGACAGGCAAAAGGAATTATAGGATTCTTCCTTTTGACCATCAGGAAGGTTTCTCCTGATGAAGAGGCCCCGAGACCAGGGTTCTTCTCCATGCATTTATTGCTGATCCAGAAGTAAAAGGGCCAGAGTTGTCATGGAAACCAAAACTGGCAAATCAGACAACTCCCCTATTTGAATCAGAGGAAATGAATTCTGTCCTTAAGTCCTGATGGGCATCAGAAGTCCTGGCTGGGACCCCCCTCGTTTCCTCCCTCATGCATTGTCTCAGCTCCAGCAGTCCCCACATAATCACAACCTGGTCTCCCAGTAAACACTCTTGGCATCTCTCACCATGTTCTTCCACAGTCTGCAGTGTTTAAAACTGCAAACCTTATCAAGTCACTTTATCCCCTACCCTGGCCTGCAGAACCTTGCCCTGACTTTTTGAGCATCACCTCGTACCTGTGCTTATTGCATACAGCAATGCAGGTCATCTTTATGCAACTCATCCCCAACCCCATGCTTAGCCCAGTGATGGCGAACCTTTTGAGCTCAGCATGTCAGCATTTTGAAAAACCCTAACTTAACACTGGTGCTGTGTCACATAGAAATTTTTTGATATTTGCAACCATCGTAAAACAAAGACTTATATTTTTGATATTTATTTTATATATTTAAGTGCCATTTAACTAAGAAAAATCAACCAAAAAAATGAGTTCGCGTGTCACCTCTGACACACGTGTCATAGGTTCGCCATCATTGCCTTAGCCATTTACACTCAAGACCCTCAGCATAAGACATTGCCAGAAGTAAGCAATGATTTTTTGTTTTGTCCATCCTTATATTCTTGATTGGTAGTAGAATTCCAAGGCATGTGGTGTTGAAAGCAATAAGAACACACAGGGTTGCGAGAGGCCCATAATGGTCAGGCTGAAACTGAAGGTTGGGAGGGTTTGGCCCAATGAAGGGGAGGTGCCTGAAACCCTAGGGGTCCTGGGACAGGTCAAAGAAGCTGGAGCTTTTCTGACAATGTCTGTGTTCAGTGACAGTAACACATGTCAACTGAAGCTTAGTTTAAAACAGCGACCCATCTGCGCAGAGGGGTTTTATAGTTTTATAATCAATGATTGCAATGTCCTTGTGTGCATGCCTCCCTCACTGGACTGAACTCTGGAGAACAAAGGCCTTATTCCTTGTTAGTTCACAGACAGGATCTGAACAGTAGATGGTCAGCAATTGTTTGATTGATTCCTTTGCTATGTGGTAGCTTTATGTTTTGTATAGTAAACTCAGTGTTTATATGTTGCGCTATGGATTTAATTTGGAGCTTACTTGTAAAAGTAGACTTTAAATGTTCAGGTAAAGTCATTTCTATTTCTCAGAGAAGCTCACGTATGGCAGGAATCAAACAGATAAAGAGGCACCTAATTGGGTGTTCTACTGTCACCAGGTGCTGGGCTGGTAGATGCAGCCGCTATGGTGCTTTCCTGGAATTTTAAACCTCCGAAGGGTGAAATGGTGATGTATATGGACAGCTCTGAGTCATTTAGTAGATGTATTATTAGTGGTGCATCTCTAACAGTAATGTGACCAGGGTGTGCACAGGCAACTTTATTAGCATACACTCTGACTCTAGTCATGACTGGAACAATTAATCACACAAGCTGTAACCCAGACTTCCAATTTCCATGGTGCTATCTATTAATTTTAAATTCATGCTCTTTCCTTCTGTCAGTGAGCTTGAGGTGCTTTATAATAAGAGAATAAACATAAGTACATAATTTAAGAACATTCTTGGCATTTTTTTTAATAAATGAGACACAAAGACAGCTTCCATCTCTGATGGAAATGTGGACGCTGAGCTACACAGAGAGAGCTGTGCTGAGGAGAGAGGACCCTGTGGTGGGCAGAGACTCCTGTCATCAGCCAGCCTCCCCTCAGTTACTTCCTCTGATCTTGGGTAAGCTGGCCAAACCTTCCGTTCCTCAACTTTATTTTGTTACTTAGAGAAAAGCACAGGCGATTTTCCTCCTTTGTGGTTTCTGTAAGTATCCTGTGAAGTAAATGCATCAGGCAGGGTCCTCACACAAATAGTCGCGTACTCCACAGGGGTGATGGGAAAAGTGCTTCATAAAAGGACTATTTACAGAGGGGCAGGCAGGATGGAGGGCACCCCCAATGGCGCCCTGCTTCATTCTAAAGGGTGAGGCACAGGCGAGTTAGAAACCCAGGGACAGATAGAGCCAGAGAGATCACTGGCAAGAGCTTGGACCTTCAGTGGATGGTTCGGATGGTTCAGGAATAAACATCCTGACCCAACCCTGCTCCCTTCTCCTGACGTGACCCAGTTGTCTCCATTGGATGAAGACAAATGGAAGCCAGACATCAGGGAAGGCTGTTGACAAAGCTCATAAAGGTCAGGCTCCTGGTGCAAATGGAACACATCCAACAAGGTTATTTTTAAAACAAACAAAACACAAAACTCTCCAGTTTGAAGTAAGAGCCGAAAAACAAAATAAAGAAAGTCTATAATGTTTTGAGCACATGTGGATTCTTCAATTCACAGACCTTTGGTAGTTTGTAAACGTGTTGATTTGAGCATACATGTTTATTCCTCATACAGAAGGGGACCTCTCTTTCATTAAGCCATCAGAACCTGGCTCTGGAAATGGGGCACTGTCAGAGTTGTCCCTGGACAAGAAACAGGGCGAGAGCGTTCCTTCTCAACTTGGCCCCTCCCAAGACAGATAACAAATTTCCCCTGAGTACGGGAGCAGGCAACAGACCAGCAGGGCAGACCCACCCTGTGAAAAGTCCTTGTCAGAAGGGCCACCTGTCTTCCTGGGTAGTGGGGACTTTCTGCTCTAGCTTTGGGCACTGAAGTGATAGTGAAATGCTCAGTAGATGTAGACATGCATCTCGTTTTTAAAATTATATTTTGAGAAGTTCATTATAAAATGAGTTTTAGTAAAGAAAATAATATCTTTATCATTTCTGCATATTGTTATGTTTGTTAGGTCCTCAAAGGAGAAAACCAAATCCAACATAATAGGAGATTGGTTATAACATGCTCATTGATCTTTCACCTGTAGGACATAAAACCCAGACACCCCTCAAATGATAGTAACATAATCCCTGGAGATGAGGGAAAAGCCCATTCATTGACTATTCTTAAGATCTCCCAACATTGGGGCAAAGTGTGTTATTGCATCTAAAACATTAGTAGAATAAAACATTAGTAGAGACAACCACACATTTTACCACATCTCTTTAAAGAGCCTGGAAAATCAAAATGGATAAATACCATGGCTAATTAGGAAATAATGAATATTTAGTTCTTGATTATATATTTTGATGTTCCTGAGACCAGAAATATACTGGCATTGCATTATAATAGAGTCTATTTTTTCTAAACTATACTATAAAACTTTACAGATTATAAAATATATGAATTATAAATTAATACATAAAAACCCATTCTAGAACAATTTACCTCAGTGAGTGCCTTGATTACCTTAATCTCTTAGTTAAAGCTGTGTCCTTAGAATCACAGCTAAATCCAAGCTAAATGTCCAAGACTGATGGGCTGTATGTTGCCAGCCTTATGTCCCTAAACTCTAAGCTATCTGCTCACGTTCCTGTTCTCTTTCCTCAGGTAAAGAACAAAGAGATGGTGCAGGGAGAATGGCAGGATAATGAGGGCCCATGGATCATTTTCAAAAGAGTTTGTTCCCTTTAACACATTTAATAGGGTCTGACTCTTATTTTACATTACCCTCTACTAAAGCATAATAAATATCCCTGGAAAACAACTAAATACGCACCCCCCCCCAAAAAAAAAAACACTACAAGATTATCTAAAATATCTGACATCTGTATCATCCCGGCACCTAGCACCTACTGCCTGGTCAGAGAAAGGAAGTAACTTGGAAAGAGGAATCCATTCATGGAAAGACCTATTGCCTTCATCTGTGTGTACACATCAGTTCTCTATTTCTATGTAACAGATAACCACAAACTCAACAGCTTAATAACAATATTTTATTTTTATTTTTATATTTTCTTAGCTTTATTGAGGTTCAAGTGATATACAAAAATGTACATTGTGTACCCTCATCTTGATGGGTTTGGAGATATGCATATACCCATGATGTTTTCACCACAATCAAGGAACTAAACTTATTCACCACTGTAATATTTAAAGCATACTTTAATTTTTAAGGGGTTAACTAGGCAACACTTTGAAAGCTTAATAATATTTCATTGTATGTATATAATACATTTCTTTATTTATAAAACTGGAAGTGCATTTCAGTTTATTTTCAGACTTTCTATAGCTGAGAACTCTCAGGTAGGGGAAAAGTTGTTCAGTTTTCAAAACTACATGGTCATTTTACTGGAAAACTACTTGAGACTTCCACTAAGAAAGAAAAGTTGGAAATTTCACTTTCTTGGTGTTTTATTTTATTATTTTAGTCTCGGGAATATTTAGCACATAACTCAGATTTTTCCTAATCCTATCTAGTAAAAGAAACATGGTAATTAGCGTACGTCCGCTGCCCTTCCCATTGGCTAATCAGCGAGATATGCAAATTAACTGTCAGCCAAGATGGCGGCCGGCAGCCAGGCAGCTGGAAGCCAACATGAGGCTTGCTTGCTTCAGTGACGGAGGACTCCAACGTTCCCCACCTGCCGCTGCCGGCCTCTAAGCTTGCAGGTTGAAACATTCTTACAAATATAGAAGCTAAACAAAACTCCAGAAACCTGCTTTCAGCCTGCCGGGATCTCAGAGCTAGAGTTGATACAGTGTTTCCATGATAGAACAGAAACACTGGCTAGAGCAGGATCCTATTTTCAAACCTCATCTTCTTCTCTTAGCATCCTAGATACCACACTATCCTGGCTTTCCTCTTTTGCTGAACCCTTGTGTCTGAGAGCATATGGGAATGTTCTAGACTGGGATCCCTTTTCCTCTCCATCTACATACACTTTCTCCTTAAATGAATATGTCCATTCCCACAATTTCAGGTAGTATCTTTTTACTGAAAATGCTTAAATCCCTTGTTCTGGCTCTAGTAGTATAGGCTAAACTGTGCTGCAGTAACATATGAACCCCCAGATCTCAGTGGCTTAACACAAGGTTTATTTCTCTCTCATCCTGAATGACCAGCACAGGTAGCAGAGGGAATGGTGACTCTGCTCCACATGCACGGCTCAGGGCCTGGGCTGAAAGGCTCTGCCATCTGGGACATTGCTGGTTGTTATGGCAGCAGAGGGGAGATCACAGAGCACTTCTAATTGCTCTTCTGTGCTTCAGCCCAAAGTGATATTCCTATTGGCCAGAGCAGCCACAGGACTCTCACCAAAATGCAAAGTGGTTGAGCCCAAGCCGGTGTTGCTCAGTTGGTCGGGAGCATCATCCATACACCCAAAGG
>NW_006289813.1:11199576-11202714 GCF_000327345.1 Myotis davidii | reverse complement strand
TACTCTGTGTGTGTTACTTCTTATAGATGCCACATTAAAACAGCATCCTGATTATCTCCAAATGATAAAAACAAACAAAAAACTAAAGTCAAAAATACCAGAGAGCAGAGTCATGAAGTTCTTTTGAGCTTATTTTAAACTCCAAAGTGACCTAGCTCATCCTTTCTGGGGCATGATAAGACACAGCTTGTGGAAAGAGGCTCCAAACTCAGACGCTAATGTTCGACTTAAAGCTGTTAAATCTGGCTGAGGAGCTAGTTTGGAAGATAAGAGTACACCCGTCACTTGGGAAAGCCCCCCCCCCCCCCCCATGGAAAAAGTCTGACCTCATATGGCTGAGGTATTATTCTCTTTTCTTTACAGCTTTGTGGAGATACAATGGACATAAAACATTCTGTTAATTTAAGGCATATAATGTGGTGATCTGATGGATGTTGTGAAATAATTGCCACAATAGGTTAGTTAACACATTCTAAACAAGGTAGAGTTAGTTATATCACTGAACATAATAATCTTTATTTTGTGTCTATGGTAAGAACATTTAACATCTCCCCTCTTAGCAACTTTCAAGCACACAATATGGTGTTGTTAAATATAGTCACCACATTGTGTATTAGAATGTATGTAATAGAAGGTTTATATCCTTTTATTAACATCTTTCTATCCCTCACACACCTCCCACCTCCTAGCCCCTGGAAACCACCAATCAACTCTGTTTCTATAATTTCAGCTTTATTAGATTCCACATATATGTGAGATTATGCAATACTTGTCTTTCTCTGACTTATTTTCCTTAGCATAATGCCCTCAAGATCCATCCACCTTTTCACAAATGATAGAATTTCCTTAATTTTCATGGCTAAATAATATTTCATTGTATGTATATAATACATTTTTTAAATTTATTTATTCATTGATGGACACAGGTTATTTCCATGTGTTGGCTTGGGGAATAATGTTGGAATAAACTTGGGGGTGGATATATCTTTTCAAGATAATGATTCCATTTCTTTTGGATAAATACCCAGAAGATTGCTGGATCATATGGTGCACCTATTTTTAATTTTTTGAAGAACCTCCATATTGTTTTCCATAACGGCTGCACCAATTTACATTCCCACCAACAGTGCACAAGGGTTCCCTATTCCCACATCCTTGTCAACATTGATGTCTCTTATCATTTTTATAAACATATATGTAGCTTGCAAAAATTTTCTCCCATTCATTGACTTTACATTTTGTTGATTATTTCTTTTTCTGTCAGAAGCTTTTTAGTTTTATGTATTCTCACTTGTTTGTTTATTTTTGTTTTTGTTATTGTGCTTTTGGAATCATCGCCAAAAGAATCAACCAAGACCAATGCCCAGGTGCTTTTTCCTGATGTATTTATCTATAAGCTGTAAGTTTTCAGACCTTACATTTGTCTTTAATCCATTTCAAGTAAATTTTTGTGATTGGTGTTACATTTACATTTTTTCTGCATGTGAATATCCACTTTTCTCATCACTATTTATTGAAGAAATTGTCCTTACTCCACTGAGTATTCTTGGCTCCCTTGTCAAATATTATTTTACCATACATATGTGAGTTTTTATGTCTGGATCTCAATTCTGTTGTATTGATCTCTATGTCTGTTGTTCTGCCAGTAACATACTGTTTTAATTACTATAGCTTTGTACTATGGTTTGAAGCCAGGAAGTGTGGTGCCTTCAGCTTTGTCCTTTTTTCTCAGAATTGCTTTGCTATTCAGGGTCTTTGTGTTATCCAAATTTGATATAGTTTATTTTAGACCTGTGAAAAATGATATTACCATTTTGATAGAGATTGCATTGAATCCATAAGCTTTTGGTAGTATGAACATTTTAACAATATTAATTCTGAGCTATAAAAATGGGATAGCTTCCCATTTATTTGTGTCTTCTTCTATTTCTTTCATCAATGTCATATAGTTTTCAATGCACAGATGTTTCACCTCTTGGCTAAAATTTATTTCTATATGTTTTACTGTTCTTGAAAGTATGATGCAAGGAGGAGATGCATTGGTTTCTGGCTTCTAAGTCTCTGCCAACAGGGTTCATGTCTCATGCATATATTTTTGTCTTATTATAAGTCAAAGTATATTGTCATCTTAAGGAATTATTTGCATTACACATTCTTAATGTTATCTAAAAAAGCAATGAGCATTTACTTTAAAAGAGGGTCTTATCTCGAATATTGCCACCATTATTCTTTGTAAAATGGTAAGGTGAAATGGCAACTTGTGTGAATCTTGACTGTGTTTTACCACACTATATGTCACAAATAGTGCAGGCTTTCTTAAGATTAAATTTGAAATATTTTAAATCCTATGTTCATGGAAGTTCTAAAAAGGCAAGTGGGATAATACCAACTAGAAGCCAGAGCACCTCTAAATCTGATGATAAAGGATGCCATCCAAGTAGGAAAAGCCAGGGCTTGGGTGCAGCCTATGGTACTTAATCTTTAAAAAGGCCTGTTAGCATTTGAGTAACAGAGATAAGCATTATAATAGCAGGGCAGAACCTCCACGGGGAAATACTCTATTTATAAACTAAGTACAAAATGCATCTACTTATGCTCATTTTAATGTCTCAGGTAAATGTTTCCATAAATTCCTTGGAGTCCTTTCATTTTCCATTTACCCATTCTGCAGTGTAAGCAATCTTTTTATAGACAACAAACTTTCACGATGCTCACTTCAAGAGAAAATATTCATTTTACTCCTGGAGTGATCTTCTTCTGTTTAATCTGCAAAGAGAGAAAGTCCAGGTGAGAAAATAGACCATTCATTTCCAAGGCTATCCAGTTTCCAATCAGTCAGCCCACTAAACCAGACATGCTCACCCTGTCTGCTTACTGGCAACCAAACCGGAGTCTGAGACAGAATCAGCCTTGTTCTCATTAACATCTAAGTAAAACAAACAGCCAAATTAACACTCTAATTATGATGGAAGTCCTATACTTGGCAGAATCCTACAGAGCTATTCCCTTTGGGTTTAATTTCTAAAATTGGTCATCTGGCAGACACCAGTGAGAACTGTCCCTGTTTGGGTTCAGGACAGTGACCTCTGAATGGTTACTGACCTCAAGAACCTTTTGCAAGCACAGAAATGGAGGTCC
>NW_006289813.1:11165408-11199529 GCF_000327345.1 Myotis davidii | reverse complement strand
GGATTACAGAGCATATTAACAGAGCAAACCCTCATGGCGAGGGAAGAATCCCTGTGGAGCAGACACAGGGCCGATAAGCAGTGTGAGCAGGGGCTAAGAAGCAAACCTCAGAATCAGATGGGAGACCCTGAGTGTGGGTAGCAAGGTTAAGAGCCCTGTGACCAGGGACAAAGTAAGGCTCCCTTAGCAGTGCCAGGAGGACTCTGATGGGACTTAATTCAAATCCAAACACCTGGTGGACAAAAGAAATATCTCTGCAAACAAGTAGAGGAAAATACACAGCAAATACACAGACACACACAAACACACACACTACATATACCATGCACACAACACAAAACTCATTCTCACCACACATATACATGCTACACACACATACCACATACCATACACCATGCACACCACACATATACTACATACAATACACTTACACATACACATGGACACACACTAAATTATTTGAGATGAGCTTAGAAAAGAAAGTTCTAAAGCACATAAAGGAAAGCAAAGCAGGGAAGCCCACGCAAGCTCTGCAAACTCGACAAAGGGAACCAGTCATTCTAAAGAAAATGCAAGTAATGTAACAGGCTTCTAAACAAAGAAATGGCATCCAAAAGCCTTAATAAGAGCAAACTAAGCAGAATATATTTTTAAAAGGTCAAAAATAAAATTTCAACAAGATAAACACTGAAAAATAAACTAGCTAGCATGGCTCATTGGTTGAGTGTCGACCTATGAACCAGAAGGTCATGGTTTGATTCCCGGTCATGGTTGCTTGCTTGATCTCAAGTAGCGGGTGTACAAGAGGCAGCCAATCAATGATTTTCTCTCATCATTGATGTTTCCTCTCTGAAATCAATAAAAATATATTTAAATAAAAGATAAATACTGAAAAATAGAAAAACATCATTCAAGAATTAAAAGATAGTGCCAAAGTACTGACCCTACTGAGCTATAAAGACATAGAAAATATAAAAATGATCCTAAAAGATTAAAGATAAACTGAGAACCTGCAATATTTACCTAGAGTAAAAGTTGAATGAAATGGTGAAGCATTTGAGATGATAAAGGCTTATACTTTCCCTCGAGTAAGAAAGACATGTGTTCACGTGTTTTTATATGCATGCCAAAAGTGTACATTCAGCAAGGCACATTTTAAAAGACTGTATACCATGCTGGTATGGCTCAGTGGTTGAGCATCTTCCCATGTACTAAGAGGTTACTGGATCAATTCCCAGTCAGGGCACATGCCTGGGTTGCAGGCTTGATCCTCGGTAGGGGTCATGTAGGAGGCAGCAAGTTCTTATTTCTCATTGATGTTTCTATCTCTCTCTCCCTCTCCCTTCTTCTCTTTCTGAAATCAATAAAGACATATATATTTTTAAAAATCTGTACCTAGTTCCAACATAATAAAACTGAAGAATATTCAGAATATAAAGTTTTTAAAATTAAATTTATTGGGGTGACATTAGACATGATCATATAGGCTTCAGGTGTGGGTTTCTATTTTACAAGATCTGTATATTGCACCATGTGTCCACCACCCAGTGTCCCCCTGGCACTGCTTCTCCTATCACCATATATTAGGACCCCTTTCTTCCCCCACCCACTTTCCTCTGGCAACCACCACACTGCTGTTTATGTTCATGAGTTTCAGTTTTATATCCCACATATGAGTGAAATCATATGGTTCTTAGCTTTTCCTGACTGACTTATTTCACTTAGCATAATATTATTACAAAGAAACTATAAAAGCCTTTAGGAAAGAAGAAAAATATTAACCCACAAAATACTGGTAAGCTCTTAACTAAATATTAAAATTAACCACCATCTAGAAAACTCAATTAAAAGATTAAGTCCATCTATTAGAGCAGTGGTTCTCAACCTTCTGGCCCTTTAAATACAGTTCTTCATGTTGTGACCCAACCATAAAATTATTTTCGTTGCTACTTCATAACTGTAATGTTGCTACTGTTCTGAATTGTAATGTAAATATCTGATATGCAGGATGGTCTTAGGCACCCCCTATGAAAGGGTCGTTCGACCGCCAAAGGGGTCGCGACCCACAGGTTGAGAACCGCTGTATTAGAGGCTCCAGTTCATGTAGATAACATGAATGTCAGCGATAAAAGTCTCAAAGTCTCAAAAATGCAAATCAAAACGACAATGCAGTACCATCTCATTCCTGTCAGAATGGCTATCATCAACAAATCAACAAATGACAAGTGCTGGTGAGGATGTGGAGAAAAAGTAACACTCGTGCACTGCTGGTGGGAATGCAAACTGGTGCAGCCACTGTGGAGAACAGTATGCAGAGAAAGATATATATCACGTGATCTCACTCATTTATCGAATACAGTGAACAACATAAACTGATGAACAAAAATACTGAGACAGAGAAGCATTGATCAGACCATCAAACCTCAGAGGGAAGGTAGGGGAGGGGAGGGGTAAGGGGGAGAGATCAACCAAAGGATTTGTATGCATGCATATAAGCCTAACCAATGGATACAGACACCAGTGGGGTGAGGGCATGAGTGAGGGAGTGGGGGAGGGGAGGGTTATAGGGTGATAAGGACACATATGTAATACCTTAATCAATAAAGAAAACAACAACAACAACAACAAAAAATGCAATTCCAAGCGCAGGACCATGTTTCTCAGAACCATATGTTCTTGTCCAGGAGTATGCCTTTGGGATTTGTTCACCCTTTTCTCTGTCTACACTCTCAAAGTCTGCAAATGTTTGGATTTACACATCAACAGCCATCGGATTTATTCTTTATTCTTGCTTCCTGTCACCCTCCACCAAGGACATGTGACCACAGAGGCTCTATCTTCAACCTCCCGCTCCACTGGCGAAACCCTTTACTCAGTAGGAAAGCATGTGTCTGTTGCTTTGCTTTTGCTTTTCCTTTCGCTTTTTTGGAGTGCTGTTTGCATCCACCGCATGGCATCTACACACTGTTGCATGATTTATTTACATGGCACAGCACTGTGTTTTTTTAGTGTACAGCAAAGACATGATTTGTATCTGATAATGTATTTTGCAAAAAAAAATCCTCTAATCATTCATTAAATGTTATGTAAATGGCTACAAAATTATTTTATATGTAAAACTATCTCTCAGTGGATTTTTATTTATAAGTTTAAATTATTGACATTTGGGGAAATCGGTGGGCAGGCATTTTTATTGGTTTGGGAACAGCAGAACACATTACACATTTTCTAAAGTAAAATAATGGAACATAGTTTCCCATTTTCTGAAAATTTAGGAATAGGTTAGATTTGGGTAATAAGAGGTATCTGTATTTATAAGTTAGTCATTCTTGCCATCACAGTAGCGTTTTCACTTACTGATTTACGATTTTGTTGTGCAACGATACAAGAAACTAAACTATAGAAAGCTCTGTGATTGGCCCAGGATTATAACAGGCAAGAATGACTAACTTATAAATACAGGTACCTTTTATTACACATCATGCCCATTTCTTGTCCATTGCTCTAGGCCAGACAGCCTGGTTCTTGGTCTGTGTCATTCCTCTCCACTGTTAGAATCAGTCCAGCCTAACTCTAGTTTCCAAGATCAGTCATGACTTGAGTAGGAAAGTGGTAAGTCCTGCATGTCAGGATTCAGGAACCAGCTTACTGCAAAGGCCCACTCTTGTTCAGATGACTCAAATAAGATTCTGGGATGCCCTCCTTTAGTGTATCTAAGCAAAGACCCAACACAGACTTCCCCCGCCCTTGCCCCACCCCAACACACACACACACACACACACACACACACACATACACACCAATTCTCATGTATTGCCTCCTAAATGATTACCTAAACTTTTTGTGTCCACTGACCAATCTGGACAAAAAAAAAAAAAATGACTTGTTCAAACATCTTTCCTTCCCCCAGACCTCTGAACTTTGACCCACCATGACTGGGCCAGCAGAGAGCTCCCTCCACCACCCCCGCAGAATTAGCAACCTACAAGAAAAGACATTCCTGATCAGCCATCCCATCACACCACCCACTCTCCCACACCCTGTTTTTTGTAGCCCTGCCCACTTCTCTCTATAAAAAAGAATTCCTTCTGGCCTGACCTTTGAGACATTCGCAGATCTTAGGGTCAGAACCTTCTCCGTACAACAGACTCTTACCCTTATCGCAATGTTCCCTTTGAACAAAGTCGTCTTCCCTAGGTCCAAATTTGTTTTTATCTGACACCATGAACCCAAATCTTTATAACAGAAGTCCTGGGTCTAAGCTTTTTAGTTCTGAAATTCCCCCAGGGATAAAAGTCCTGTCCTGAAACTCCTAGTCCATCTCTCAGTCATCCTCTGCTGACATAATGGCTTCAACCTGTGAAAATCAGTCTCTCGCTCACAGCCCCGCCATGCTTCCACCTGGGTTAACTCCCACGGTCACAGCATACTGTTCATTCACTTGGTAAATGCTCATTAAATCATGTGCACCAATTCACAGCACTAGACAGGGTTTCCTGCCAGCTGTGTCCAGCTGGGGACACTTCTTTCTTGCCTACCTGAGCTTCATGGGCAGGTTTTGTCTCAAATTTAGGTTGCTTAGAGTCTTCTCCATCTCACTGTATTTCAAAATATGAAAAAAAAACACATTCATTGCAATACTTCTATTCAATAATAATGAAAAATTACTGAGTGTGAGACATTCACAAAACCCATGAATCCCCAAACATTGTGTGAGGTTTATAACATTAAAACAGATAGTAAGCAATGTAATTGCTCTTTCTTAAGGAAATGGACTTTAAAATTTGGTCTCTTTATAAGATAAACCATTATAAAACATTTAAACAAGCAATCTAGATCTTAATGAATCAATACATTTAGATTTCAAAAGAAAATATGCTGACTTTAAACATTTTGGCTTAAGTTGCTTTAAGGATTGCAAATATTAACTTTCCAATAGATTGGCTCATCTCCCAGATACCGAACTATGAAGCAAGTAGGATATTTTGGCAACAACCCTTTCTTAACATTAATATTTTGTGAATAACTTGAATTAAATTGTGATTAGCTCTACATCAGGAGATTCACTACTTTCTGCAATAGCAAACATCCCCTAAATAATTTCTTTATGCTTGGAATCCATGCATAAATTCTGCTGAAATAATTTAATTTGAAAATCTTAGGTCATCTCTGAAGTAATTTATACTCATGAGAAACTGACTATTTTTCATTTGTACGTTTCTTTGATAACTAACATTAACATGATCTTGTGTTGATAAATGATACTTCAACATATCCACAAATATTTCACCCACAGGCCTGCAGATGCCTGAAAAGAGAGTAGGGCACTCAAAAACAACCTACCACAATCAAAGCAGCATTTTCTCTGAGCTGGAAGAGTCTCTATTCAAACGCAGATGCTTTAGAAACATAATTGTTCTGTGCTAAGAAATGTCAGATGAAATATATAGAACCACTTCCTGTCCTTCCACTGTCACCTCAGCGACACGCTGTCCTCTAAGAAAAAGAAATGTGTGGAGTGGAGAGAGCAGAGGCACAGTGTTAGGGATGTGGTTGGGTCGAGGTCTAATTGTCCTACTCTCAAGCTTTGTGACCATGGCCCAGTCACCTAAAAATGGGTTCTCACTGGTTCTCCTTTGTCTGCAAAGTGGTCAAGGTACCCTCTTTGCAATCTTATTATCTTGCAGAGAGATAACCCATGCTAGAGCATGTGGAGAGCTGACAGCATGGCTTAAATAAAAGTCACCATCATCAAAACTCTAGAACTGTGGCCTGGTTTTGATTCTAATCCCCACACTTGAGGTAACAAGTGCTCCCAGGCCAGGTGCAATCTCAGTTCAGAATACATTACCAAAGTGTGAAACTGCCTTCTGCAACATAAACAGGCATTGTCTTGTACACTCAGACTAAGATGTCATTAAAGGCTTCAAGTATGGCAAGCCAACGAAAATCACTACTTCTTATAACTAATGGGAGGTAATTGGAGTCAATTGTTATCTAACCTGCCGCATGAGAAAAAACATCCCAGCAACTCACAGACTCATGAATGAAAAAAGAATGTTTTACTGAGATTTGGAACAAGTTTTCTATTCATAATTATCACAGAAAAGCTTTGCTAATACAGAGATTGTTATCATGAGTGGAGTATTGGGGTGGTGCCCTAACGAACTCAAAAATTACATGGCATTGGCCTTAGGGATAAGATAACTAATGTAGGAAGCTGAAAACGTGGTTGTCCATGTTGTGTGGTGACAAAAAAAAAATTGGTCAAACTATTATCTTTGATAACATAAAGGCAAGAAATCACTTGATGAACTGAAATGGGCAAAAATATCATGAGGTGAATTTGGTAGTAGGAGTTCATTGTTATTACTCTATTGGAAAAGGCCCTACAGGAAAGATTTGAACTCAGAAAAAAACTATGGTGTTTCAAGCAGAAATAGAAAAAATAGGTAGAATCCAAAAATTTCGAGATATTTAAAATAAAACTCTGTGGGTGCATATTACACTGAGCATAAGGCACAGTGTACCTACCTCTAACCATTTCTAAGGCATTTAAAAACAATACCACAAGTTTGATGATAGAATATTCAAGGGTCTTGATATATTTATAACGGTATGGAATTGAGCTTCTATTGGATATCTATTTCCAAGATTGCAAAAATAATGTTACTTTTCTATCTCCATACTCAGAGACTTCTGACTTCAAGGAGTGGTAACAAGGATCTGCTTTGCAGAAATTTACTGAGACCTGGATCCCCTTTGATTCTGGTAGCCCAGCTACCATTGGACTTGCCAAGTCAGAAGCTCTCAATAGCCCAGCCACTCCCAGACCACAGATCACTGACTTCATTCTTTGTCTAGCCTGACAATGCTCCCAGACATTCTCCTAGTGTTGGTCTTTTGTGTAAACATATGTGATGTTTGCTTCTCAATTAAAATTTATGAAGTTAAGAATTATGAAAATATGCAGGTATATAATATATGGTTGCTGATGAAATATTGATGTAGATAATGATACGTGAAGAATTAGTGGAAGAGTTTTAACATTAAGAAGTTATAAAATAGTGATGTGTGAGGAGCCACCAATCCAAGTGAAAAAGCATGTAAGACATGGGGTTTGATGGAATCCTGGAAGCAAAAGTAAATTGCATGACCATGTGGCACAGACACTCACGGAGCTTACTCCTTCTATTGCCTCCTCTCCTAAAACTTCATGCAGAGTTTCCGATGATTGATGACTGAGGAAGAACAGTAATAATCAGGTCTGGTATAGACATAATTTTTACAACATAGTGGTCCCAATCAATGGTTGACAGCTGCAACATATGGTATCACATAAAGATGTCCATAGAAGATCAGGATTAATGTAAATTCTTCCCATGGCCAGAATGTTAAGCAAAATAATGTTTTGTCCACTTTTTCTAGGCTGACAGATAGCACAGAAGGCATCCACACTGGTTTACAAGCTATAGCCATTGGGTTGGCTGGATGTGTTACAACACCTGGTCTGAAGAAGAAAGAAAGATGATTTGAGTTTGCAAAACAGATTATGTACCTTGATCTCCAGAGCATTACCTCAAATGAGGGTGACATAAAAAGAGACTTATAATCTGTTGTGTTAGACTCCAACTTAGTAAAAAAGTAGTAAAACTATTCTTGATAAAAGGGAGCCCTGGCCAGATGGCTACATTGGTTGGAGAATCGTCCCATGTACCAAAAGGTTGAGGGATCGATTTCTGGTCAGGGCACATACCGAGGCTGTGGGTTCAATTCCCAGGTGGGGCACAACAGGAGGCAACCAGTCAATATTTCTCTTTCACCTCTCTCTCTTTCTCTCTTTCTCTGTCTCTCAAAAAAAAAAAAACCACAAAAAACAAAACAAAACAAAACAAAAAACAAAATCAATGAACATATCCTCGGGTGAAGCTTTAAAAAAAAAACCACAATTATAGTAACCTAGGGCTAAACTCAGCATGACTAGATTCTTATATTTAACCTTTGAAAAGAGAAATAATAAACTATATAGTATTTTATCTGAAGCAGGAAGAGGATGATTTACATGGCTTCTGTCAAAGGAGAGTTTCAACTACATCCTTCAGAAAAGATTCGTGGGCCTTGGCCGGGTGGCTCCATTGGTTGAAGTGTCTTCCCATGAACCAAAAGGTGGTGGTTCCATCCCATCGGAGGGCGTATGGGAGGCAACTGATGGCTGTTTCCCTGTCCCTCCTCCCTCCATTCCTCTCTCTAAAGGTCAATAAAAATATATCCTCAGGCAAGAATTAAAAAAAGAAAAGATTCCTTACCCATAAATAAAAACAGGCAGTTGAGTGGGATGGTAAATAGTAAAAACAGACGCAATTACCTCACAATGACCCATAACTTCTTCCAGCAATATTCCACATTCCTCCTGTCCTGTTTTTATGTTCAGAAAGCAGACTTCTTAACATAATTTACTTTTCCACAGAGCAGTGTTTTTCAACAGTGCATTATTGGCATTTGGGCAAAATAAATCTTTGCTTTAAGGATATACCCTGAAATGTAGGCTATTTTGTATCTACCCATGGAGGGACAGAGTGGGAAGTACTAAACTTCAGCTGAGAACCACTATAGAGTTTCCAATAAACTCTAATATTATTTTTATCGAAAATCAATAAACTTGTGCCCTGATTTGCATACTTCCGGGTGTAATGACCAAGAAGTTAAGAACTGGTAATGCAGCTAATGAGATCCCAAGCTGTAATGACAGACATACCTCAGGTACTGCAGGTTTGGTTCCAGGCCACTGCAAGTGAGTGGTAATCTTTTTGCTTGTGGAGGGTCTTGCCTTTAATCTGGAAAAGAAAAAACCTCAGCATCTGTGAAGCACAGTACAGCAAGATGCAATAAAATGAGGTAGGCCTGTATTGCTCTCTGGGCCTTGCTTGGGAGGCCAGAAGGTCTTCCTCAAATGAGGGCCCTTGGGCAGACTATGCATATTTTCAAACTGCAATAGCAAAGCAATCTCCCAATTTTCAGGTAAAATTTTATAGTATGCCATTTCTAATGTGATTTTCAAAAGATGGGTTACATTATTTTCCCCAGCCAGTGACTCACCTCATAGCATTCACAGTAGTTTTTAAGACATCCTGATTGTTTGCAATTAATCCTTTGCTATGATGTCAATTTGATTCTCTCTCTTTTCTTTTCCCTATTTTAGGCTTAAAAGCTTCTGGATTTCTGTCAAGGCGTGCCTCTGAAAACAGAGCAAATACCAAATTAAGTTAAATCATAGGACATTAAATGTAAATTCTGCAAAGATAAATATTTTCCTTTGTAAAACAAAGAGTTCCACATAAAAGAGGCAAAAACTAAAATTGTCATCAGTTAAATTAAATAAAAAATAATCACCTTTAGAAAGAGAGAGAGAGAGAGAGAGAGAGAGAGAGAGAGAGAGAGAGAGAGAAAAGGAAGGAAGGAAGGGAGGGAGGGAGAAGGGAAGGGAGGAAGGAAGGAAGGAAGGAAGGAAGGAAGGAAGGAAGGAAGGAAGGAAGGAAGGAAGGAAGGGCCCCAATGCAGTTAAATAGCCTCAAGTTTTCAGGAATCCAGGTGGAAGTCTTTTCCTAGGATCCCCAAAGAACTGGGTGCCAAGGTGAGAGCTCCAAGACCCAGTACAAGAAGGGCAACTCTCAATCTGCTTTGTACCCCATGATGATGTCCTGTGAGTTAACTAGGACTTTGTGAGCTAAGACTCTACTACCAAGTGGCATCTCTTTTAAGGAAATGCAATCTGAGCAACCATCTTACAAGTATGTTCTGAAACAAGGGCTATTTTTTTAAAGTAGCTTCATTCAAATATAGGCAGTCCCCTTTTTCTTTCGGGGAAATTGCTCCTGAAGATAGGGTAGATTGTGATATAACAACACCCCCAAAGACAGAACAGAAAATAGAGTTATGGGTAATGACAGAATTATACAGGTAAATTGTAGCATCCAACCTCTAGATGTCAAGTGCAATTTTGGTGTCTGTCTTGAAAATGATGGGTAGTTATGACAGCAAAACCAAACACTGCTTCCATCTCAGAAAAAATGCAATCCTCTTTGGACAGTAATTGGTATCAGCAATTCTTGAGGTCCTGAAAATGGAACACTGAGGATTGTAGGTGTGGATGTCTTAGTGGCTGATTTCTCATAGCCTCGTAGCCCACAAGCACTGCATGAGTTATACTGGGAACTCATGCGAGATGACTAACTCAGCACACAAGCAAGCTTTACAGCCAGTCTAAGCCACTTGTCTGCCAGGCCCTTGCTTTAGCAAGTCATGATTTAGGAGTATTGGCAACCAGAGTTAGCTCTGTGACACACAAATTCCTTTTCTTTACATCAGTAGGTCTCTGAAATAAACAAGGTGGGTAGATTTACAGTGATGCATGGCATGTTACCTCATAGCTCACATGCTATTCTGTGCTGGCCAATACTGGTATGCCATCTTAATGACACATGGTCTTCTTTATTTTCTGCACACTTGATTACATTTAAAATGTACTCTCTTCTCAGTATTGGATGGAATCCTCAAACTAACAACCTTAAAAAAACAATTAGAGATATTTAACATATTGCTTCATTACTCAGAATGATGATATATTCTGTGAAGACCACAGAACTGCAGGCCACTGTTGACCTCCTAATTTATTAGAATTTTATCAATCCAGGTGTGTGTTTTTTTAAAGTGAAAACACCTACATTTAAACTTTGATGAACACATTCCCCAAATAAAACAAACTTCCTTCAACTACTAATGTTTAAAGATTATTATAGTCTATGTTCATGAGGTTTTTCCTCTGTCTTTTTCTTTTTTACTCAATTCCTTCAGCACCCAGGCCACCAACCCCCCACCCCCGAGAGCTGTCAGCCTGCTCTCTATGAGTCTGTTTCTATCTTGCTTGTTAGTTCATTTTGTTCATTAGATTCCACACATAAGTGAAACCATATGGCACTTGTCTTTCTCTGACTGGCTTATTTTACATAACATAATGCTCTCTAGGGTGGTGATTGCCTGGGAGCAGGGGGTTAGGAAAGGTGGAAGAGGGTATGAGGGATAAATGGTGATGAAAGAAGACGTGACTTAGGTTGGTGAGCACACAATACAGTTACAGAAGATGTGTTGTGAAATTATGCACCTGCACCTGTATAATTTTGTTAACCAGTTTCACCCCAATAAATTCAATAAAAATGAAAAAAAAATATTGTAGGCTTTTATTTCTAAAAAATTTTTAAAGCCATAAAGCAATGAACATAGAGGTGCATATATCTTTGTGAATAAATATTTTAGAGTTTTAGGGGTAGATACCTAGAAGCCTAGAAGAGGGATTGCTGGGTCATTTGGTAGCTCTATTCTTAATCTTTTGAGGAACCACCATATTGTTTTCCATAGTGAATATACCAGTTTACATTCTCCAACCAGCAGTGAATGAGCGTTCCTTTTTCTCTACAACCTATCCAACACTTGTTATTACCTGTCTTGTTGATAATAGCCATTTTAACAAGTGTGAGGTAGTATCTCCTAGTTTTTATTTGCATTTTGGTAATAGCTATTGAAGTTGAGCATATTGTCATATATCTGCTACTATTTGTCCTCTTGGGAGACGTGTCTGTTCAGGTCCTCTGCCCATTTTTTTAATTGGATTGTTTGTAGTTTGGTGTTGAGTTGTATGAGCTTTTTATAAATTTTGGATAATTACCTCTTGTTGGAGCTGTTGTTTGCAACTATCATCTCCCATTCAGTTGGTTGCTTTTTTGTTTTGTTGTCAGTTTCTTTTGCTGTGCGACCTTGATAATGTTATGCTGAATAAAGTCAGTAAGAGAAAGCTAAGAACTGTATGGTTTCACTCATATGTGGGATATAAAACTGAAACTCATAGGCACAGACAATAGTATGGTAATTACTGAAGGGAAGGTGGTGGGGAGGTAGTAAAGGGTAAAAGAGTACAAATAGGATGATGGAAGATGATTTGACTTTGGGTGGTTAGGCACACAATGCAATATACGGATCGTGTATCATAGAAATGTTCACTTGAAACATATATGACCCTACTGACCATTGTCACCCCAATAAATTTAATTTTTAAAAAGCCACAAAGCATCAAATTTAATTTTATGAAATGTATAGTTTTATAATCATATAAAGTATTTTAGTTTGCTATTTGGATAATTCCATTTTCCCCTCACAGTCATCTGTTCTCCCAAATGGATTTTTTTATTAGTGGCAATTTTAGAAAGTCTGGAACTGCAGGTCCCACAGAATATGCCCTACACCAAGGGAGGGGCCAGACCATTGAGGAGCTTACTCCAGCACTGTCCCCAACTCCATGACAGTTGGGGAATGTCGCTCAGCTCCAAGTTTTCTAAAATGAATTATTTTTCTCAACTGATTTCAATACAGAGTATATAATAAAGGTTCACTTTCTGGCACCAAACAAAAACAAATTCAAGCTATATATTGCCCATTTTCCAATTATACTCAGAGTCCATTTTAATTTCTGAAAAAAAACTATTTAAGCATGTTTCTTCTTTTGCCAATGCTCCTCGGATTTAAACAAATTGCTTCCCCTTCTCCTTTGAAAATATTCATGAGTTATTTAGAGTTGTTTTGTATAAAATGTCCCTTCTTCCTTAGTGACTCTGTGGTTTAGGCTGAAGTGACTCTGACAAAGACAACAGTCCCCATAAGTGTGGTGACTGGGAGAGGGAGGAAAACTGTCAAACATAACCTATCTCTTAATTCTGCATTAGGTGGGGTGCTGGAGAGGGGCCAGGAGAAGCAAAACCTTCCATTTGTGGAATCCTTGGTTGATTGGTAGCTACTTGTATGAAAATTAAATGTCATATGCATTTGACCAATCTGTTCACCTAATAATTTAGAGTTTATTCCTTCCCTTTCTCAACTGCAGGAAACAGTGAGTAATGTGGGTGCCCAAGAATGGGTGGTTGACATTCAATATTGCCTGCTCAGGTGCGTGATTCTGCCACCCACGTAATGCTTCCGACCCCCAGAAGTCTAATCTCTGCCTGTAACAGGTTAACTGGTGTGAGGCACCATAACCACTTCATTAAGTGGAACAAAGAAAAAGCACCAGAGAGGGGACAAATGCATCTATGAACAAAATATTCTTTCTACACAAGATGTAGAAAGAATCAATTTATATCATTTGCATTTTACCAGACCTTTCATATGCACACATATCTTTCTTTCATTTTAAAGTTAAAAAAAAGTTAGACCTTTTAAAGTTTTACTGGGCAACTTTATAAGTTATAGAATGAGGTCCAGGGAAATTTCAAGTAAATGATAGTGTAAACTTAGAACTTTTTTACATTTCTGAAAACAGGGATCACTACTAAAATAGAGCTAAAATAAAGATAGAGATGACTTCATTATGTATATCACCAAAGAACATAATTTCCTTCTTGGCTTGACCATGTGTCTCTCGCTCACACCTATCATTAAAAAAATAGCTTATTTTATTTGTAACTGGCAAGATTTGGAAGCAGCCAACATGTATTTCATTGGGTGAATGGATAAATAAACTGTGGTACACTCAGACAATTGAATATTACTTGGCAATGAAATAAAGTGAGCTATGAAGCCTTTAAAAGACATGGAGAAAACTCAATACATATTTCTAAGGGAAACAAGCCAATCTGAAAAGGCTAAATACTATTTGATTCCAAGTATAGAACATTCTGGAAAAAGTAAAAATATGGAGACAGTAAAATATCAGTGGTTGTGAAAGTTTCAGGATGAGGAGAGACAGAAGGAGGGGTGATGCACAGATAATATTTAGGGTGGACGATACACATCATTACACATTTGTCAAAACCCATGGAATGTACAATATAAAGAGTGAACTATAATGTAAACTGTGGACTTCAGTTAATGACAGTGTATTAATGTGGGTTTATCAGTTTAAAAAACGTATGCCCAATACAAGATTTAATAATAAGGAAAACTGTGTGGGGAAGAAGAAGAATATAGGGGAACTCTCTTTACTTTCTGATCAATTGTTCTATAAACATAAAATGGCTCTAAGAAAAAATCTATTATGTCAAAAAAAAACAACATAAAATTGGAGCTATAAGATTGATGCACAAAGCAAGGGAAGAGATAAACTCCTTGAAGCAACTATGGAAATAAAAATCAAGACAAGGAATGAAATTAAACAAGCAGCCATTAGATGAGTATCAAAATTCTGTGATGTCTGGCTGGAGACTGCAGTGTTTGAGTGTGAACAACCACAACCAGTAACTAGTGGAAACAAGTGTGTGTATCAGCAAAGATACCAGTGAGATATCTGAGGTGTTTCCCAAAACATTGGAGGGGAAAACTTTGCATGAAGCTGGAGAATCTTCATCATCAGTTTGGAGGAAAACCAGTGAAATCTGAGTTATTATAGTCAGGCAATGCCATAGGTCCTTGAGGCTATCAAGATCATGGGGACACTGGTCATTCTTCCATAAGACAATCATTGGTATTTATTAGAATTTAAAGTTTTCAAATGCTGACTACATCCATAGTGATTGTGTGGATGGGGTTCAGATTAAAAGGTGTCAGGACATTTTCATGGACACAGGAAAACCATGAGGAACAAGAGGAAGCTGTATGTCAGAATAAAGCGCAGGGACACCCAACATAAGGAGAGGAGGACCCAAGAGTGCAGAGGAGTAAAGGACCATATTCCATTTGAGTCTGGTCCTATAGGGTCAAAATCTCTCCTGACACACCTCCTGACACAGCTCCTTACAGGACTTTCTAGAGCTTTCCTTGGTTATCTTGGAGAATAACTGCTTTCTGTGGCCAGAAAAAAGACACAAGGACTCAGTGCAGTAAGTTACATTATTGACATATGCCAGACAATAGATGAAGACATTCAATAAGGCCTGAGTCCCACCATGTCTGAAAAATTGTAGCAATTTAGCAATTTGAAAGACTGTCACTGAAAAAGAGAGAAAAATGTTTTTGAGATTTCCAGCTACTGCTGCTAAACAAGACGGCTCTAGCAATGTTATGTTGTTATTCTAAAATCACATCTTTATTGAAAAATGTAACAGTTAAGTAGGGAAATAATAAAAGAAGACAAGAAAACAGACAAGCTATTAATTTCTGGCCCAAGTGGAATGGTCAGTGAGCTGTAGCAACGCTGTTTACTCAAAGGCTCAATTTTAAGCAACTTCAATTTTGTGTTAACAAATAGCCGTGAGATTGGACAATTATGCATGAAATATATAGTCCTTCCCTTTGTTTTTCTTTTCCGTCTGTGTGCAGTCATCATATATGTCACATGTACAATGCTTTCCTGTGGTCTGCTGATCAGTGTGTGTGTGCTGTGTAACAAATTAAACATAAACTTAGCAATTTTATTTATTTTTTTAATTAAATCTTTATTGTTCAGATTATTACATTTGTTCCTCTTTTTTCCCCCCATAACTCCCCTCCTCCCAGTTCCCGCCCCACCCTCCGCCCTCACTCCCCACCCACTGTCCTCATCCATAGGTGCACGATTTTTGTCCAGTCTCTTCCTGCATCTCCCACACCCCTTTCCCCCGCAAGAATAGTCAGTCCATTCCCTTTCTATGTCCCTGATTCTATTATGATCACCAGATTATTTATTCACTTGATTCTTAGGTTCACTTGTTGATAGATGCATGTTTGTTGTTCATAATTTGTATCTTTACCTTTTTCTTCTTCTTCCTTTTCTTAAAGGATACCTTTCAGCATTTAATACTGGTTTGGTGGTGATGAACTCCTTTAGCTTTTCCTTATCTGTGAAGCTCTTTATCTGACCTTCAGTTCTGAATGATAGCTTTGCTGGATAAAGTAATCTTGGTTGTAGGTTCTTGGTATTCATCACTTTGTATATTTCTTGCCATTCCCTTCTGGCCTGCAAAGTTTCTGTTGAGAAATCAGCTGATAGTCGTATGGGTACTCCCTTGTAGGTAACTGAGTTTCTTTCTCTTGCTGCTCTTAAGAGTCTCTCTTTGTCTTTTTAAACTTAGCAATTTTAGAACACAATTTCATCTCATGGTTCTGGAGGTCAGAAGTCGACACAGGTCTCACTGAGCTAAAATCAAGGTGGCAACAGGCTATGGTGCTTCTGAGGAAGAATTTGTTTCTGACTTATCTGATGGTTAGTAGAATTCAGTGCTTTGCAATAGAACCAAGGCCCCCTTTTTCTCACTGGCTGTCAGCCGAAGGCTGTTTCCAGCTTGGAGAGGCCATCTGCAATCCTTGGTTCCTGGCCTCCTTTCTCTATGCTCACAGCCAGCAATGGTGGGCTGAGTCCCCCTCATGCTTTAAAACCCTCCTGCCTCTCCTTCTGCTAGCACATACTTCTGATGATTCTTCTGCCTCCCTCTTCCACTTCTAAGAACACACATAATGCGTGGAGCCCACCTAGACAATCCAGATTCATCTCCCTATTTTAAGATCTGCAAACTTAATTCGATCTACAAAGTTCTTCAGTTACATAAAGTGTTGATAAATTCCAGGCATTAGGATGTGCACATTTGGGGGAAATTATTCATCTGGCCACACCATTCAAGTGAAAGCAAAATTGGTGTCTTTCAATTGTATCAAAACTCACACACCTGATCTTGCAGATTCTTTGGGCTCCAGCTCATCTTTCATGCCTCTCTTTTCTGCTCACAAGGAGCACTTATTTCTAGGATAAAAAAAAGACAAAGTGCTCTAACTCTTGCTGATGCCCCTGTCCTTGGTGATAGCTGCACAGAATCCAAATAGCCCCTTTCTCCTTCAGATTCTTCACAAACTAAAAGCTACATCCTGGACATTCTCCTAACCTCTCCATCTATGGTCTCTGCATGGTCCAGGACATAAATCTGTTGACTGGTCAGAGTCTTTGGCTTTCTGTGGAGTGGGCTTCTGCTTATGGACACAGAGCACAGAGGAAATGGCTTCATTGACTTGGAGGGATCACAACCCTCTATTGCCCAGTTGCTGACCACTTATTTATAAAATTCATCATGGATATCTCAATGGGAAAAAAACTCCACACATTTACACAATGAAAGAAGAACCTTTGATTGGTGCTTTGGTTCATAAGGCCCTTGATGCATTTTTCATACCCGAATACAGTTCGTTAAGAGCAATACCAGTGACCTGGGAATGCCCAGAAAAAGAAAAGGATGAATTGCTCATGTTCTGAAATGAATTGCAAACATGGTGAAGAGAGAAAGGATAAAATCATAGATTGCTTATGTGCTTGGAGTTTACATATTTATATGAAATGAACAAGTCAAGGCCTTATCTTCTAACCTAAAAGGGAGATAAATGCTTCCCCCATTTCACTTGGGAAGGTGATGGGAATTAGGGGTTAAAAGCAAGGCCAGAAAAATCCCATTGGAAAAGGAATCAGGAAGCCTCAAGAAGGAGGGATGACAAAAAATAAAATCATCAGGCTCAAGACGAACCTGAAAATAGAAAATTATTTTAACACAAGGGTATCTCAGATGCTGCTCTTGCAAAGACACAAGTCCTAGATCCCTGCCTCCAATGGAGAACCCCCTCAGCTTTGCAACTGGACAGGTGTTTGGGATTGCAGCCCAGCACCGTGTCCCACATCACATTTCTCTCTCTTCCTTTCCACTTGTCCGTATTATATTGGATAGGCACACCCTATTTTTCTTGGATAGTACACCTTTCCCCACCACATACACATCTGGGTATCCCTGAGATGGAGAAGAACAAGTGGTGCATCCTTTCTGGTCTATTCTTGCCAAAAATGCAAAACCTTCATTGAACCATGAAGAAACATCAGGCAAACCCAAGTTGAGGGAATTCTACAAAATGCCTAACCAGCAAGGTCACACAGATATAGGATGGAAGGTACTTAGTGCAAAGAAACTGTGTGAATGCTCCATGGGGCAGGCATTTGGGATGTAACCTCTGTAGCTACTATAACTGTTGTTTATATCACAAGAATCTTGCCTTACAGGAGCTGATAAACTACCTTAGCGGAGGCGGAGTGTGGGGTAAAACCAACTACAGAGAATTATCAATGGAAAAGTCTGTTAGATTGCTTGTTGCAGATATAAGTACTATGTAGTTCAAAGAAGAGGAAGGAGAAGTGACATTCAACTGTTAGATTAAAAATGTGGGTTAGACATTGTTGGATGTACAGAAGGCTTTTTGAAAAGAGTGAACCAAACTTAATGTTGGCCGGAAAGATGAATAGTATGAGTTTTGGGAAGAGCAAGTTTCTAAGAGATAAAAAGACAAGGCAGTCTGGAGGTGTCAAGGACAGCCGAGCAGAACAATGTGAGTTCAGAGGATAGCAGCATCTCCTAATTGGCTATATGGCAATGAACAAGTGGGGTTAACAGTTCCTATCTTGTGTCATGTATTAGTATCCTGTTGCTACTATAATAAATCCCCACAAATTTAAAGGCTTAAAACAACACACATTTATTATCTTACAGTTATGAAAGTCAGAGTCCAATATGAGCCTTGAGATGCTGAAATCAAGGTGTGTGGGCAAGACTGGATCTTTCTGGAGGTTCCAGGGGGAGAATGTCGACCTTGCTTCTTCCAGCTTCTGGAGGCCACCTGCATTCCTTGGCTCCTGGCTGCATCACTCCCACCTCAGCCTCCATTGTCCATCACCAGTGCCTCCCCCCGACTCATCCTCTTGCCTCCTTTTTATAGGGGCCTTTGTGATTACATTTATGGCCCATTCAGATAATCCAGGACAATATCAAGCAGTGAGGTGGAGGAGAATTTCAGAGAACCCCAAAATCAAGCCTTGTGAATTAGATTTTCTACAATGAGTAGTCCTTGGGGAGCAATTGAGATAATGTTAAATGGCTTCCAGTATAAGAAAAGACAAGTTTAAAAGTAAAAATGTGAGGCTGTCATCTGCAGGTTGGCTTGCCAGGAGGGAACGAGTCAAGGAAGCCAGTGAGGAAACTGGACTCTGTAGCGAGGACTTGGGAGTGGAGTCAGCCAGAGGAGGGAGAGCAGTCATGTTGGGGAGTGAGGGGTGAAGATAAGTCAGCGGTGGGTCCAGGATTGGTGACCCCCCCACACACACACACTGGGACAAATATAAAGAACTTGAGAAGGTGGTGCTCATTTTTCTGTAACTTGTTGGCAGCTGCCAGTTGGAGTAGGAGATGCTAGGAAGAGAGTGTCCCTGATGCAGCCCTGGGAGATCTGCTCCCCAGCACTGGGGTAATTTAGTGTATTCTCGTTCTGTTAGGGCATATTTGTCATACTTACTTAGTTTATAATTTTTTTTGTTTTAATTTTTGAAATCCTATAAAGGGACATACCATACTTAAAAATAAAAACAAGGGAATCTTTTATTGATCTACATTTGGTTTTCATTTCCCTCAAACAGGGATAATTTTGACAAAGCCACCATGAAGATCCAATAAGGAAATGTAGAGAATAATGCTTAGAAATGCTATCCGTACAAGTTTATTTAAATAAGAAGTTTGATAAGTGGGTAACATTGAACACTGGTCAATATTAACACAGATCTTCCCTTTGGCAAGCACCTGACCCACCCAGATGTCTGTGACATTGAGTTGCATACACTTTGATCATAAAATGAGGGTATTTCCCCCCCCCAAGAAAGCTTTGACAATAATTATGTAAGTTATAAAACACTAAACTAACATAATAATAAAAATCATAACATTTGATAAAAAGGCTTTAAAACCAAGCAAAACTCTTTTGAAATACAGCATCTATATTTGCACTGGCTGCAATGCACTTCTTTTTTCTCTTCTCACTTGGGTAATACCCAACCCAAGCACACGTTACTTGTAAGTCTCAAATCCAACTCACTGTGGGATCGTGTTGTAGGTATTTAAGACCATCTGATTTCTTTGGTTCAAATAATTATAAAAAACGTTATCATTTGCAGCAGGTACCTAAATCGGTTTTCTGTTTCATATTCAGATGAAAATCCAACAGGCAAATGAAAATGTCCATGTGAAAACCCAACAGGCAGAACTGCAGAAAATAATTCTTATTCTGTCTTTGGGAAATAAACATTATAAATTCAGCTTAGTTCCTCAGCAACACAAATTACTTAGCCAGATTTTTCTTCCACTTATTTTTTCTTGGTAATATATATGTTTATTATCTCTTCTCTTAAATTTTCATTCTCTTTTTATCTCTTACAATAAATTTCAAATATAAGTAAGCCTTGAAAAGGTAGTCACTGTGCTCTTTTCTTTTTTTGTATGTTGCTCTAGAGATTCTGGTTCAAGTTATTGTGTTCTTCACTTTAAATCTAAATGGAATATTTGACTCAACCAATAACAAATAACAAAATTGAGACATAATCACTTTTTACTTGAAGTGAGTAACACCCACACACAATCGTCCCGTCTTTCTCACCCTTCCCACACCCAGCCCGGCAGGGCCTCCGAGACTTCTGTGTGACCACCTCCGTAGATGCCTGAGAAAGGGCGTTTGCGTCAACAGCCTCCTTCTCAATAAGAAACGTATTGTCTGGTGCCTTGACAACCTGAAACACTTTGAAAGCTAATTCCTTTTTTTTTTTTTTTTTGCCTACTGTATGTACTCAGCATGACTCAGAAACCCAGGCATGTGGGCAGAACAGAGGCTCTCAGAGTGAGTCCAATCTGGAGGAAAATGAAAGAAACGGAAATGAGAATAAAGCGCATCTCTCTGGAATAAACCTTACTCCATTTAATCTCATTTAATACAAAGAGAGTGACATAAAAAGAGAACGCTTCTGATGCTAGAGCAAGTGCCTGCAGTAAGGAAGCTTGGAAGTGTTCCCTTGTTCCTTCTTGCATTTCCTTTCCGTGTAAGAGTGTTTTTCAGAAGCCAAACCAGAAAAGTAAAATCTTCCACTGAAACACAAAAAGAAATTTTTGTGTTTATAAAGTAGTCAGAAAAGGTTTTGTGTTCCTCTTTCCTTCAAAACTGAAAAGCCTTCAGAGGCATTTCAATCCCAATTTTACATCACGTGAGCTGAGTTGGCGGGGAGACAGAATCCGGGCTTGATGAGGTAGACACCAGGGGTGACACGGGCCCAGGCTGAGCATCCTCTGTGCCCTTCTCTCCTGAGACAAGACTATTAAGAACCAGGAATGGCCCAGGGAGCAGAATACAGAAGATGTAGCTCAGTCCAAGCAACAGCTTGGAAGAAAACCATGGCATCCACACAGCAGGAGTCTACAAGCCCCTAAAGAGAATCTCCAGGCAACTGTCTGCAGGCAGTGGAGACACAGGTGGCTTCATGGACGTGGGACCCATGTGGTCACAGAGAGATGAGGTCCGAAGGGCCTGGCACCTGGTTTATGCTCTACCATGGCCATCATCAAATTCATATTATGAACAAGGGCTCTGATTCTCATTATGCCTGGGCCCCGCAGATTGTGTAGAAGGCAGGAGAGCAAGAAATCAAGAGCAAGGGTGCAACTCCTGACTTTGGCCAGCTCTGTCATTGGGAGCAACTGGCATGATTTTCTAAGCCCTGTTTTCCGTTTTTAAGGCAGAGGTCACATATTGAAGCACTGTGGTCTAATGTGCTGAATGTAGGCGGTAAGGCATGAAAAGCACACAGCAAGTTGTGAATACCTAATGGGAACTGTCACATCTATGGCTCACTTATTATTTGCTGACGTGAACTAAATAGCATGAATGTGGAGTGGGGGAGTTTGAAAAAATCAAGAGTTTCACCTTAATCACTTATCTATTATCTCCACATGTTTAGATGATGCCTAGAAACCATATTTTTTTCTTTTATCTGAAAATATATTCTGAATTATTTAATCTAAAATGTCCTAATTAAATGTTCACACTCAAATGATTCTTTGAAGAAATAAAATAATTAAAACAACCATGATTTTTTGAATTAAGAAGAAAGGAATCAATGGAAGCATTGGGTCAACGGGTCCTTTCAGTGGAGGATTAATTACTTTCTTGTGCATAGATAAGAGTAGGCCATCTTGTTTTTTACTTGGTTTTGATAAGTAAATCTTGTTCATTCAATGCTACTGTTCAGAAAGAGCTGTACGTAGGCAAAGAAAGCAGAGCAGAGCAGACCGTAAGTTGTGCAAATGATGTCATTCTCTGACATTAGTTATCTTCTTATTATTGGTTACCTGGATATGATCTGGCTCTTTATGATTGAGATGTGTGTGTGTATGTGTGTGCACGCGCACACACACCCTCTAGTAAGTCTATTTAGCAGAGATCTATCTTCACTTTGGGAGCCATAACAGAAAACTGTTATTTGATCTTGGAAAATACATTTTAAAGGGAACACTCAAAGCTACAGAGTGGCTTGCCAGTATAATCTGCCTGGGGCTTTGCCTGGCTGATATGGCTCATCTTTATGATTCAGAGGCCCTGGCTCTCACTGAAAGACTCGTGGGGAGTTGGAACCCTAGGCATAGAAAGTATGGAAGGCTTATCTGGATCCACCAGGATGTGCTCCTGGTTCTAGTCCAGATCCCATCAAATCTCAGTTCTCCAGGTGTTTGATCTAGCTGTCTGTCAACCTGAGATTAAATGAGGACTTACAAATTCAGATTTGCTGTGGCTACATTCTGTGGCTAATTATGAATTATTATTCTTTTCTTTTCTTTTCTCCAAATGATGCTGTTTTGTTCCTAAACTAATTTTTGGATGGTGGTAAGGTTGACCTTAAGGATGAAGCAGTACCATAACTTTAAGAGTGTGAACATTTAATTCTACAATGCCACAGGGCAGCGTACTGTCCCATCATTATATCTTAATGCCTACTGGCCCCTGGTAAACCATAGGCATTGCACCAATTAAACCTCAGAGAATGAGTGAACAGTGCTACCTTGAATCTATACCTTTTTCTTCCCTTGTAATCTGTGTTTTTCTTCCCATCAATACATTCCTCCTTTCTGGAATCTTCTCTATCTTACACTTTATGTAACTGAAATAAATGTTAAGGTATTGAAATTATTGATCTGGAAATTGGTATTTCCCATTACTATTTCGAAAATTAGGTAAATAGAATTATTTTATTTTTCTCTTAAACAGAAACTAGAGCTAAATTACTTTTTTATTTGCATGATGAAGAAAGTGATTGTGCATGTGTGTGTAAGACCCTCAAAGAAAGCTTCCCACTTCTTGTAGAATGTCTACACCTTTAATTAAATACTTTCCAATAATAGAAGAGGAAACAGTTCTGTTTGAAGAGTCTCTTTTCCTTAAGAACTGGGCAGTCTTATACATGTTAATGTCACCACAATCAGTGCATTTTCTGGTACAGGGTAGGCAGTCATTTAATGTGATGAACTGAATGTAAATTTTGTTTTATTGTTTATTTTTTAGTTGTTTTTTTTTATTTTTAATAAAGCCTTATTTTTAAAATTTGCTTTCACAGTGAACTAGAGTTAGAAACAGAAAAAAAGGGATATTCAACTTGTTAAATATTTTTTCTTCCACATTATGTAACTAGCGGAAGTCTATTCATCTTCACTGCAGTTTCAGAGGTTAAAAATAAAAACTTTCCAAAAGAAGCAGTGACTACATTTAAATATGAAACACAAATCAATTAGTTACAAATTATATTTCTAATGCATGAGATTAAAAATAAGAAGTCAAAACAGAAGTTGTTCATATCTCTAAAAATGATAGATGCTGGCAAAACAACACTAATGTTTTTAGTTTTCCCTTTATTTTTATTTTTTGCTAGAAGAAATGGCCATTAGCTAATGGATCCCACTGGTTGCTGTGTACTTTGCGAGGCTGTGTGTATTCACCATCTCCATTTTCATTAGTAAAATTACATGAACCTCAAAGAGGACAAGAAATGGGCCTTGTATAACTTTTAGGGCAAAAGAGAATCTAAGAGCAATTTAATTTGAGTGAGCAGAACATAATGAGGTGCAAACAAACTAATTTATCCCTAAAGCTGGTAAAGTAATGTTAAAGTTGATGTTTTGCAATCAGCCAACTGTTGGAGCTGTTGTTTTATGATTTTCATTGTGAAAGCCATGGGATTTGAATATGCTTTTCAGATGCCTAGAAACCAGGCAAAACCTTGATTCTGAGCAGGGCAGGCCTGAGTTTGCCGAAAGCTGGCTGATATCTCTAGATTGCCAGACTAAAAATATTTTTTCAAAGATAGATTTCAGAAACACCAATTTATCTCCATGGCCTTCGTGCTAATCACTGCACCAGGAAGGCCTCCATGTCCTGTTTCTCACGAGGACAGGCGCAGCTCTACTTTGCCAGGCAGCTAGCTGCTGGGGGCTCCTCTGCTGGGAGACAGGAATCTGAAGGAGTAATTATGAGCAATTCTGGGGCCTGGAGGAGAGGCAATGCCTTGGGGCATTGCTGATGTTTAGTTTGAACACTTGAATAGCCAGGGGCATTGTCAGGCTCTATCAGACACCCTTTTCAGAGATAGCTGCAAGTACGTGGACCTGCCAAATGATAGAAAACTTGTTCTCTTTCGTTACCCAGGCTCTCTGATCAAATGGCAGGTCTGTATCTTCAGGGCAAGTTACTCTGTTTTTTAAGGGGAGAAATACCTAGAGGTTATTATGCATCCAAAATACTCTGAGATTTACTTGCTTATGTACTTTCCATAGTATTGTGGCAGGGAAAATTAATGGCATATATGTATGTAGTGCTGTAGTAATACTGAAAATATGTGCGGGCCCACAAAGAAATTAAGCTTTTCTTAAAATTTCACAGAGGTATAACATCAGAGTTGTCTCCTTCTAAATCAGCTGGATGGAAGTGAGTGGGTAGGAAGAGTATGTTCTCTTGGTTCAGACACCACCTCCCCTGGTTGCCCTTCCACATGTCCCAGTGGCACCCAACCTTGCCCAGGGCAAGCATTTCATGGCGTTGAGTCCTAACTGCCCAATTTTTCAAATCCCCTCCAGTACTTACACTTCTAAAAAGCAGATACTGTGACTTATTCAGTGTTGTGTTTTAACTATAAAGGAAACTATAGAATAGATAATCAATAAATATTTGTTGAAGTAAATTTAAACAAGGGGAATAGGGTGAGTGGAGAAATTGAAGACTTTGCAGGGAAAATCGGAACACAATAGCCTTTGTGTTCAGCACAATAAATAATACATAAGAATGAAAAAAAATTGGTTATTGTCCACATTTAAAGAGTAAATACTCAGGAATTTCTATGGATTATTAGCTACTTGTTTTAATAAAATGCTCTGTAAACACTATGCCACTTGCTGTGCTGTCTCTCTTCAAATGCCAACCCTCAGTTCTGTTTCCTCACCCTTTGTCTCCGCCATTGACTGAACTATAATTTGGAAATGTTGATATTCAAATTCTACTAAATTGTGAAGAATAAAGAGGGAGAAATTTATGCATATGGGAATTTTTCTAGGAGAGAGGAACTTTTGTTTGGGGAATGAGATAAATAGATGATAGCTATAGATAGATAGATGATATATCTCCTAGGAACCCATTTCTACTTTAATTTTAAAGGCAATTCAGAAAAAAAGGAAAGACCTGTAGACCTCATGATAATGTATTATGAAGGGAATGAAATGAAACAGGAGAGGTGGCATTAAACCACTGAGGTAAACAGTATGCAACTGAGCCCTGGCCAGTGTGACTCAGTTGGCTGGAGTGTCATCCTGTAGATTGAAAGGTGGCAGGTTTGATCCCCAATCAGGGCACATTCTGGAGGCAACTGATTGATGATACTCTCACATTGAATATTCTCTCTCTACTTTCCTCTCTCTAAAATCAATTTAAAAACTTTTTTTAAAGTATGCAATGAGCGTTTGGAATACATTAGCAAAACCTCAGCCGTCAGAATCAGGTGAGATAGAATTTGAAGAGCTGGCTGGAGTTAGGATGTGTTAGGTCCAACATTCAGTGGAAAACAGGATCTAGGAACTATGTAAGTGGGGGAGAACCCGAAGCTTAGAGAGACAGAGTGTTCCAGAAAAGATCAGCAATGAGGTAAATCCCTTCTCCCATATTCACCATGCTGCAAAGGCTTCTACAAGGTAAGAATTAGTGTTTGCAAGGCTAATCTTGGCTCTGATAAAAGCAGGTGAATAAGTATCTGAATATCTGGTGAGGTGACACCTTTGGGGGAAGTGACAGATAACCCTGTGGAAGATCAGCAGCAGTGGGTGATAGGGGTGGGATGGGGAGGCTGTGAAGAGTGTCTTGCAAAATTTCTCCCAGAGACCTGTTAAATGGGAGAGTCTACATCACATGTTGACATTTTTTAGGACAATAAATATCTTAATAGCAACAACAAAAAGAAATTCAATATAAGAAGAAATAGTCCTGGTAGTATTTGAATGTAAGCAACAAAAAGATATTTCACTAAGACAGAAAGCAAGAAGCAAGTAACAAAGTTTTAGGACAGATTTAAATTGAATATTGCAAGATAGCCTTTTTCAATAAAACATTTGGATGTTAAATTCAAACTAATAGAGCAGAAAGAACTAAACGATTATGGTAAAATACAACAGATCTCAGGTACCTGAAAATATCTCCGAATAAGCAGAAAGGCTCTGAAGTCGAAATCCGTGTCAGCACTAGTTACAGCTTAGTACTTATGAGCCCTTCCATACAGCAGTTTCTGCACTGGCTTAGCAGTCATCACCACGACTCCATCAAAGCAGGCCCAAATAATTGCATCAGGAGACAGACCTGAAACTATTTAGCTTTCTTAGATGTCTACTCAGTTTGAAATTAATGTTGTGGTCAATGGAAGCAATTTGTATGAATGCACATTCCGCCCATAATTTATTTTTGTCAGCTCTTTCTGTAATTAAATGTTCTTAGCTAATTTGCCATTTAACATGAGCATTTTAATAGGCAATTCCAAACTATATTGGTGAGAAACCAGATCTATTTTAGTAATCAACCTTTTCCCAGCAAAATTTAGCGTGGCATTACCTGCATAGTTGAAATTAGGGACTTTGGAGCTCTGTCCCCTGACCTCCTCCCTCTCCCTTCCTCCTTTTCCACATTGTGAAACATACTCAGGCTTTGGATTTGATTCTAGCTGAGACAGCCCAAAGATCAAAGCATTTTCTTTTCAATATGCAGTATCTATTGACAGTTGAAAATTATTCAGACTTGTTCTGGTCATTTGGCCATATCATCTGTGAGCATAGTGCAAAAGGGAGACTGTGTAACATCTATGTTTTTCTTCCACCGTGGGAATCTTACTATTATTTTGAACGTAATGATCTAGTCAGAGACAGCACCGAAGTTTAATTTTGTACTTCATTCAAAGAGCATTAATTAAACAAAGTTGTAGTAGAAAATAATATTTCAAGTAAATCCTCAAAGTGCTTAGATTAAAAACAGTGTTTTAAGCACCTTCAAGTGTCTAGAAGCATCTGTTTACTTGTAAACACTCCGCACACTAATTGAAATCCACTCTTGTTTCTTTATTTAGGAGTTTTCTTGTGAACCCCTCTGAGAGAAATTGTTTCAGGCATGGTTTTGTTTCATATTTTCACATGTGAAAGCAACAGATAATTTTTCTTGAGAATTTTCTATCATTTGACTTCCAACTAGATCAAACATGGGCCATTGTACAAATATGTATTAATTCACTGTGTAAGTGCGTGTTGAGGACCTGCTCTATATGGGGGACAGGGCCAGACACTTGGGTACCTGCAGAGGGAAAACTTGATCACCTCCATCTTCAACTGACTTGCAGTAATTAAGTGGAAAAAGCTCCAGTGGGGAAATAGAGGAAGATATGTCTATATTCCTCAAGGAGGACATAACCTATGAGAACAGTGAAATACGTATGCACAAATCATTAGAATATGAGCTTGGCTTTATTTTTTGCAAATAGTTCTCACTATTGCTTAGCACTTCCCACTTATTAGCTTTTCTGGTTCCTTCCCAATTCAGATGAGATGGGTTCTGCTAATATTCTCATTTCCAACCTAATTACCTGAGGCCAGAGGGGGTGAGAACCATGAGTGGCCATGGGTGGCAGGGAGCAGGGTCCAGCGCTAGTGCTCTTATCCTTCATATGACACTGCCTGTCTGATGCAATAAATGGCCATTGCAGCAGTTTTTAAACTTTGAAGTCTAGGATCTCTTGCTCCCTTAACATTTACTGAGGGCTCCTTAATTTCATATGTGTAAATAAAACTAATCTAAACTTTGCCAAGAAAATGTGTATGATTAAAATTGATCTAGATTTTAACTGCTACCACTAAGAATTGCTACTTGTAATGCTTATTATTAACTAGAGGCTTGGTGAACAAAATTCATGCATGGGAGGGGGGTCTGCTTAGCCCAGCTGGCACCCCCTCCAATCCAGGACCCCTTGGGGGATGTCTCACTGCCAGTTTAGGCCTGATTGTGCCTAAACTGGCAGTTGTACATCCCTCTCACAATCCTGGACTGCTGGCTCCTTATTGCTCACCTGCCTGCCTGCCTGGTCACCCCTAACTGCCCACCCCCACAGGCCTGATCTCCCCTCAGCATGATGGCTTGATCGCCCCTAAATCCCCCCGCCCATGGCCTGATTGCCCCTAATTGCCCCTGCTGCTGGCCTAGTCGCCCCCAACAGCCAACCCCCTGCTGGCCTGGTCACCCCTCACAGCCCTCCCGCCATCCTGGTCACCCCAAGCAGCCTGCTTGTTTAGTTGTTTGGTCGTCCCTCACTAATCCCCTGTCAGCCTGGTTAATAGGCAGCCATCTTGTGATAGCATGAGGGTTAATTTGCATATTACCTCTTTATTATATAGGATACTGTGACCTTTTAGACCTAGCTGGTTTGGCTCAGTGGATAGAGCATCGGCCTGTGGACTGAAGGGCCCCAAGTTCAACTCTGGTCAAGGGCACATGCCTGGATTGTGGGCTTGATCCCCAGTAGGGAGCATGCAGGAGGTAGCAGGTCAATGATTCTCTCTCATCATTGATGTTTCTATCTCTCCCTCTCCCTTCCTCTCTTAAATCAATAAAAATATATTTTTAAAAAACTGTGACCTTTTAAAATATTTATTTATACATTTTTAAATTGCACAATAAATCTATTACATGTTAACTAACATACATAACATAATTCTATCAAAAATCACTGTATTTTCCAAACAAACAATAAAAATGGTCAGAAGATGGAATTGTTTTTACATTTTTACAAATGTCTTTACTGTCTTGCTTCATAGAAGACAGCTGGATTCTTGAGCTGTTTCTGCATTTAATTTATCGAGAAAACACAAATCATGTACCCTCTAAACATTTCCACTGCACACTTGTAAAAGGATGAGTTTTAGAAGTAAATAATGTTTTATTATTATTGTGGAAATGGTTTCGACCTTGTAAATCCCTCAAAGTTGGGATTCCCAGGCCACAGCTTGAGACGCAATAATTTACTTATTGGTACTGTGTTGGAGGTACTCTGCATGGGGAATTAAAAAGAGGCATCAAAAGTCTCAAAAGCAGTAAAAGAAAATTGGCGTGTTACCCCAAAATTTCAAACAGCAAGGTTGACTGGATTTTATCATGAATATTCACCTAACCAGCACCTGGATTCTACCATTAACATTTTACTATACCTACTTTTTTTGACAGATACAGTCATCATCTATCCTCCCTCCCTCCATCGGACTATTTTATCTACCATACATTTCAAAATATATTGCAGACATCAGCACACTTCCCAATAAAAACTTTAGCATCTACAGGATTAACTAGACTCAATATTTGTACACGGTTTTCCTTTTAATGTAAATTTTACCCATAATGAAGTGCTGAGTGTACATGCATTGAGTTTTGATAAATGCATACAATCTGTAACCCTAACACTTATCAAGATGCAGAATATCACCATCACCTGGAAAGGCTCTGGGTCAGCTCTCATCTTTATTCCCACTGGGGCAACTGCAGAGTTTAATTTTTTAGATTAGTTTTGTTGGGGGTAGTACTTAATATATATAACTAGAGACCCAATGCATAAATTCATGCACATTGAAAGGAAATTAATTAGAAGAAATATTTTAGAGGTTGGGGAAGGACCATCAGAGGGCTCCAGGGCATGTCCAGCCCATCTTGCCCAGTCCCCATTGGCCAGACCCCAGCAGCAAGCTAACCTACTGGTTGGAGCATCTGCCGCCTGGTGGTCAGTGCATGTCATAGCAACTGGTCAAACAATCAACCAAATGGTTGATCAATCCGTTGGACACTTAGCATATTAGGCTTTTACATATGTAGATGTTCTCTTGCAGGAAACTTCTTTCAACCTACATAATGTTGTTTTCAGTCAATCCAAGTTATTGCATGTATTAATAGTTTGTTCTTTCTGCTGAGTATATTGCCATTGTGTGAATGGACCAGAATGTGTTTTTTCTTTCTTCTACATTTATACCATTACAAGTAGATTTTATTACAAGTTTTGGTCAATTTCAAATAAAGCTACTATGAACACTTTTGTACAACTCAGTGAATGCCAGTTATGGAATGGGGATGTTTAATGTTCTAAGAAAACTGCCAGAACATTTCTAAAGTCATTGTACCATTTTTCCCCATCAATCATGTATGAGTTTTTATTGTTCCTGCTCTTCACCAATATTTGCTGTTTATTTTTGTTTGTTGTTTTCTAGTTTCGGTAGGTGTGTAGTGGTCTTATGTCATTTTCAATTTGCAATTTTCTGATGAATAATGGTGTTGAAGACATTTCATGTGCTTTGGCCACTTAGCTTCTGATTGAGAAATCTTAAAGGCTTTATGGAAGAGATGGAAGAGGCATCCACAGCAGAAATTAACTTTGAAGACATGCCAGCAAATGGAGAAAAGGGCAGAAATGATAAGGCACCAGGGGTTTCCAGGGAAGGGAGAGGAATTTGGAACTGGCTGGAGAGTCATGGGAAAGGTCCTCGAGGATAGTTGATGATCTATATGAGGTCATGGAGTGTATTACATGAAAAAATTAAGGAGCTTAAGTTTATTTGACAATTCAGATATTTATTTGCTAAATAAAATGTTGAGCAGAAGAATTAAATGATTGTGTTTTCCCACACACAAAATAGATAGAGGGGCCAATTAACAGAGCAGTCTAGATGAGAGAGGTGAATGAGAGTTTGAGGGAGATTGGAGTTAGGTGATAGCATCAGAAGTAGAGAGGAAGAAATGAATGCAGGGCATGAGGGAGAATTCATTCAGGTCATCATAGAGAGACTTCACGACACTGTTACTTGAATGTTAGCACAACTGGAAATGGTAGAATTATAAGCTTATATCTTCTTTGTCAGGAATGCTGCTCAACCCATACTGCCACAGCTGCAGAAAATGGAAGGATAGGTGAGAAGCAAAGCTGAAGGTTTATCAGCTAAAGATAATAGCAGTAGCACTCAGAGCTGGGAAAGCAGCTGGAAATATAAAGGGAAATCCTGGCAGCACAAGAATCATAGGAGTGAGATCCAAAATCAGAGCATATGTTGCCCGAATCCCTGGCTGACAGTTAAACGATGCATGCTGGGAAACAGTTTCAGAGGGACTAACAGAAAGATGAAGCAGTAAAGAGAAATCTGCTCCTGTGGAACAGAGTGACACAGGCCCAGATCAGGAGTCTGATGTCCTCCTCAACAAAGCTCGTCCTCCAGCTCAGTGGGCAGGAAGCTGGAAGCATCAGAGCACAGAATACAAATTCATCAGGGCAGCTGAGAGTAAGCGATGTTTCTAGAAGCACAAAGCTCACTGAAAGGGTGAGACCCATCTCTGCCCAAATCCTTGACTGACAATGAAATTTTATGTCAAAAAGGAAATAAAAAACTTACCTAGGTCAGGCTAAAAAGGCAGCACCAGGAAAACCTAAATCTATTCCACACCATCTTTTTTAAAAAAATATATTTTATTGATTTTTTTACAGAGAGGAAGGGAGAGAGATAGAGAGTCAGAAACATCGATGAGAGAGAAACATCTATCAGCTGCCTCCTGCACATCTCCCACTGGGGATGTGCCCGCAACCCAGGTACACGCCCCTGACCGGAATCGAACCTGGGACCTTTCAGTCCGCAGACCGACGCTCCATCCACTGAGCCAAACCGGTTTCGGCTCCACACCATCTTATACATAATCATTTGGACCCCCCAAAATGTGTCTTCTGCGGGTTAAAATAAATTGTCCTTTTTCCTCAACTACTAAAATAACTTCTTTCACATCTGAATTGTATATCTTATACTAAGCTCTATATCACAAACATGTTTTAAATAAAGCATGTAGTCATTTATCTGGAATCTGTAGAGTATCTAGTCTATGCTAGAGTAGGGTCTTCAATAGAAATACAATGCTCACCATATATGCGATTTCAAATTTTCTAGTAACCATGTTAAAAAATAAAAAAGAAGCAATAAAATAATTTTGAATAATAGATTTTATTTCAAATATATATCCAAAGTGTTATCATTTCAACATGGAATAAATATAGCCATTATTCATATTTTATATACTTGTTTCTGTTCTAAGTCTCTGTCATCCTGTATTTTGCACTTCCAACACTTTACAAGTGAAAAGCAGTTCCTCGGTCACATCAGCTATACTGTAAGTGACTAGAGGCTGTGGTCCTGATAGCACTAAGAGCTGTGGTTACTATATAGATATATCAGAAATCAAAGTAGAGATGGTCCTGTCCATAGGACACTTAGCAAATCATGAAACACATAGAGAAGGAAACAAAAGATGATGAAATGAGCAATGCTGGGATTTCAAAGGGTACTGTCGGGACACATTAGAGGGTGTCTTACCCAGGTGTAGAGGGGTTAAGAATCAGCTTCTTAGAGTACATGGCATTGAGGATGGGCTATTTATCCAGGCAAAGGTGGGAGGCAAAAATTTTCCAGACAAAGATAACAGCATGTATGACAACCAAAGGTGAGTGAGGATATGGTCCATGGCTCACATAAGCCCATGACTGAATTGGTTGAGTCTAGTGCAATGCCTCATCGTAGTATTAGTACTGCAGAGCAGGAGGTCTTTGTCAGGGTTGTCAGACCCCACATAATATAGGTGTCTCCAGAATCCATGGGGAGAGGAGAGGTGATGTTGTTCCATCTGAGTCAGCTATGCGGACTCCTGGTGAGGGATGCCATCTAGTTGGGTTTGGCCAGACAGTTGGCCAAGGACAGAGAACAACTGAGATTTTAGCACACGTTTTCTTTATTACCTCTCTCAAATGGAAGATCACTAGGTGTTTAAGACAATTATTTTATCTGCTTGCAGAATAGCCTTTACAATGTCAGAAATCACTGAGAGAACAATAACTGCATAAATTGCAATGTGATGTGATTTTCCATGACACATCTTATTTATCCCTTGGTTAGCAGTAGCCTAAACTGGAATGTCAGGGGCTAGATCCTGGTCCAAATTGAGGAAAGGTCTTATAAACTACTTTGAAAAGCATTCTGGCCCACTTATTTTAACATAATATAAAATTATGTAGTAATTGAGAAAAATGAAAAGCATTTTGTAATTCACTATGGAATGAAAAGTGGAGGAGAAATAATCCATTCTAGGTCTAAGGAGCTCTCAACCTTGAAGGTGATTAAAATCATTTCATGTGTTAAACCCCTCAGTCATTTCCTTAAAGATCTTAAGGCTATTTGACTTCAAAATCCTATTAAAAGTTCATTCCCTCTACTCTAAATCTGTCCCATTATCTTGATTCTCAGATATGTGATTTATCTGTTCAATTATGCCAAAGAAATGTTATTTTTATAATAATCAGGTGAATGCCTAGTCAATCCATACTGCTAAATAAAAATTTAAAACTATTCTGTATCTTTCTGAAATATATGATATTCATAAAAACCACCATTAATAAAAGGTTTTGCTCAATATATGTTTTTTATGTTTGTTTATTTGCTTTTAATCCCCACCCAAGCATATTTTTCCATTGATTTTCAGAGAGTGGGAAGGAGGGGAAGAGAGGGACAGAGGTGGGGGTGGGGGGGAGAGAGACATTGATTGATTGCCCCCCCCCCCCCCCGCATGTGCCCTGATGGGGCTGGGGATAGAACCTGCAACTCACCTACGTGCTCTTGATTGCCCAAGCATATTTTTCCATTGATTTTCAGAGAGTGGGAAGGAGGGGAAGAGAGGGACAGAGGTGGGGGTGGGGGGGAGAGAGA
>NW_006289813.1:11162806-11165315 GCF_000327345.1 Myotis davidii | reverse complement strand
GCCCTGATGGGGCTGGGGATAGAACCTGCAACTCACCTACGTGCTCTTGATTGGAATCAAACCTGCAACCCTTCAGTGTGCAGGCGGAGGTTCTAACCATGAAGCCATGCCAGCCAGGACTCAAGATTTGTTTTTTAAAAATCCACATGGAAATAAGTGTTTAAGGGTAGTTAGCATCTCTATATTTTTGGCCTATGCTAAATACCTGTTTGAAATAAAAATCCATGCCAGGGCCAAGGGCAGAAGGGAGGTCCCAGTTAAGTAAGCTGGAGGGGAGCAGGAGGCTCCATTCTCCAGGATGACCTTGTGGTGATGCAAAGGCATGAAGACAAAAGAGCCAGGGCAGCAGGTGCTGTGAAGGGAATAGAAGAGTGATGAGCCCATGCTGTCCTTTCCCATCAAGGTCCTCATTCATTCCATTGTGTGTTTGAAATTCTATCTTGCTGCAAAACATGGAAATTGTGCAATTAGAGGCTCCCAAAACAATATTGCTTTACCATGAACATTCAAACCCTCCTGGATCACACGGCTGTTACGACTAGAAATGAGACCCACAGCCCAGGTCTGGACAGAGGCAGATGACAGGTACACAGTCCCTGCAGCACACTGAAGTCTTGGATCAGAGTCATCAGGAGAACATTTCAAAAACATTGACCATTTATTTTCATGCACCTTGTGCTGGGAAACAGTCATTTTCAATCTATAAATATTAATTCATTTTTATTCAGTCTTTATACTAAGATCTATCCATCCATTATCTATATGTCTATCTATCACCTATTTGCCTGTCTATCTAAATTTGTCCCTTTGGCCCATGGAAATAGTTTGTGGGATTTAATCATGTATTCTCAAACATTGCATTTACATAGTGTACAAATCATGAAAAATTGGTTGACTAACAAGCTGAGTGTCAATCATGCTCCTTAGGCCCCACTATTATAAAGATATTGAGACATTGACAATATATGAAAATTGTTACTGCATTGCTTTTTTGCTCTTTGGGTTTTGACATCAAGAATTCTAGCTTCACCCTGTAATTTCCTATGTGGCTTATTGTTGTTTCTAACTCAGTGTGATGCTTGTACTTAGAAGAGAACTGTGTTCTATGCTGCACAGAATTCAATTCAAAAGACAAGCATTCAAAATGTAGCAGGCATTGTGAAGAACATGGAAGGGCGCGGCAGGAGCTAAAAATCCACAAAGCAGGAGCAGAGGAGGAGGAATAGTCAAGCAGAAGCAATAAGTGTACCAATAAAGGGAGCGTGCAGGGCTATGATGGGAAGGATGCTGGCCTTGGCCTTGGGATGTTTGTGAAGCTCAGGCCTTTGGAAGATAAGTTGACTCACAGGAGACACTGGTAATTTAGGAAAGGTCACTGCAAGCAGAGAAAGGCAGTGGGGGCCAAAGAGTGGTACTGAGAACGGTGAGCATTTCCCACTTAGGAAAGCAGGGCGTATGAAAAAGACAGTGGAAAAGTCTGGTAGTTATAAGGGGAAGAGGGATAAGAAAGAAAGTTTTAAAAAAAAGTGAGATTTTTTATTGATTGCTACTGAATAAATCACCCCAAAACTCAGTGTCTTAAAATGCAACAACCAGAACAAACAAACATTTTACTATGTCTTATGATTTTTATATTTGGTTGGGCTCAGCTGGGAAGTTCTGCTCCACACAATTTCATCTGGGACTGTAGACATTTAGGGTCTTAACCAGGGTAGAACTTTGAAGATGGCTCACACATGTAGTTGATTGCTGTTGCTGCCTGGCTGCTGGGAGCTCAGCTGTATCAGAGTGGGGCCTCAGTGTTCCTCCATGTGGGACTCTCTCTCCATGTGCTACTTGTGCTTCCTCACAGCATGGTGGCATAATTCTGAGAAAGAAAATTCCAGAGGACAAGTTATAGTGAGTAAGTGCGTATTAAGCCTTTCTTGCATCAGTCTTGATAAAGAGGTCTTCTTGGCCATATCTAGTCACATGACAACACCCCCAGTCGATATAAAAGGGGATTCTACATAAGAATGTGAAAACCAGAAAGTGTGGTGCATTGGAGCTTATCAATACCATCTCCAAGAGATGTGCATTAAATGATTCAAAGGAATTTTCTTATGATTTCAAACAGATCAAAATATCCATGCACAATGATGAAATAATGTTGGATAAATTGTTAACCAGGGAGGAAAATTATCGTCCTTAATAAGAGATGAGAAAACTAAACTCAGAAGAGCCCTGTTGACTGTGGGTCTTACCCCAACAAAGTGGATGACTTAGACTGCAGTCTAGGTCTACCTATTAGTCTGTTATTTTAAATAAATAAAACAAAAGTCAAATGTGCAGATATTCCCTTAGGGCAGGTGGACAACCCGTGGCACGCGTGCCAAAGATGGCACGCCAGTAACTTTTGCTGGCACGCCAAACCCTGTCTTATAATCTTCCATTTATAATTTTTTTCTTAATATTGACTTTTTTATTTTTCAGATAAATTCAGTGTAGGTGCATCTTATATAAGTAAATA
>NW_006289813.1:11137105-11153879 GCF_000327345.1 Myotis davidii | reverse complement strand
GATAGCCTGACGGATGAAAGTAGTAGCTCGTGCATATCTCTGAAGGTCACGAAGTATAAACCTGATGTAAAATCTGTCATCAGTGATGCAGCAGCAAAAGTCCCACTGATAATATCAAATGGAGTCATAAAGTTTTCTGTCGGACTATCGGTGTACATGTATACATTAAAAAATAAATGTATTTTTCATTATCATATACTGTGTTTTTGTTGCTCGAATGAGTTTTATTATTTCTTCAAGGTTCTTCACATACGTACACCTTAAGAGATATCAAGTAGGCGTAACATGTTCGCAAAAAATTAGGGTTGGCACACAGAAGAATTTTGAGTCAGAGATTTTGCTGGTTTTGGCACGCACTCACAAAAATGTTGCCCTCCCCTGCCTTAGGGCATTGCTAAATGTTACTTATTTGAACATACCGGTATAATGAAAAATATATATTTTTTTGTCACAAGAAAAATAAAATAATTCATAATTTTTTAAAATCTACATCTTAGAAAAAAAGATTTTCTTTAGAATGTTTGCTATCTATGCTCATGAGTGATATTTATCTATAGTTTTTTCTTCTTGCAACATTTCTGCCTGGTTTGGGTATCAGGGTATAATCTGGAAATTATTCTTTTCTTTAAATGTTTACCAGACACTTACCAAAAAGATTTATGAAGGGTAAGTGAGCATCAGAAAATTAGGGTAGTGCAAATAAAAACCATAATAAAATACCACTATACTTATATTAGAATGGCTAAAATTTTTAAAATTGGCCATACCAAATGTTGGCAAGGATGTGGAGCAACTGGAACTCTCATTCACTGCTATTGGGAATGAAAAATGTTACAACCACTTTGGCAGTTTATTCAAAAGTATAATACAGCTCTTACATGATCCAGCCATTCTACTTGGTACCTCTTTCTATATTTTCCCAAGAGAGTTGAAAATACATATTTCTACAAAGGCTTGTAAACAAATATTGATATGAGCTTCTTTTTAATTAGCAAAAATTGGAAATAGTTTGAATACCCGTCGACAGGTAGATGTATAAAAAACTGGTACATCATTATAATGAAGTACTACTGAGCAATAAAGAGGAATGACCTATTGATATACACCATGACTTGGAATAATCTCAAAATATTTACTTATGCTGAGTGGAAAGAAAGCAATAGAAGAAAACAAGTATATTTACTGTATATAATTTCATTCATATGTAATTATACAAAAGGCAAACTAAGTGACAGGAAAGCAGAAAATTGGTTGCCTAGATATGAGGGGTGGGGAGAGGCTGGGAGGGAGGAAGGGGCATGAGGAAATTAAGCAATGATGGCTTTATTCATTATCTTGACAGTGGTCATAGTCTTAAAAGTGTATTCATGTGTCAAAACATTATCAAATTGTGCATTTTAAATACATGCAGTATAAGAAATGTCAGTGATACCCTATAAACTTGTTAAGCATAAATCGTACATAAAGAAAGAATTTTAATATTGTATATCTATTGTTCGCTGCTGACTACATCTAATGTTTTTTTATTGTAGACTTAGGAAAAATTAAGAAAGTACAAGGAAGAAAATGAAAATATAAATCATTGAACTACTCTAAAATAACAACCTTTTAAATTTTCTATATACTTTCTTTTCTTTGGTTGTATATACACCTTTCCTAAAAATTTCATGTTGTGAGATAAATATTGTTATGCATGGAATTTGCTCTTGTAGCTTAATAACTAAACTAAGCATTTCACCATTAAGTCTCCTTTACAATGTGGGTTTAAATGAGTTTGTAACATACTGATATTTATTAAGCCAATGTTTTGTTTGATCTACAAATTGTTTCTATTTTCTGGTTTAAAAAAATATTATATTATATGGATTTACATATACAACTCTGAACATTCCTAACTATTTTGTAGCATAAATACCTAAAAAGTTATTTTACGTTTAGAAAAAAAATTGCTTACTCAAACTGTGTATAAGGTTCTAAGTCTTTTTGTCCATGGTGCCAAATTTCAGGAGGGTTAATTTAGAACAAAATTGGACTTTTTCTTATTTAAAAAATTCAATGTCTGACCATCATTTTTTCCCTCTCTCTCTATATATACTCTCTCTCATATATGTAACATATATGTAACATATATGCCACACATATGCAGGGAAAATACAACAATTTATATTTTAGAAAAACAAAGTAAAATAAGTTGACTTAGTTTCAGTTAGGATCATTTTATTATTTAGTGAAAATCAAGATTGAATGTTAGAACAATGAACTATTTTTTAAGAGCTACTTACTATGCACCTAAATTTCAAGAAATGGATTCAATATCTAGTTGTTCTTATTGCCTTTTTTATTGCTGGAAAGCATTCAGAAGTCTAACACTGTTAGTATGACTTTTGTTAAAGGTGTCAACTGACCAGTGAACAGGGACAGTAAGTGAATTTCCTTCACTCAGCTGTGATTTTCTTAAGACTGGCAGAAAGTGATAATTGATCCTTATGGGGAGCACACAAAGAAACAGCCAGGGAGCTCACAAATAAATTAGCGTCAAGGCCACAGGCTGAGGTGCTAATTGACTCAGGGGCTATTTCTTGTAAACCTGAACCCCTAGACCTGACTTCATCAGCTAGGAACTTAGATTCTATCAAGTGGAGCCTCCACATCCAGGGAGCAGTGAAAGATGTCATATGAGCTCTCTCTTCTCTTTGAAGAGCCACTTTCACCTTTAACTAGTTTCCTTTATTTTACTTGCCAAGAGGAAGAAGAAGGGAAGTACAAGAGACAGGCAGGGCCAGTCAGCATGGGTCTAACAGAGCCACCAGCTGCACCTGTTGCCAGTACTCTGTCTGGCCTTCTAGAAGATGCCATGAGCACTCCTGGAGGATCCTAAAAGACAAGGTCATCAGAAAGGACCTCATCCAGTGGCATACTGAACACAGCCTGCACAATGGGTCCTTCTAGTGACCTGGCCGCCTCACCTGGCAGTTCCTGTTCCATCAAGGTTGCCCACTAGAGCCTCCCAATGATCTAAGAGCCTCCACCAAGCTCCTAAACTCTCCTGAACATACTCACCAGAACCCAACTGAATACAAGGTTGGTCTACCGTCTATGGGTGCACCTGAATAATCTGAGCAGTGACCAGGAATGATTTCAGTGCCCAATTGCACATGCTACACAATCCTATTTGCACCTGATCCCTGCAGCTGGTGGTCTATAACAGAAGGCAGGAAGCACTAAGGAGGGGAAGGTACAGAGGTCCTTCATGGGATAAAATGAAGCAGTTGTCCAAAGCTCATCCGAAGATGGGGAGGCACTTTCTCCACCCTGGAGTGGGGAGCAAAGTTGAGTGCTAATTTGGGGAGAGTCCTAAGTGGTATCCTTTGGGTGCTCCAGTTGGGTGCTCCCAGGCATTGCTGCAATAGAGGACATTTTGAGCAGAAAGACTCTATCTCTGGTCCTGTGCAGGGAACATGGCACTAACTATCAAGGCTAAGCATTACTAATCAGATGGCACCTAGCTGCTTTGCCGTAAAGAGAGGAAAGAAAGAGCAGAACTCTGCATTTTTTCCTGGTGAGGCTCAGGAGGTATGTGTGGAGCAGCCCCCAGATATAGGTGTTAGGCTTATGGTGTATGTAGATTTTACCTCCCAGAAATGATGACTTTACCAGCGTTGGTGCAGGGATGTGCATTACTTTCCCCGTTCTATCCAGTTCCACATGGGTGCAGATGCAGGATGCTGTGTGCAATTGGGATGAAGAAAGCCCACTTTCCCCCTTTCCTTCAAGCGGTGTGTTTTAGCCTTTACACTGAGCACTCAGAATGGACTGTGATTGTTGTTGCTTTTTTCTCTTTTCTTTTGGAATCATTCTGCTCTGGTTGAGCTCATTTAACAACTTTATCTGAATTTTTTATTGAAGGTGAATTAGACTGAATACTTATGCAATGCAGTTGCCTAGAATCAGGTTTTTCTAAATTCAGAGTTGAAAAGATGTACAGAAATTCCTTGCAGCTCAGGAAGATTCTCATTGTATGAACTATGTGATTAGGACATGAGATGATTTGAGAGGAAACCCAAAGACAGCAGTGCAGAAAGACCTCATGTCTGAAAAGACAAAAAGAAAAAAAACGGGCATAGGGCAATTTAAACACAGCAAACTTTCTAACTCCTTACTTACACTGCAGAATCAAAAGCTTAGACACAGTTAAGTGGAATAAAGTAGGCCAAATGCTGCCCTGAGGCTGGCATGCTCTGCTCCCACTGACTTCCTAGAAACCCTGCTTATTTTGTTCAGGGACACTGAATAGCTTGGGTCTGAACTGGAGCACATTGGCAGATAGTCAATGCCTAAATCTCCAGGACTTGACCTAGATGGCTTCTCGGTCATGACCACGACACTCTCAGCCCAGTATGGTTGCCGCTAAGACCACAAAACCGAGCTGAAGCAGACCCTACATTTGGCACCATCGTTATCACCATCTCAGGAATTCGTTAGTGTCAGCCCCTGCCTTGGTCCTTCACTTTCCGCAGCTCCTCACAGCTGGGCCCCAACCTCAGTCCCCTCCCCTCCACTTCCTGGGTACTTCCTGCATGTGGGAGAGAGTCAGCAGCCTTTGTTTCAGTGTCAGTTCAGACCCAACCAAGCTTAGATTGGATTGTAAGCAAGTGAAATTTATCACAGGACTGGGGTAGAGTGGCCACTTTCTCTTTCCTTAAGTGTTGCCCAGTTTCCCAGCTAGCACTTGGGTCCTAGAAATTTGCAGGTTAGACTTTTAATCCAAGTACATGTATATATGAGACACATCTGAACTTAAAGACACACAAATTGTAACAGTAAAAAGACAGAAAAGTAGAAGTAGGCAAATGCTCATCAAAAGAAAGCTGGGGTCACTGTATTAATAACAATTAAGATAAACTTGAAGGCAAAAAGCATTTAGGCACAGGGGAGTCATTATAAAATAATTTTTAACATCAGTTTAAAAAGAGAATTGAATTATTTTAAACATCTATAAAATGTTCCCCAATATAAATTCTACCATCAGAATGTGATCGTCCAACAGAACTTTCTCAGTTATTGTCAGGTCAAACATGACAAAATGATCAGAGATATAGAAAATTTGAGCAACACATTTGGGATGATTATTTTGTGTGTCAACTAGACTGGGCTGAGGCATGCCCAAGTTGTGGAAAAACATTATTTCTGTGTGTGAGGGTATTTCTGAAAGAGATTTGCATTTGATTCTATAGACTGATAAAGAAGATTGCCCTCATCAATGTGGGTGGGCATCATCCAAACCACTGAGAACATGAATAGAACAAAAATGTGGAGGAAGGGCAAATTCTTCGTCTCCTTGAGCTGGATATCCATCTTCTGCCCTTGGACATTGGAGCTGCCAATTCTCAGGACTTTGGACTCGGGGAATCACACCACTGCCTTCCCTGGTTCTCCAGCTTGCAGACATGCTTGGGGCTTCCTGGTCTCCCTGAGGGTGAGCTAGGCCCTGTGGTAAACTCCTTAATAGATACCCTATTGGTTCTGTTTCTCTGCAGAACCCTAACTAATAAAACAATTAACCAGCATGTTTAATGGACTTTGTAGAATTCTGCACCCAAAGAATTAAAGAATGACATTTCTCTCAAACACACATGGGACATTTAAAAAATTTGACCATGCACACGAACATAAAACAAATCTCATCAGAGTTCAAATACTTTGTATTGTACAGATTATGGTGTGTGACTATGGTGCAATTAAGTTAGCGTGTGATAAGTAAAAGAAAAGTCCTCTACATATTTCAAAAATAAAAAGAAGCATTTTTAAATTATTCATGGGTCAGAGAAGATGTTATAATAGAAATTTAGAAATGCTTAGAAATGGATAATGAAAATACAACATTAAAACTTGTGAAATGCAAATAATGTAACATTGTTAAAAGGAATAATTTAGTATTACACTCTTTTATTAAAAGAAAGGAACTCTGAATTTTAATGAGTTAAAGACCCAACTTAAAAAGTTAGGGGGAAAAATTTAAAAAGTGAATCACTGAATAGACCCAAATGAAGCAAATGTAAAGAGACAATAAAGAGGAGAGCAGAAATCAATTAAATAAATATTTAAAAGAGAAGATAGAGCCAACAGTTGAATTTTAAAAGATTAATAAAATAAATAAGATCTAATAAAACTGATAAACAGAATAAAAGAGAAGGCAAAATAAGCAATATTATGAGTGAAAGTGGACATACCTACAGCTACAACACATTAAAATAAAGCATACACAACTTTACACCAATGATATTGAAAATTTAAACAAAATGGAAAATTTCTAGGCAATATCTTGGCAAAACTGAATCCAGAGAAAAGTCTGACAAGCATTAAATGACCAAATAAATTGAAGTAATAGTTAAAAATCTTCCTGCAGAGAAAGTATTAGGTTACCATGGTATTACCAAGCTTTTAATCTTACATGAACTCGCCTACAGCACAGGAAGAAAAAATGTCCCTCAACTATTCTGTGACTGAAGGCGAAATGGGAACAGTACGCGCCCGCGCGTGTACACACACACACACACACACACACACACAAGAGGGGGAAAATTACAGGCCAAACTCACTCCTAAACCCTATTTCAATATGTTTTAAGTAAAATATTAGCAAACTGAATCCATAAGTGTATTTAAAAAAATGATAATCCATATGTATACAGGGCACTTACTGCAGAAATTGAAGTAAGGTTTAATATTAGAAAGTTTATAGATGTTATTCACATCATTAACAGATTAAAGGGGGGGGGAAGCAAATGATTTTCTCAATAATTCCCTATGCTGTAGTTTACATCCCTGTGAATATTTGGTAACTAGCAATTTGTTAATTTAATCCCTTTATCTTTTTCACCCAGTCTCCCAATCCCTGGCCTTCTGACAACAAATCCAAAATGCAAACAGCAGCATCTAAAATAATAAATATAACTCACATGTACTATGTATAACAGATACCACTGTTAAAAATTCTATTCATCATGTTAAGTCTGATTATCTTGTCCTCTTTCTCTGTCAGTAGCATTTAAACACAGAGCCAATGCTGGGAACGATTCCTCCCGGGGGACTCCACGGTGGTTGGGCAGACTTCTGTGTTCCAGGAGCCGGTGTGTGGGTTCATTTGTCTCACTCCCACCCTAGATGCCAGTGCTTGATGGCAGCATCCACTCCTTATTCACTTTTAAATGTTCAGAACTCGCACAGGCCTGTTTCCTATCACATGCTAACCAGTATGCAAAAAGTGAATTACTGAACATACAAGTATATGAGTGAATACCATTTTTAAAATGTCAGTAGTACCAGATCAGATTTTATCAGTGTGGCATTCTACTTTAATACATTTAAGATACAAAGTATCAATTTCTACCAGTCTGAACAGAGAGTTCTATGCTATAAAATATTATTTTCTAAGAGTCATAGCTATCATCTCACAGTTGGAGCCCATAAATATTGCTTATACCTCTTCGCAGCAAAACTTGATCATTTCTTCAGGACAGGTTCTTCAACTTGAAATCAGAAGAGCTTTGAGGGAACACCCCATGTTGTTCAAAAGATGCATTTTATGATTGATTCAGGAAACAAATGAACAGTATATAGACACCCACCTGAAACTTAGAAATTAGCATTCATCACTTGTTATGCAGCATCATCTATTAACTCGTCTCACAGAAGCCAAGTCATATTCTTCATTGCTTCAGCTTCTCTGCTACACTTTGTCATACAGGAAAGTTCTGTGGGTTCTGGCCATGAACAGCTCCAGGTTCCTCGCTCAAGAGCGAGTAACTTGTGGCCATTCCACAGCCTTTGGATGGCCAGGCGCCACACTTCAGGACTGGCTGAGGATCCATAAGCACAGATTCTGTTACCCAATACTCATTGTCTGATCAAATTAAGACTCTTCCTCTGCAACCAAAGGTGTGATTCTGTAAGGCAGCTTTTAGGAGCTAGGGCCAAACTCAGCAGGAGGGACTGGACAGTGACACCAGGGCACCACTGACATCGGATGAGCCCGCCTCTGACCCAGGCAATTCACACAGGTACTGACTGTCTCATCATGTCATATCCTGAGCAGTAGATTCATCATTCCCATTTCAAATGAGGGGACTGAGACTGAGCCATGTATCTCAATAGCAGTATTTAGAGCCAGCATCCTAACTGTGGGAACTCTGAGTGTAATTCTCTTTCTCTCACATGACATGGACCCCAGTAGGATGCAGGATACCCTCTAATGAACTTTAGTTTGCCGAATCTTCCTAGCTCTTTCTAAAACTTTCCGGTTTGCCATAATTGCTTTCTGTTTGAGTAATAATGCCTAATCACTGCTTATTGATTCCTCCCTATGTGTCTGACCTACCGTAGTGAGGTGGGAAGCATTGATGAGTGGGGTAATCTACAAGGAAGGAAGAGGGAAATGATATCAAGGTTAGTGAACAGAAATGAAAGAAGCTAATGAACAAGGAGCAAACTGCTTAAGTCAGCTAGATCTTGAAAAGAAAAACAAAAGGGGAGAAAGCATTCATTTCAGCACAAGATTGAGTGTAACCAGGAAAATTAGAAAAGTAACTAAGTGGACATAAAGGTATGAAGCAGAGTTGACCTCTATGTTTTCCACTCCCCAAAGTCCTATTAATAGGACTTATGTCCAGGTCTCCCTTATGAGATATCCCACACTTGTGCCAGGTCATGAGTGATGTCATAGGAGAACCAGAAAGCTCCTGTGAGCTGAAGAAGTACCTGAGCACCTCTGGCCTCCTGCTGCTGTGGATGATGATGAAGCTCTGTGACTTCATGATTAAGTCATGCATTGCAACACCTGCCTTGCTTCTGCCATCCACGCTGGTCTCGTGGGTCTGGTACCCTGGACTTGAAAAAGTGGTTACTGATGCTCTGGGGGCTGTGTAAGAGCAAAAATCCTAAAAAGAGGCTGCTGGCATATTTGTTCTGCCTCTCGGTCACCTCAGCTCAGGGGGCGGGCAGGGAAAGCAGGCCATCCACAACATATTATCTCAGATTAGGTATCAAGATGGCGTTCTACAGATAATGAAGCACAAAGAGGTTAAGTTGATCAAGGTCACACAGGAAGAAATAGCAAAGCCAAAAACTGTAGGGTGTGTGCTCATAATAACCAGGTGTAATTATAATAACACCTACAATAACAAATACCTTCCCAGTGCTTATTGGAAGCCAGGCCCTGTTCTTAGCACATTCACGCATGGTTGCACTTTATAAGCTATGAGGTCAGTGTCATTATTATAGTACTTGGAACCATTTCATAGATGGGAAACCTGACTCACAAAGGAATTAAATCACCAGCCAGGGTCACCTGGCTCCAAGAAGAACTTTGCCAGGAGGCAGGAACCTTCAGCCAGGCAGTGAAGGTCAGTGTTTCTGTCTTTATGAGTCCGTCTCAGGCCCACACAGTCTACTCCAAAGGGTTTCCTGGATTCTGGGGTGTGATCAGCCCTGCCACAGGCTTCCTGATCCTTCCATCTACAATGATCTTGGGTTCACCACCTACTCCTAGCACAAGGAATTGTCAACACAAGAGCATTTGCAAATCTTGCCTTGCACCTTGTTGGCACTATTCTGCTCACTCCTACTATCATGCAATCTGCAGTAGGTCAGGATGAAGGTCACATGCGAATGATGTTCCCCACCTTCCTCTCCCACCCCAGGACATCAGCAGCACTGATGGCACTATTCAAGGGTCCTATAAAGAGCTTTCTCTCCTCTGCTGATGGACCTCTGTCCTCTCTACATCTCTGATTTTGGTGAAATGTCTGTGGAGTTTCATTGAGGAGAGCCCTCACATTTCTTCTTTCATTTCCTTTTCCAAGGACCTCAACATCTAGCCTGGCCTTCTGATGACCAGGAAAATACTGGGCTGATCACACCACAGAATCCAGGAGACCCTTTGTGGCAGACTGTGTGGGCCTGAGACTGACTCATAAAGACAGTAAAAGATGAGACTTAGGAAGGTAATCACTGGGGCCAGGCAGAGGGTCCACCTGCAGAGGGGTTTCTCCTGTCTTTGTCCACCCACCCACAGCAGTTGACATCCTTTCTTCCCTCAATGCCTTCTTCAGATGCCATTTTCACAAAATCAATGAGTTTTGCTGAGCATAAACAGTCTAAGATGCACCAAACAACTATCCTTTGGAGGTCCTTAAACAGCCCACATGCGTGCTCTGAAGTGCTGATCTATTTTTTTCTTCCATGTAATGTGCATGTCACCTCCTGTGCACCAAAGTGGGAGACAATAGCAAAGAAAGAGACAGAGAGGGCTTTAGCTACATACAATCTGGTCAATGCAATCAAGCAATCGTGCTAAGCATACAATCCAGGTAAAAACACTGTGCTCACAGCTTGGAAGAGTCCCCTGTCCCCTCTCCTACCCTTCCATCAAGACAAGCTAGTATCATATAGAAAATTGGAAGCCACCATTGGGCAAAAAAATTAATTGACTATTGGTTTCTTGATTTATTGACTATTGGGCTATCCAGATATGGGGAGCAAGTAGAAAAATAAGTGTCTGAGAATTAACAAGAAACCCTTTCCGTATGAACAGAAAGGACGACTAAGTGGGCCAGCAACATGGGAAGAGAGAATAGGGATAGGGAATCCTCTTCGAGCAGCAGAATCTAGAAACAGGCGACGCATGGCGGGGACAGTACAATGTGTCATGCAGATTCTGTTCTCTGTGCTGATCCCTCAAGCTCTGATACCTTTGAGAGAAAAAGTATCAGACACTCTGGGAAGGGGCATATAGATTCCATGCCCCAATTTTTCCAATGGAGTACAAGCTCATACCATCACCCACAGAAATTATAATTAACAAGGCTGCAGGTTCTGCTGATGGAAACCACGCAGAATCCTGGGCCTGGTGAGTTGGCTGATACAAGGATCTCTTCCGCTGGTTTTACACCACCTCTAGAGGTGATGGTGCCTAATTACAGAAGACTTTCTCCAGTTCAGGAGCCATGCTGAGTGCCTGATTCATATTGTTGTGTACACATCTCCTGGAGACCAAAACCCAGACAGGCATGGCTCTCAAGGGCTGTAGTGAGGGAGGGTTTTGAATTGGACCTGAGTGATTCTAAAATCCAAATAAACTTCCAGACTGCCTTCAAGAGTGATGGGAGAAGGGCACTCTGATTAGGCTGTTTGCTTCCTCTGAGATTTCTTCCTCAGTCGTAAGCTTTGTTCTCTGTCCAAGTTTCTGCACTGACTTTGATCATTTGCACTGTACATTCTGACTCTTGAATCAACTCCCTGTTTTTATAATTAGGTCTCAAGACTATATCATCCCTCTCCAAGGTTATATTTCCACTAAATTACTAAGGTTAGGTCTCCTTGTGAGTGCAGTGTTCCATCCTTATCAACATTATTTTTCCCTGAGGAAGGACTTCATGGTTATCCTGTGATTAGAAGGACATACATGCTCATTATGAAAAATATAGACAAAGTATAAAGGATATAAAACTCACACATACTCTCACATATACTCCCCCATTCGCATGCACCAATTCAACCTTTTTCATCTCATGGCCCAGATAAACTAATTGCTGAAATTCTGCGGCACACTAAAAAAAAATATTTTTTTGCCAATCTGACAAAAAATAGGTATAATTTTAATTGATTTTAAAATAATAATAGTAGTAATTACTTACCCTTTTTGCTCCAAAGTGACTTTTTAAATAATCAGGTCTCTATGCTTGTATATAAAGATTTCTGGTACCAAAAATTAACCAATGTGATGTGATCAATAAGATGCAACTCTATTGTATGACCTATATGTTTATGGGCATTCACACTAGATGGCTATTGTGTTGACTGTTATTGGTTTTTTTATTTAACAATTTAAGGGAAAAGAGATCAATGTACCCCACTTAGTAGTCAGGTATTGCATATTTTAAAAGTTCTTGTGCCACACCAGTTGCAAATCGCTGACATACCACAACTCATACATAGTAAATACCACCCCACCCCCACCCCCACACACAGACATGCCCACTTAGATATACATATGTACTTACACACATATGGGTGATATATTCACATATACTTTCATCCACAGCGACACACACACTACACATTAAAACATGTTTATATAAGGGATTATGCCATACTCTTGTTTGCATGTTGGTTTTTTACCAATTATTATCTAACAAAATATTCCCAAGTCTGAAATATATATAAATAGGCACCCTTATTATTAATAGTGGCACAATATCTTATTTTATGGAAATACCACTGTTTATTTATTGAATGTGTTACTTTGGGACAAAATGTGTTTATTTAATATTGACTTTTATAAACAAAATCTCAATGTGCATCTTTGCAATGTGAACTAATATTTTCACTAGAAAAATTCTAATGAGAATAATTAGACCTGTGGAAAATAACATTTTTATTTATGTATATCTCCAAAATGGTACAAGTTAGATTTCCTGAGTATTGCATAAGATTTCCTCTGTTTCACATGTTCATCAGTAATGGGTATCAACATTCCCATTGGCAAGCTAGTTGTGGAGAAAAGTTGGATTCCATTGCTGTTTAAATTTGTGTGAGCTTAATAAACATCATGGGGAAGTATTTTTGTCTTTGCCCTTTGGACATTTGGATTTCAACGTCTCCAAAAAGACTATTTATAAACATTTCTTCTGTTTTGTCTTTTTGTAGCTAAACATGTACTCATGAGTTCTAAAATTATTTCAATAATAATAACACTAACCCTATTCCTCTGATATAGTTGTAGATTGCAAACACTTCCCCTGGCTTTTCATTTATTCACCTATGTGTTTATGGAGAGTCTTCTGCTTCCAGTCTAGATGGAGAATCAAAGGCTGAACTTACTCTCCATCCTGAGGAGAAAAGACTGACACAATCGATATATTAAACAATGGTTTTCAAAACACTGGACACAAGACAACAAAGGGCAGAGATATCTAAGAGACAGAAAGCGAATGCGGTGAGCCCTGTGATGGCTCAGCTTAATGTCCAGACCAGGCACAGAGGCTGCAGCACAGTGAGAGACACAGGCGGAGCTCCACCTGAGGACAGACTCTGAGCTCAAGGAGTTCAGGTGTTCATGGGGCAGAGTTCATGCCGAAGAGAAGACAATGCAGCGACCTGCAGATGGTCTGCTCAGTTATTTGAATAGTAATTACATATGTGTGTGAGGAAACTTCCAGAAAGAAGTGGTAAAAGATCCAATAGGATTGGAGGTTACAGCACCCAGGTCTCCCACAGGCTGGACACAGTGCCTGTTCCCACCAACCAACCACAGTGGAAAATCTCATCATTCACAGAATATCCATTAGAGCACTAAGAAAGGTCATGACCAACACCCAGGGGAAATTAACCCTAGACCAATGTTATTCTGACCCCACCCAGGTAAGCTTACAAGCAAGTTCCAAAAGGACTTCACTCTTTCTGGCTATCTACACTGCCTCCAAGAATACAGCTCAAGAGTACTTGCAGAACTACAAAAATATCCAGCCTAAGGTAAAATTCACATAAAAATTCACCACTGCAAAGAAGTTGGAAAAGACAAATCATAATGAAAAGTCTTGATCAAAAATGGCTCAGAAATAGAATTAACAGACTCAGATACAGTCAAAATAGTTGTATGACTGGAGACCAAATGTTCAAGAACCTGCAAAAATGACAACATGTTGAGTAGAGGCATGGAAGTTATACAAAACACCAAATCAAACTTCTAAAGATGAGAAGTACTATACATGATATAAGCAATACATGGGTGGCATTAATAAAAGATTAGACATTGCAGAAGAAAATAAAAAACTAAAGAATCCAAAGACAGGAAAACAATTAAAAATGAAACCCAATTAGAAATGGAGAGTTTTTTTTAATGAATAATGGGGCAACTTTAAGTAGCCAAATATCTAACTGGTATCCAAAGGAAGGGAGACCAATGTGTGTCTCAGGGGGCAGAGGATTTCCAAGGGAGGAACAGAAAATTACTCAAAGTACTAACAGCCAACGTTTTCCCAAATTTGATGAAAACTGCAAATCCAAAGATTGAGGAACCAAATCTTAAAAGCAGCTGGAGAGAAAAGGTACTTTAAGGACAAAGTGGGGCACAAGAACAAATTTCTTATCAGAAACAGTAGAAACTAGAAACACAGGAGAGAAACACCTTTAAAGTACTTAAAAAACTGTAAACTTATAAATCTTTACTCCCTAAAAATACCTTTCAAAAATTACAGAGAAATAGGATTTTTTTTCGATGAACAAAAATGGAAAGAATTGGTCATCAGAAAACTCGCTCTGCAAGAAAAGTTACAGATGTATCTCAAGCAAAGAAAAAATGGTGCCAGTTGGAGGTCTGGACCCACACAGAGGCATGGGGAATGCCAAGAATGGCAATTCCATTGGTAAATGTAAATGGTTTTTACATTTATTAGTTACACATCTCAAAAAGGTAACTGACTATTTAAAGTAGAAATAACTGTAATGTACTGTGGGGTTTATAACATTAATAGAAATGAAATATATGCAACAGTAGTCCAGATTCCAGGAGGAATGGAAGTATACTGTTGTCAGGCCGCATGACATTACTTGAAGGTAAAATGTATATGTTATTTCCCTTTTCCCTTTCTTTCTAGACTTATTTTGAATAATTCAATATTTTATTATGTTTCCTCTATTGTCCTGTTATTTCCATATTCTTTTATTATTCTTTTACTAACAACCCAAAGATTGAAATTTGCATGCCTGAAATACAATTTATTTCAAATTATTATGTTTACTATTTCTGTGATAGTGCTAAGAGTTTAGAGTGCCTTTCAGTGTATTGCTGTCATGTATTTAAATTATACATACATTTTAAATCCATTGGATAGTATTATTAATGTTTTATACCATCAATATTAATTTATACTCACGTGATTCACCCTATCTGCCTGCCTGCATTTCTTTCCCCCCGACTTGTGTCTATAAGGAGTATCTTTCACTGTGAAGAATTTGCCCTTTAGAGTTCTTTTGAGTAAAGATCTGCTGGTAATTATTTCTCTTCGTTTGGTGTGTCTGAACATATGTTTATTTTGCCTCATTTTTCGAAGGGTGTGATCACTCTGCAGATAATTCTAGGGTAGCCATTATTTTCTTTCAGCACTTTAAAGACACAGATGTAATTCTATTGTCTCCTGATTCCTGTTCCTGCTAAAAGTCAGCTTTTAGTTTTACTGTTGCTCCTTTGAAGTGTTTTTTATTGTTCCTTTCTGGCTGCCTCTTGGATCCTGTCTTTTATTTTTTATGTTTTTGACTATGATATATCTAGATGTTTGTTTATTTTATTTATCTTGCTTTGTGATTTATTTTGTTGTTTTTGTACAGATTCTTAAATCTGTGGGTGGAAACCTCCTTTCAGTTTTAGAACAACTAATGCTTCTGCCTTGTTTCTAAAAGCCTCTCTGGAATCTGAATTATATGTTTGACAAACATTTTTCTTTTTTGTAGTTCTCGTGTGCTCTTTCCTCTGTTTTCTAAAGCTTCTTTCTTTCTCGCAATTATTTTAAAATATATGTTGCTGTTTCTAGACCAAAAAGAACAGTTGAATGTAGAAATGCATACAGAGTTTGGATGTCTTAATTCAAACACACACTCTTCCATTGGTATCTACATATATAAAATCCTAATATGCAAATTGTTCCTGAGGGAGTTTGACCAGACCAACCATTCGCTATGACATGCGCTGACCACCAGGGGGCAGCACAGAATAATGGGAGGCCCTGGCCAGCAACTGGCAGCCGAAGAAGGGAGGCCCTGGCCGGCAGCCAGAAGGCCCTGATTAGCTCTGATCACAGGCCAGGCCTAGGGATCCTACCAGTGCACAAATTTCATGCACCAGGCCTTTAGTAATTACATAAAGCTCTCTCTCTCTCTTTTTGCTGGGGGAGGCTTTGGAGTAGCTTATGATCTTGTGCTTCTCTTCTGTATCTGTTACTTCTTGCTTCACCTCTTGCTGACTCTTCTCCTTCATCACTAGATTGCCATTCCCAGTCACGCCACTCCTTTTCAGGAACAGTTTCCATCATTGCCGGGGTTCATGTCCCAGCATGAACAAGGGTTCAGGAATCTGGAAAAGGCTGTGCGCAGGTGACATAGAAATCCAGAGACTAATAAAGAGTCCGGAGGAGAGATATAATTTTGAAAGGCATTGGGGGTCAGAGGACCTTCAGCTAAAGGAACTGAAGAATGCCTCCTTGTCTAGGACCCTTGCTTTTTTAAAAATATATATTTTATTGATTTTTTTTTTTTATGGAGAGGAAGGGAAAGGGATAGAGAGTTAGAAACATCGATGAGAGAAACATCGATCAGCTGCCTCCTGCACACTCCCTACTGGGGATGTGCCCGCAACCAAGGTACATGCCCTTGACCGGAATCGGACCTGGGACCTTTCAGTCCGCAGGCTGATGCTCTATCCACTGAGCCAAACCGGTGCTGGTGACCCTTGCTTTTATTAACACAATTTGTCCTAAGGCAAGGTGGAGATAATACACTTCAATGGGTAAGGTATCAAAGGGTACAGAGTCCATTTTCAGAATGGGGGAATTAGCCCATGGCTGTTCAGGCCAGGAGGAGGCAATAACATGTAGATTAAGATGCCCTTTAACTATCTGGCAGCCACAATCAATTTCCTATTCAGGTTTGGGGAAATGCCTTTAGCCATTCTCAGATGCAGCCTGCTGTCATGCTGGAATTGGTTTCTGGCAATATTCTTCTTC
>NW_006289813.1:11135208-11137084 GCF_000327345.1 Myotis davidii | reverse complement strand
ATCTTTTCTACCTCCTAATTATACTATAGGGATGCATTATAAATAACATTGTTCACTTTTCTTGTGCAGTTGTGTGTTGTTGTTTTTTAATTTGAAAGTGTGTGAAAAGTTGTGGATTTAAATGGCACCAACATTCTGTGGGCTCTCTTCAACCAGACACTCAAGGTGACTATTGAGAGTTATCTCAAATAGAAGGATCCACACTTATTTCTGCGAAAATCTTTTGTTTATAATGTATTGCCATTTTCATTGTTCTGATTAATATTATGTCTTTGATCTCAAGAGAACACTTATTTTATTTCTTCAAGACTCTCTGGTCAAGGGCAAGTCAATGTCCACAACACCTCTTTCTTGTGTATCCTTTTCTCAGATGCAAGTTTCTTTATATAATTGATGGTTCATGCTCTGCTATGCATTCTAATCCCAATGTGTTGAACAGCTTGTGTAAATACTAAATTTTGTACTGTATCTCCAGAGATTCTGATTCAGGGAGGCTATTGAAGGGCGAGAATGTCTAAATTTTGAATTGGTATCCCAGATGATTCTGATGAAGGCAACCCTAGGACCACTCATGCAAAAACACTGACATTGACCTACCTCATGGGCCAATCATCAGTAAATGAAGATGCCAGCTCTATGAGATTTGTACCAGGACTGCCCAAATAATCTTATGGCATCAGAAAGTAGGCAGAAAGGCTGGGAGCACCAAACAGGATCTAGTTTTTAGTAGCAGAACTTTGCAGATTTCCAAGTTCTTGAAGACACAGGCAGGTGCCTTATATATATCATCTCTTTTTCAAAGATCAGAATCCATGGTTCAGAGTCACTCAGCCAAAACTCAGGTATATGATGATTACAGCTGAGGACATAGGGGTCAAATTTCCAGATCAGAGACTGGCAATTAGAACAGAATCTGTACCTCATAAAACTCTCCTGATTAGAAGGATTGGTCCTGAAGTCAAGGATATTCTCTAACTCCTGGCCAGGAGAGATCCACTCTGTAGCTACAGACAGAGATGCAGGCAGAGGGGAACAATAAAAAGCACTGTTATCTTCAAAAGGAGCAACAGCAAAACTAAAATGAATGTTTTCTCTTCATTTTAACCTATTTTCTTTGCAAAATGCAGACCCCTTTCATAACCTCCAGAGGTTGCCATTAGGTTCCAAAAAAAATAATGTCTAAAATTGTTCACATGGATGTAGAAAGTGCCAGAAGAAAAAGAATAGACCTGTAATCCTGGAAGGAACCCTTGTGAGTAAAAAATATTCTTCTTTGGAGAATGTACCTTCCTTTCTTATTCCACAAAACTAAGATCTGTGTTGGTTACACAAGTATTTCAGCTTCCCAAGCTCCTGTTTCTTGAACATGAGCTCATGATTACCAAAGTTGTACACTCCCCACATTCCCACTAGTGAACACATTAATTTAACTTATTCATTGGAGATTACAAAGCTTCGTATGAGATCAGGGTCTTTCCAACCGGGCATGGGATGGATTGGCTTAGCAATTCGGGGATGGTTAATAAAACCAGGAACCTTAAAAGGCAAAGCTACTATCAGAAAAAAAATTACAAACCCTATCTTCATTAGTAAATGATGAAAACCTCTCAAGCATTTTCCGTTAATGTTTAACGTAAAGTGTGCCTGTCAAGTATACTTTTAGAAGGCAATCAAGGAACTACGTCCACATTATTTAAACAAGCTTGTGAAACAGCACATGCAACTCTGTTTATTCATTCATTTTACCAAGAAATTAAATTTTACACACCTCTTAGATTATAGGAACAGTGTTCTTGTTAGAATTGAAGTTTCCTCGGATCCAGGGGCAATTCTGATTTAACTCAAATTAACTTTTATTACATTACAATGTCATCTT
>NW_006289813.1:11127163-11134363 GCF_000327345.1 Myotis davidii | reverse complement strand
AGTAGACACTTGATGGATATTGATGGAATGACTGAACAGAAAAGTCTAGAAAGACTGACTGGTTCTTGAATATTCTCTGGAATGAGGAAAAGGGCAGATTTTGATGGATTATTCTGAGATTAAGGTAAGTTCTAAGGACAGTCCAGGTTAGTCCAGACTCTCTTTTGGAGGGGACCCAAATGTAGGCACAACACAAAGTCAGTATCTGCCTCCTTGGATTTTACCCAGCATCTATTCCTGTTCCTACAAATATGACAAAACTAAATCCAAGTGAGGAGAGAGAGAGAGAGAGAGAGAGAGAGAGAGAGAGAGAGAATAGACATTCATCTTGTCTTTAGCACTCGTAGCCTGCATGCAAGGTTGCTCATACGTCTGCCTGTCATTCTTAGCTGACCTCTATACTGTAAATATATGGAGGTCTTAGCTGACCTCTATACTGACATATGCTAAACATAGTAAAAATGAGGGACTAAGGCATTTTAATTTATTAAACCTAAGCATTTTTAGAAGAAAGCATTTCTTTGTACGAAAAAACAACAAACAAACAAAAACATGTCTAACCTAAAGAACAGCTAAGCTTCATGTTTCTCTTGGCCAGATGGATCACGTAGCATCTGTGCATAATTCTGCCAGGAGACATCCACTCTTCCATCTGGATAAAGCTTAATTATTACTAAATCTAGTTATACAATGATATAAAGACAAGGAAGAGAGAGAGAAAGGGAATAGGTTATATCAAACATTTTTTTATTTTATTTTTTTCAATAATGATATGGTGATGTAGGCAAATAAATCTAAATTAAACCCAGATGGGTTAAGTGGAAAGGAGTCTTAAAATTAAATACAAAATTATTTCTTCTTTCAAAGAACAGCATGTTACCTTTGAAACAGGTGATACATTTGGTTGAAATTTAACATCTTCCATGCATCTTCAGATTTCATAATGCTCTTTCCTAAAAAGCATATTAAAATATATTTATTTAAAATACATGCAAAAGTGTTATCTTTTTATTTTTTCCTTAAGTCAAGAATAAGTTCCAAAACTTCTAAGACATACCTATCCTTGGAATGAGTTTTCTTTACACACACACACACACACACACACACACACACACACACACCATTGACTACATCTAATAAGCCTTGGTAGTACTGCCATTTTGGGTTGGAAAATTATGGGGGCCTTTCTAGGACATTTTTCAGCACCCATGGTCTCTATCTACCCACTAGATGCCAGTACCATTCTCCAGTTGTGTCCAGCAAAAATGTCTCCAGACATTGCTAAATTCTTCCAGGTGGCAAGATCTACCTTGGTTGAGATCACTTGCTCTAAGTCAATGTCCATAATAACAAATTATCTACATTAAAGTTCTCATTATGTTCCTGAGAAAACTGAAGACCCAGTGAGGCCCAGCTGTGTCCCATGTACCTAGTCAGTGGCAGAGGGAGGTCTCACTTAGCCCATTATTTAATCCTCTGGCCCATGGCAGCTATATTATTAACACTAGATGCCCAGTGCACAAAATGCATACACTCGGGGTGGGGGGGGGTCCCCCAGCTTGGCCTGTGCCCTCTCACATTGTGGGAGCCCCACAACTAATTGCCCTAAAGAGGTAGGCCGGAGCCAGGGGTCCCACCTCCATGGCGCAAGTGTAGGGCCACGGGAAGCCCATCTTCACTGTGCACACAGCCATCTTGTGATGGTGTGAGGGTATCATGTGTGAGGGCATGATGCCTACTTAGCCTTTTATTAGTAAGGATATTATATTATATATGATATATTATATAATATTATCACACTACATTATATTATACTATATTGTTAGGAGAGTTATTTGGGCCAGGGTTCCTCACCTGTTTCTCTGCTTTCTAGTCTCAAAAATCAAGTTCCAAAAGTCAACATTTTAGTAGAAAAATTTTTCTTAAAAGCTGAGCTAGCATATTTGAATTAATATGATCTGCACCAACATTTAAAAAGTGTCCACAACTGTGACTCAGGCACCAGTGTTGGGGCTGTATGTTTATTTATAAACTAGTGGCTGGTGCACAAATTCATGCACATTGAAAGGAAATTAATTAGAAGAAATAGTTTAATGTCACTATTCGTACTTTCTCTATAATAGAAGTGTCAAACAAATTCATGATCGACAATGAAGATCGAAACACACACGTGCGATTGGCACCAGCGAAAGCTTTATATGTATCACCCATGTGAAAGTCAACTGAGCCTTTTATAGATTCAGAATAAACTTGCTTAATTAAATCTGCTTTCTGATTTAGCTAAACTTTTTCCAGCCCAGTGAAGCACCCCAACTTCTCTTTCAGGTAATTGTCAGCGACACAGCAATAAATATGAACACGAAGCAGATTATTATTGTAGATCACGCAAGGAGAACAAAGGGTAAAATATTTACCCTTAGCAGTGTTTGACTATATTCTGCACAATGATAAAATCTGGAGTTATTTTCTAGGTCCACCACTTCTTACTTCTTTTCAGTCGGGTCAAATTTCTAAGCTTTCGAAATCTCCATTTTCCAGTTAATGAAAAGAAAATAGGATTCCACTGAGTCTCCCATCTACCTACTCAAGGATTTCTGTGACAATCAAATGATATAAGGCACAGGAAAACACTTCACAGGCATTTGGTTAAAGTGTGAAATGTTTCCACGTGGCTATAAAGTAAGTCGTGTTCCTGGGCTGAAGAAACTGCAAGGAAGCTAGTCGCTAGGAAGAGGAAGCCAGGCATTGCTACGTGACATCATTACCCAGGTGGTTGGACACTTAGCATATTAGCCTTTTATATAGATAGATGTTGCTGTGTATCCCCACAACATGTGTGCATGTTGTTATCCCAGAAGGAAAACAAAATAAAGATCAGAAAGGGGGGAACTTTCCCAAGTAGCACTGATCACAGCAGTCAAGCTAAAATCTGAGGCCCTTTTCTGACTTCTGAGCCCAGCCTTTCCCTGAGCATCATGATACTAAGTCCCATGAGCTCTTCCAGGCCCTTCACACGTGGTCACAGCAGGTGAATCTGAAACATGGGCACTTCAGCTTCAGAGCCGCATTGAGACCTTAAATTTCTGTGCATCAATCTCTATGCCTTCCTTTTACCTCAGACTTCTATTGTCTCTGAAAAGGTGGATTTGATTTAGTTTGTGCCATTCCTCAATAATCCCTCCTCATCAGGAGATTTTAAAATGGTCACTGAAAGAGGATTCCTCAAAGGCCTTGAACAGGCTTACCTGGAAAACCCGGTGGAAGCTGAAGTGCCCATGTTTCAGATTCACCAGCCAGAGCCACGCTAGGAGAACCATCACCCCATCCTGGTGGCTCTGCAGGGAGAGCAGGACTAAGGGGTCATGAGCTTAGAGGCCCATATTTGCAGCTGAGACCCTAGGTCCCCAGTAAAACCCAGGAAAGAGGGCCTTTTCCTTCTTCTTCTAACAGCGGGTCCAGGGGTTCCCCAGGGTGTGGACGGAGTCAGCAGAGAAGGAAAGACACGGAGGCAGTGTTCAGGTGATCATCATAGCCAGGTTCTTTTTTTTATTGTCATCTAACATCTGTATTTATACTATTTGGTCCCAATCCTGTCCATTCTATACAAAAGGCCAGGGGGCTTCCCATCTCCATTCCAAGGTTACTCTATTGTTCCACTAAGCTACAAGGAAGTAACTGAAGGAGGTAATTCTAAGTAAAGATTATGTAGTTTAAGCGTGATTGCTCGCAGTCAAAGTGATCAACCACCCTTCCGGCACTTAGTTAAAGGGTTCACTGATAAAAATCCTCACCTGGGGAAACAACCCTTCCCGGAGAGATGACCTTGGTTAAAACACTCAGCGCTTAAGAAGGGGAGCAAACATACCAAGAACAGCATGCCCGATACGCCAGGTCCCTTGAAACATCCCTGCAGGGACTGCCTCAAACAGCCAGGGTGGATCGGCTTCCAGCACTAGTCTACAGCCATGCCTCTCTCTTGGTTCATTTTGTCAGCAGCTTTAAAAAATAAGAAAACAATGATGTTTTTCTACCTCTCTCCCAAGAGGCACTGAGCAGGTCAGGTCCTTCATGGTGGAAAATAAACTCCCACAAAAAGCATAACCTGTTTCCTAGGGTGGGTGCAGGACTCATTTTAACAGTGTGTGCACACTGCAAAGAAAATTAAAAGCAAAGCAGCAGGGCTCCCAGAGCAAGGTCTCAAAGAGTCTGCCTCCCACCTTCTGGAAGGTGGCAAGGCCCTGCTAATGCCAGTGGTGGGGGGAGGGGCATGTGTATTCCTGACCATTGCTGGGCCTTTAAGCTCTACTTCAACTCTCTCTCTCTCTTCTCTCTCCCTCTCTCTCTCTCTCTCTCTCTCTCTCTCTCTCTCTCTCACACACACACACACACACATACACACACACACACACACACACACACTTCTAGATACTATATTATATTACATCATACATGCCCTACCCCTTGCCTTTCTATGCAGAACTTATGAGCAAAGAATAGAGCTCATAATTAGAGCTATCAGTACCGAGTCACAAGGCACTAATAATAATGGAGCCAAGACCCAATGTAAGTGGCAGCATTATGGATGTTCAGAAACAATAAGAAAGGCCCAGACCCACAGCCTCTGCTGTGAGCGAGCTGAGAGGGGAGTGGTAACAAACCCATTACAAGTAGAGCTGCCTATTATGCCCACCCTCCCCGAGGGACACTGGACACAAGCTGAAGCGCTGGGTTCCCAAATACAGGTTGATCTAGGTGGCAGGAACTGCTAACAGGCACTTCCTCTCCAGTGGATGCTTCTAATAGTCATTTCATTACCACTTTTAATTCCTGTGATGAGGAATAAAAATTTCTCTGGTTAGATGTCTGCATAAACCAGAAGGGAGAGAGAAGTCAGGTCTAGAACCAAGCGCCCTAGTGTCCAAACAGGTGTCACTATTCCAAAAATTCTGCACAGAACCTAAATCTAAGGTTCAAATGAGAAAGTTGGGGTGATTTCTTTATATTTCGTCTGAGCCAGTCACTGAAGTGTCAGGGTGTCCTTCACTGACTGGTTTGCTTGGGTACAATGACAAAGGCAGGTAGGTGGCAGAGATGGGTTGGAGGACCACAGGATAGGAGTTTAAAAATACAGCATGACAAAATCATGTTATAAAAAAAAGGACTTACAGAATTATGTTGAATAAGAGTGCTGAGAGTGGAAATCCTTGTCTTGTTCTTAATTTTAGAAGAAAATTCACTGTGAAGTGAAACTACTTGTGTCCTCTGAACATCATTAAATACAGCCTGAGAGACTGGGGGAGTCACTGTGACCTGAACTCGGTAAGGAAAGAAACTCCACTGGCAATGCCCCTCATGGCATGCTCAGCACTCAATTGGAACTTGGTGTGAGGACAGAGAAACTCAAAATGAGGATCACTTAGATAGCCATGAGAAAGCGCTGGGAGACCTTTTATGTGGGACAGGTTAAAGGAAAATATGTGTGACATTCCTGCCCTCCTTCTGAGTGGATTAGGGCTCTGTGTCCTCCTTGTCATCTACACCTGGCACATCCTACTTTGAGCTCCAAAGCTTTTCTGTCACTCTTGTTTGATCTATTGCACATCACGCCATCTGAAGTCCCAGCCCTCAGTGCTGCTCAGCAAACTTTTATCTGCCAGATCCTGAGTTTCTAGAACATTTTTTCCATTGGCTGCTGTATACCTTACTTTCTTTATCAACCCAACCCCCATGCAATAGCCTCATTCTCAAAAGCCTTAATTTCTCTTTCTCAGGAACACGGGTAGGAATTCTCTTTTTTCTCTTCACTTGTAAACTTATTTTTGTTCTCTCTTTCCTTCATATTCCCCCTTTTTTCTCTAAGTCAAGTTCATCTTTCTGGGACTTGATCCAACCGATTAGTCTCTCTCTCAGTATTTTTATCCTCTCTCTCCTAGTACAGAATTGGCTTCTTCACTTTGTATAGATGCTCAAGTCTTCACATCTTTTAAATTAAAACACCTGCTCTCATCTTTGCCATAGATTTTGAGTTTTGTCAGAAGTAATATTATCACCAATTTAAAAATCTCCCCTCAGCCAAATCCCCCAGTTGAGTTTCATCTTTATCTTTACAAGAATGCTGGATCAGTCAGGGTCTAGTTGAGAAAACAGAAATTATGTCACCCATCATAACAGTGGTAACTAAATGCAGAAAACTGATTAGGTTTTGGGAGTTAAGAAGGTGGACCCAGAAGTGGGAACTGCAGGATCAGCCAACACCCCCAGGGCTGGATACGAAAGGAAGAGTTTGGCCTTGTTAGATCATACCCTTCTTGGACTGTAGAACCTTGGGAGGGGCCCCATAGAGCTCAGATTATGGGAAAACCTGGAGACTGGCACCAGCAGCATGTCAGAGCGTGGGTCATTGATGAGAAGATTAGATTAGGAAACAAGCAAAAGGGGAACAAGTCCCTTCTTCCCCTCCAGCCCTCTAATCTGCTTCTGGTCCTTTGAGCAGAGCCCAGGAGGGAGCATGTGACACAAGAGAAAGGTGGTTTACAGATACTGGGAGAGTTTGGAAACTGAGGACAATGGCTTAATCACAATCCAATCACTGGCTACTACTCAGCATCTATGCATACCCTTCTTCCTTTGTGTGAACTTGGGTACACAAATAACTATATTGTCACCTAACAAAACAGAATTATCCATCACACATAACACACACACAGATGCTTTGGTGGGGTGTCAGTCAATTTTAGTGGACAGAAGTCAGGGACTATGAATTCCCTCCCATGCACCCTGGGAACTCTGTGTGCACCTCTAGTGTGGACTTTGACACGGTATTTGTTTTGTCTCCCACAGACCTGCCTCCTGAGAAGCCCAAGGGGCCCTGGGGCAGGGTCTGCTGCTATCTCTGCCCCAGTGCCTTGTCCTGGCTCTGGCCAGCTATTCCATGTGGCAGATCTCCTTCAGGTGGCATCACCAGCCACCCCGGGCACACCTTCCTTTTACAACAAAGCCAATAAAAAGGATGCAGGGCCAAAACCGGTTTGGCTCAGTGGATAGAGCATCGGCCTGCCGACTGAAGGGTCCCAGGTTTGGTTCCGGTCAAGGGCATGTACCTGGGTTGCGGGCACATCCCCAGTAGGAGATGTGCAGGAGGCAGCTGATGGATGTTTCTCTCTCATCGATGTTTCTAACTCTCTATCTCTCTCCCTTCCT
>NW_006289813.1:11123747-11127004 GCF_000327345.1 Myotis davidii | reverse complement strand
ATATATATATATAAAGGAAGGGGTTTAGGCAGCACAGGGCTCAGGGCTGCAATAATTAGAAAAAACAAAGTTTCTAAGATTGTATGCTTAGGGCTCAGAGAGCTGACTTGGTAGAAGTGTCCAGAATCTTTGAGATCTGCACAGTAGTCTTTTTGACAGCTGGGAAAGTGCCCTTATCAAGTCCTGCTTCTTCTTTGCTTTTTTGCCTCACCACGGAGGTAGGGCAGATCTCCGTTAGCTAGTGCCCCTAGGCCTCCGTGAAAATGTGAGGCAAGGCCACACTCTGGTGTTGGGTTCCACACTCCAGAGCCCTGCCTGCTGTTCCGGCAGCCTGGTTTTTTACTTCCTCTGGCTGCTCCCTGCCCTTGTGCCATGATCTATTCAGCTCCTCTAATCTCCCTGATGCTGAGGCTGACAGCAAAATGAAAATAAAATACATCATCGCCATCCCTGAAAAGATGCAAACCCAAGGCCCAGCTTCACCAGCATCTTTAGCCGCAGTCAGACTGGATGATACAGGGGCTCACACCCCACACCCTCCTCCTCCACAGTGTGTGTGTGTGTGTGTGTGTGTGCATCTGGCACCTCAGGAAAGCCTGATAGGAGGTCCCTGATCTTTGTCATGGGTGCACTAAACGATGATTCTTGGGGCACTAGCCTGCACTGCAGCACCAGGCCCATCAACAGTCCCTGAGGGTGCCCCATGGAATGTGTGGCTGAGACTCGTGCATTTCCTTTCAGAAAATGCCGACTTTCCACATCCTCCAGGGCTGGGAGTGTGTAATATTTCCACGCTCTCTGGCTACTTAGGAGAGGGCAACAGAAGAGGGGGAAACCCTGCACAAAATGTATTCCCACAGCCCAGGAGAACTGGCAACTGTCTTGAAATAGAAAACACTGGAATGCTCAGTTTTCATTGTCATCACACAGATTTATATGTGTAAGATCCAGAATGAAATTTCCCCGTAATCAGAAAACATTATTTAAAAAGAAGACCATTGGGCCCCTAGGTGGCCCTATGGAGCCATTTGCATATCTATTAAACAGCAGCAAAGAGCAAAACAGAATGAAAAAGTTCAATGAAAAATTATTTCTGTTTTTCAAGAATGTTGGATAAATATGTAACATGCACAAAATATCTGCCAGTATTGACCACCCACTATGCCCCTGAGGAGCAAGGTGACATCACAGCCCACAGAAAAATAAAAAATACAAACCTGCTGGGGAAGTATCAACCATTTTAATGAGATGATGCCTGAAGGTGCCAATTTAACACAAGCAGTTGCAGAAGGTGAAGTTACTTTTCACACTGAGTAGCTTGACTTTAAATCATGTGGCTGTTTTCTAAATTAATTTTGCCCATTTTCAATTTCTAGTGTACTTATGCATAGACAAAAAGTGAAGTCTCTATTTATAGGTGGGCTTCCTAACAGAAGATCTTTGCAAATAGTTAAATGATGCAGGTTTATATCAATATTGTCAAATCTTTCAATGGAAACCAGATCATTACAATAATTGTTAAATATTTTCTGCAATTCAGAAGTCAAAGAAAAGCTTTTGGAAGTTCATTTTGATGAAGGTAAAAATTATTGTTCATATTCTTGTATATACATTAAAATTCAACACTGAACCTCAATTTATTTATTTTGTGTAATGATCTAAATTTTGAGGGAGCAAAACATCATGGTGAAAGCAAACTTGTATTGAAATAATGATCTGTGAATCAGGAAGAGGGATCACATAAGACACCAAATCTCCTGACACCTTTATCTTTTTTTTAATATATATATTTTATTGATTTTTTAGAGAGGAAGGGAGAGGAATAGAGAGTTAGAAACATTGATGAGAGGGAAACATCGATCTGCTGCCTCCTGCACAGCCCCTACTGGGGATGTGCCGGCAACCAAGGTACATGCCCTTGACCAGTATCGAACCTGGGACCCTTCAGTCCGCAGGCCGATGCTCTATCCACTGAGCCAAACCAGTCAGGGCCTGACACCTTTATCTTACTGGTAGATCCCCACCTCCAGAACTGTGAGAAGTAAATGTCTACTGTTTATAAGCCCCCCAGTCTATGGTATTCTGTTATAGCAGCCCAAATGAACTTAGACAAAGCATATTAATTTTCTATTATTCCTGCAATAAATTAGCACAAATTTAGTGACTTATCACAGATTTATTATCTTACAGTTCTGAGGGTCAGAAGTCTGAGATGGGTCTCCATAAGCGAATAATCAAATTGTCAGAACTTAAGTCAGAGTTATGTTCCTTCTTGGAGGTTCTAGGGGAGATTGCATTTTCTTGCTTTAAGAAGCCACCTGCATTTCTTGGCTCCCAGCCCCATTTTCTGTCTTCAAAGCCAGTGATGACCAATAGAATCTTCCTCACATGACACCGGTCCAAGGCTGACCCTTCTTCCTGCATCACCAACACTTAAGGATCTTTGTGATAAACATTGGGCCCAGGGTAATCCAAGATAATCTCTCTTGTTAAGGTCAGCTAATTAGCAACCTTAATTCTAGCTGCACTTTAACTCCCCTTTGCCAAGTAACATAACATATTCACAAATTCCGCAGATTAGGACATGAACATCTTTGGGGGCCATTCTTCTGCCCACCATATGGACAGAGAAGTCAAACAAGGGATAGCACTGTGAGAGTGTTGACTGGGAGGGACATGGGCTATGGGGTGATAGAAAAAATATTCTAAATCTTCATCTGTGGGGGCGTTTATACAGGCATGTTAATTTTAAAGAATCACCAAGGTCAAACTGTGCATATAAGATTTACACACTCTATATCTGACATATGTCTATAAACAGTTTTCAAAGAAAGAGATATGTGCCTTTGAAGCACTGCAGTCATAAATCCCAGTGACCTGGAGAAAGACTGAACGTTTTGAGGTCCACTGAACAAAATTGGAAAATTCTAAATCCAAGTATTCAGTAATGTAAGGCAAGAAAACCTCAGCTTTTGAAATTTTTTTAAATGCAAATTTAAATGATCAAAAACAAAACTAGCAGAAAAAAAAGGATGATGAAATTTAGTCCCAAGGAGGAATTAAGCAACTCAACAAATTAAAACATGAGCATTTATATGGTGTTCAAAATATAATTTTTTTTTATGGGGGCTGGCTGGTTTGCCCTGAAGGGTGTCCTGGATCAGGGTGGGGGTTCCCTTAAGGCATGGGGCGGCCTGGACGAGGGATCTGTGGTAGTTTGCAGGCCGGCCACGTCTCCATGGGGTGAGGGTCCCCAT
>NW_006289813.1:11108199-11123653 GCF_000327345.1 Myotis davidii | reverse complement strand
GGCAGGTGGGAAGCTTGGCTTCCTCCATCACCACTGGCAACCCAAGCCTGTTCACTCCAGCTCCGTGGCTGCCGCCATCTTGGTTGGGTTTGTTTGCATACTCGCTCCTGATTGGCTTGTGGGCGTGGCTTGTGAGTGTAGCAGAGGTATGGTCAATTTGCATGTTTCTCTTTTATTAGATAAAATTACTCATTTATTTCAGCCCTTTGTATTCAGCGTGTCTCTATCAAAATAAACCTACTTTTCTATGAAAATAGAAACACTTTTGTTTTTTCGCAACCCACATAAACATAAACCTTGTTTATTTGGCAAGTGTTATCCTTTGAGTTTGACATGCCTGACCTACAGGAAGGAATGGGCTGGGGGAGAAACTGGGATGTGATGCCATCTCTTGGTGGGAATCAAAAAAGAACCTGTATTGAGTCCTGAGGTTGAGAACAACCTTTAGAGTTGCCCAAAGTTGAGACATCCCTTTGCCCTGGAATCCAGGTCACCACAGAATGGGTGTGACCTTGGGCAGGGCAGCTCTCCCTGGGAGCTGCCATTTAGTAGCACATGCAGCACCTTCCATTCCAGAAGGTGGCTCCAGGCACTGTCACAGCATCCACTACAGTCATGCAGGGCTGACCGTGCACAGGTTATGTGCCCAGCACAGGACACAGTTCTGGTGACAGAGAAGTTTGTTTTTCTCATCCACATACGGGCATCTCTAAGTAAGTAGTGGCAGCCCTATTTCCATTTACAAAGAAGATAGCAGAAGCAACTGACTGCACTGTCCACCCAGGTGCAGTCAAGCTTCTTCCCTCCTTGAGCCTCTTTGGTGGGACTAACAGAACCTCGGCTTTGTATGTATCCTGATGGGCTGATAAAAAGCTTCAGGTAGCATGGTCCAGAATCGAGTTCCCCCCCAAAAAAGATGGAAAGTCTTCAGCTTGCTTGTGTCTCTCTAAGCTCTGCCTTCCTCTGCTCTGGGGACTTTACAGAGATGGTGAGTGAAATGCACAAGATATCCACCTCCCTGATAGACAGCGGCTAAGAGCCAAGGCAGGCCTGCAAATTAACATGGGCCACAGTTCCTGGTCATAACAACTTCTGCTTTTCCACCATTCACCTGCCTCTTGCACAATAACAGTGTCCGGCTGGTTATAATACAGTTCCATCATGTTATAATCACATTTAAAGCCAGCAATTTACCAAAGTGCCATTTAACAAAACGCTGTGCACACAAAAATGAAGAAATGATGAATTATCGTCACAAAGGAAAACCATCAAATCCCCAGAATAGCCTGTGCTGTAAACGCTGCTCTCTGCCGCATATGCTTCATCTGCTGATTCATTCTCCTTTCAAAACCTGTTCTTTCAGAATATTTTTGTGTAAAAGAAAAGAAAGCCCGATTTTCCAAAGCAAATATGGTAATTTGGTAAATATTGTTTTCCAAAACTCAGCACTATAAATCCCATTTATTGATCACAAGCAATCAAAACCTTTCACATTTTTGAGAGTTATGCTTCCAACCCTAAAACTCTGTCTAGCTTTTACTTACAGATCATTTCTTTTTAGGCCAAAGTTGCCAATCATCATGGATTATTTGGATCAGAATCTAAGGAAGAGTTTCACATCAGAAAGAGCAGCCAGGAAAGCATTTGGTAGGCTGCAAGCTACTTTAATATGAGGTATTGGTATTACTCTCTTGTTAGCAGGAATAATGATGGTGAGACCACCACCAAAAAAGTGGACGGGGAGATAAGAAAGTCTACAAGCATGGCACAGCACCTTTCACATCCATTGCACTTTATAAATGTTCACTTATGTCCATTTAAGTTCATTGAAATAAAGTGAATAGGTTTAACACTCGAGGTTCCCATACAAGATGCCCTGACCCAGCCAGGGGAGAGGATGGAACCCTGGGATGTCCTCCCCTGCCCATGGGGCTCTCCAGCTCCCAGGAACTAGAATTGTAGGTCTGAGACTCCTGATTTAAAATGAAAAGAATCGCCCACTCCTGGACACAAAACAAGTCTGACTGCTGCCTTGCTAGCCCCCAGATGAAGACAGTGCTATAGCTCTGGGGAGTGACCTGTGAAACTGGCAGAATTCATGGCATAAGGATTCAAAGTTGCAAGACCCCATCACACACGAGGTACCTTCTCTTCCACCATGGACAGCTCTTGCTTGACCCTGGACCAGTGGTTCTCAACCTTCCTAATGCCGTGACCCTTTAATACAGTTCCTCATGTTGTGGTGACCCCCAACCATAAAATTATTTTCGTTGCTACTTCATAACTGTAATTTTGCTACTGTTATGAATCGTAATGTAAATATCTGATATGCAGGGTGTATTTTCATTGTTACAAATTGAACATAATTAAAGCATAGTGATTAATCACAAAAACAATATGTAATTATATATGTGTTTTCCGATGGTCTTAGGCGACCCCTGTGAAAGGGTCGTTCGACCCCCAGAGGGGTCGCAACCCACAGGTTGAGAACCGCTGCCCTGGACCCTGATCAAACTCTCCTGAAACTCAGATGTAAAGCTTCCCCCACCCACCTCCTTTGTCAATGCTAAATAACATACTTGATAAAAGGCACCCACCAACTCTTAGCAATAATAAATCTCAATAACTCTTTTTTAATTGAATTTATTGGGAAAGCCTAATATGGAAATTGTTCCCTCAGGAGTTCAACCAAGAGACTGGGAGTTCTATTGCTCGCTATGATGTGTGTTGACCACCAGGGAGTGGCGTGGAATGAAGGAAGGCCCCGGCCAGCAGCCGGAAGGCCCCAGTTGGCCCTGGTCACTGGCCAGGTCTAGGAACCCTACCTGTGCACGAATTTTGTGCACTGGGCCTCTAGTTGGTTAATAAACTTATACAGGTTTCAAGTGTGCAATTCTATAATACACCATCTGTATATTGTGTGTTCATCACCCAAATTCAAGTCTCTTTCTGCCACCATTTATCCTCTCTTTACCCTCTTTAACTCCCCCTCCTGCCTTTCCCTCTGGTAATCACCATACTATTGTCTCTGTCTATACAGTTGTTTTTTGTGTGTGTGTTTTTTAATCCCTCCATCTAATCACCATACTATTGTCTCTGTCTATACAGTTCTTTTTTTGTGTGTTTTTTAATCCCTCCATACTTTTCACCCAGCCCTCTGACAGCTGTCAGTCTGTTCTCTGTATCAATGAGTCTGTTTCTATTTTATGTACGGTAGTTATTTATTTTGTTTAGTAAATTCCACATATAAGTGAAACCATATGGTAGTTGTCTTTCTCTGACTGGCTTATTTCACTTAGCGTAATACTCTTCAGGTCCATCCATGCTGTCTTGAAAAATAAGAGGTTGTTATTTTTTATGGCCCAGTATTTTTTCATTGTGTAAATGTACCACATCTTTTTACCCACTCATCTACTAATGAACACATGGGCTGCTTCAAAATTTTGGCTATTGTAAATAATGCTGCAATAAACATACTGCCTAACCCTTCTTTCTCCTTTGTTATAAAACCTATAGATGTACTTCCTCTTCCACCATGGACAGCTCCCATCTTTCTGGTTCATTTCTTCTCCCTAAATTTGCTTGGCATGGCTTCCATGGACCCCCTTCTTATACAAGCTCACTTTGGGCTAAAGGGAGATTCTTAGTCCAGTGAGAACACTGTGCCTTGCAATTCTGCTCAAACTCCATTGGTCAGCCTATGATGATATACAACGCACAGGAAAAACTAAAGAATGGCAGTCTTATCACAGGCTCACTCACTAAGATAAATCCAATACAATTAAATTTCAATTAAGATCCCCTTTGGAATACGCTATAATAGGTTTCTGTATATGTATAATAAATTTCATACATATACCTACATATATGTAGAAATATACACAGTGATTGTCTAAATCCCATTCAAATAAATAAGCAAACCAGAGGTGACTGCTCTCACAGAGGCCCTGAGCCATCATCCAGTCCACTGACTTTCCTTATCAAAGCTGTTCCATGCCCTGAGAGTCAACTTTGGGACACTATGCATAAGCAGTGGTTCACGCTCAGCCAGGAATTTAAGTTGCTGTGCAGATTATCTGAGGTGAATCCTTGAGAAATGTCCAAGAGGTGTTATAAGAAGAGATGTTGGTTCTTCATGACATCTGGGCCTTGGAAACCCCACATGGGTCCTGGAGGTCCTGAGGGAGCTGCCTGCCCAGGGATCATAGAGAACCAGGTGCCCTTTCTGCACCTGCCACAGCCCAGCCTGTGGCTACTTTCAGAGCCAGCCTGTACACCCACATCCGCATGTGGAGGATGTTGAGAGAGACCATGCCTCAGGTCACTAGTCTTTGGATGTCCCAGGGCTGCGGAAGAGGTCCGGGAGCATGGCAGACATGTCCACTGCGGTGCTCCAGTGGGAAAGGACTTGAGTCAAGCATGAGGCCATGGGACACAGAAATGAGCTCCCATTTGTTTTAAATGAGGACCACAGATAGATTGCCTTGCCTTCACCCTTCAGGCTAAAGGAAAATGTTTACTTTATTTCTACAAAACACTACACTTCAATCTTGTGATGTATAGGCTTGGCTAGATCACTAATCTCATCTCACCCTGAAATACCATAAACCTGTGCAGCGGCACATCACACACGCCCAGGGAGGCCTCTTCAAGCCTCCGGGACTGGTACCTTTTGGAAATGACTGCTGATCTGATGTTGCCTTCACAGGGCAGAGGGAAGTTCCTCTCTCCCTCGAAGGCAGGACACCTGCTGTGAAGGTCTCAGGCTCACTGAACCCCAGGAGTGGAGATGTGCTGGAATGCGAGCCCTCAGGGGCACAGCATCCACAAAATGTCTGCCCTCACTTTTTCTGCTTGTGTCCAAAGAAGCACAAGGACACTGAGGGTTGTAAACTTCATAAAACACCTGGCTTCCATGTGCCACACAGGATGCAAAGTCAGAAATATTCATACAGCTCAGCACTCTGGGGGTGGGAGTTGTGGGGAGGAAAGGGCTGCCTCTGAAGAATAGAGGCTCCCAGAAGGTTGTGTGTGATTCCTGCAGGGTCGTTTCCCAAAATGTAACCAGACATATAACATCATGCCCATGTGACTGTGCATTCAGTCACATATAAATGCAACTCATTGTTTAAGGTTCCATTGTCATTATCTATCATTGGAGGCTGCCCAATCTGATACAAAGAAAGCCTGGAAACTCCTTTCGCATACTGTGGGAATAGAAATGGTGATGTTAGGAGGTGTTTCTAACAGTGCAGGCCCATTGTGAAGAGTCAGAGACTCGTGGAGGTAGGTGATGAAACATGCCTTTGCTTTTCATTTAGTTCAGGGGTTAGCTGGGATGGAGACTGACAGATCTCAACTGTAAAGCCCCTAATAAGCAAGCGTCAGCTACACTCAGCTTTCAGACAACCTACCAGCATCTTTTTCTCAAGGAAAAAAAAATGTACCTTAGAAAAGAATGCACATTTCAAGGACCACCAAACACATTGCCACGCCAGCTGCCACAGTGAGTCACACGGATGCCTGGGGCACAGTCATTAACCTTCCTGGGTCTGAGAGATGAGCCAAGATGCTGACGGCAGCTGTAAAGAAGGAGTCTTATGATTTCAGTAATGGACCCAGTTAAATGTCAAGGGAGACATTTGGCAACATCATGAAAAGATCTGTGAGGAGAATCACTGGTAGCTGAGAGCATTGAGCGTAGCATGGATTAATAGCTGCTGGCGATGAATCCCACACGTTGAGCGTAACGTGGATTAATAGCTGCTGGCGATGAATCCCACACATTCCTTTTGAAATCAATATCACTGATGCCCACAATGTTGCTGGCTGGAAGCAAAGGCAAAGAAAGACATTCCTGGTTCATTTCTTAACATGTCCTGCTCCCTTGTTTAAAATACTTGCTGTGTGGGCTCTGACTTTTATTTCATAGTGAGATCTCAAAAAAAAACAAACAAAACAAAACACACACACACACAAAAAAAAAAAACTACACAAAACAACAGTCTTGTATACATACAGATGATTAAATGAAAAACAGTGAACATGAGCTGTAGCTATAACTCAGGGATGCTCAGTGTTATAATATCATCTTTCTAATGTTTGTTTCATTAATTATTTTTGCAAACATTCAATTGTATTTTACCTACTGTTTGGTAAAGTTTATTACTTAATATGAAACAAACATGTTTTTAATATTAAGTAGTCTAGTAAAAGAAAATAACTGAAATTGTCCAATAAAACATATTCAGCATCTGATGGACAGATGCTGCAGCCTACAAAAGGGCTACAAAAATAGTATCTGGAACAACGTGTGTCTTTGCCCCCCCCAAACTCTTTGCACAAAGCAAAATGCCTTGCACTTGGTAGCAGTCCAATAAATACAACATTACATGTATCAATGAATGAATCACTGAATAGTAACTATTTAAATAATAAAAACTTCTAATGGTTTGAGCTTCATTTGCCAGCTCATTTCACGAACAATATATGTGATAAGGTGGGGGACAGACCAGATGGCTCAGACAGCAGAAAATGTGTCCTGAAAACCAGTGTCATTTTTTCACTCTTCAGTGTATCATTTTCAAACTGCCAGTGAGAGTGTTTGGGGAGTTTGTTGGCTAGTGTGGTTTGTTCTTGTGGTTTTTTTTCTTGAGTTCCAGCAATGGGCAGTGCCTGGAGGACAGATGCTGCATTCAACCAAGGCTAGTGGTGTGCTGTCTCCATTGGGATTGGTGCCACTTAGAAAAAGTATCGTAGGCAAATGTGAGGATTGATGTGGTCAAGACAACTATGTCCTCAAATGCACTTTTGGTTTCCTAAAGGCCTGGAAGCTGAAACTTGGTGTGCACCCTGACCACAGAAGGTCTGGGTGCCCAGACTGAGGATGCCCTCTTCTGTTCCAGGGCATCGATCTGGTTGCTGCCTCCCTTACTTACTGGGACCTTTGGGAAGAGAAGCTACTGTTCTAATTTCTCAAAAAAGAAAAAGGTTCAGCAAGTAGGAATTTTTTTTATCAACAAGGTTGCTTTATCCCATTAGATTATTCATCACAGTGTTAATGATCTAGATATGATGAAACAAAATGTAAGCTTTAAACTTAAAGTAGAATATAATTCTCCTCATGCAGACATTCCTCAAAAGAGTAGACATATTCCCAATGACATATTCCCAAAGTTTTTATTATTTAAATAATTCCCAATTAGCGAACACTCCTGGACCCTAATTATTTTCACAGTAACTTGTGGAACACAAGTGAAAATGTCACTGTTGCCTCTTCCTGCAGGAATCCAACACTGAAGACAGTTTAATTGGCTATTACATTCCTGAAATAAGATGTAAAATGTATAAATAATTATAATCCTCAAAGTATATGCAAGCAATTTAAACGAATTGCCGCAATTAGAAGGTCCTGTTCCCAGTGAAGTCACACTAGAGCCCCAGACATTCCCAGTTGCAGCCCATGGTGCCAGGGAGTGAGGCATCCTGGATAGCTATGTCCAGATGGCCCAGCCCTGGTTCCACTGTCTTGTGCACATTAGGAAAACAGAATTGTTCATTCCCAGACTCCAAGTCCAAATAATTCCTATTGTTTTCAAATCTCTTTTTTGTTATTAATAGGACAGACTGTAAAACCCACTGGATGAGATTGAGGGACCACTAGACGTACATGTGGAGCCTTGGCCGGTGACCTTTGGCTTTCCCTTTGATAGTGACAGGAAACACAGGGGCTCTAACAAGTCTCAGCATCGCTCCAGCCCATCCAGGGGAAGGGCCTTGGAGGATGAATGGGCATCTGGAACTTTTGTGCTTTCTCACCTTTCATTTCTCCCACCCTCAACTAACCTGTTACTAGGTGAGTGGTCAATTTTGTTCCAGGAGAATGTGGGAGTTAGAGAAATTAGGTCCTAGGTAAAATTACTCTTAGTTACATAGGGCAATGTGTGCGTGACCCAAAAAGGAAATGAGCCTCTTCATCACTGCCATGCTGCCTCCAACCCACAGCTACTCCCCACCCCAGCTCATTAAGTGGCTCTTTTCTGCACCTTTGCTCCTTCAGCCCATCATGTACTCAGCTGAGGGAAAGCAAACTTCAGGCTGTGCATCCTCCTGCCCTCCACTGACTTCCCACTCACTCAGAGTCAAATTCACATCCACATGCCCCTCAGGAAGTGCCATGGATTCTGCTCAGTAACACATCCTGGCCTCACTTCTCCCCCTTCGACCACACTCCAAAAATGGAATCAGGTAAAGTTGTCATATCTTTGCCTTACCAACTATAAAGCTATGAAATTAACCTAATCTCTCCCAGCTTCCAGAACTATAAAATAAGCTCACTGCATCTGTCCAGCAAGGTTACAAAAAAAAACAAAAAAACACAAAAGCAGGTAGCACAATAACTAGCCACATGGCACATTCTCAAAGCAGAGCTTGTAATCAACTTCATTTGCTGTGCTTATCTTTCCATTCTAGTTCACATCCCATTCACAGCCTGGAGCAGAGCATCTGGGCTCTACCACATGGGTCCTCCCCCAACTACAGCTAATTGGACCTAGTCAGCTGCCAATCATATTGTGTTCCTTGAGAATTTTAATTAAGAAAACACAGCAACTGAGAAAGTTAGAATGTGGATTGTATTTATAAAGATCCACCACAACATTCCCAATGGTAAAATCCAGGATTTTATTAATTCAATACAATTCAAATAATCTCCCTATTCTTCAGCTAGTTTAAATGGGTTCCTGTTTGCTACAGCTAACCATTGCCAGGTTGAGCTAACACTCGAGGACATCAGTTTCCTCCCTGTCCTTATTTAATAAGAAAGCCACAGGGGAAGAGTGGTGGCTTTCATCTTGTCATGGTCTAACAGTGAGTCTGAATGGATCTGGGCATGGGACCAAACTTTTCTGACCTATAAACCTTTTGGTGTAGCTAATAGTTATGTTTAGATAACGAGAAATTTCATTCAACAGACTATTAATTATTTTACTCAGCATGAGTATTGAGAAATTGTTTCATCTTATAAGAATAAATGAATATAAGAAATTTTAGAACTGATCTTATAACTATTAATCATGCCTTTAAATATTCAACTATACATAGTGAAGTTCATCCATATTTTAATCTCAAATTTTATTATTTTTTTAGTCTTCAATGAACCAAAAGATTGGTTCATACTCAACATTTGGGTGAAAAATCATTAAATAGGTAATGAAAGCAATAATGCCAAAAAACAAATAACAGTAATAAGAACTAACATTATTAAGATCTTATTGTGTGGCACTTTATAGGTTGAGCACGGAGATTAATTTGCACAACTCACACAGCCAGTAGTGATGAAGGTGAAATCTGAACCCACACAATTCAAGTATACTAAGTACCATTGTGCCTCAGCCAGGTCCACTTTACCAGGTTGGTACCCACCTACCAACTGCCATGAATGTTGGCTACTAAGAGCCTCTCACCTAGGAAGTTAAGTCCTCCTATCCCTTGGTCGATAGCCAATGGCTTACTGATAAGAGATACAAAAGACTGTCCCTGCTTCAAAGGGCTAACAACTAGATGGTGTAATTTAGGTCCCACAGCTTCCCTACCCCAATCTTCACATTTCCCTGAGATCACACCCTGCTCAGCTCTCTCTTTTCCTGTTCTAAATTTCTTTCTCTTTTACAGTTTTTTACTGAGGAACACTGCCTCTGTGACCGTGTGCATTTAATCTCTGTCTCAGACTCTGCTTCTTGGGAGCCTGACCTAAGTTATTGTCTTGTCCTTAAAGGTAGAATTGTTGCACCTGGAAAGCAAGGGAGAGAAGTAATGTGTCCCACCCACCATCACTCCCAACGACCCACTTGGGGGAACTGTATTGCCCATCTCAGCAATTGTTGGCTCAGTCTTAACTTGGAGTCTCGAGGTCATTTCAGGGAGAGGTGGTGATGCTAACAGGACATAGGATGAGATCTTCTAAATGTGAAGGAAAGGCTATTGCCTGATCACCTGGGTTCCAAATAAGAAAGCATCTACCTTACCCCCAGGGATAATTTAGCTTGGGCACCATGATCAACACACAAGGTGTTTAGGAAATACACAAGGTGTTTTTTGGTGTCCCATACACAGTTTAAAAAGTATACATATATAATACCTTAACGAATAAAGAAATTAAAGATTAAAAATTTGATTTACTAAGAAAAATAAAACAAATTAATTGCTAAATAAAAAAAAGTGATAGGTTAATATAATGAATAGCCTAGTAAGGGTTTGGTCACCAGAGTCTCAGACCATCAAAGGTAAGGGTTGGGCCACCTAACTTAAAAATATCCAAGCAGTTCACCTAAGTATCCCAAAGCACTAGTTAACAGGGAGAAAAATTCAGAGCTGGTGGTAGAGGAGTAAGCATTTTCAGTGATGGCCTCAGGGACCTCTGTGAAAGTGGTGGGTGTAATTTCCCTTTTTATAAGTTTCTCCAGACTTGTGACCGCAAATCATGAATGGAGTGAACTTAATGTGGGAAACAAGTGGATTTGAGCATTCCATGGAGTAGGTTGCCGTAAGCAATGTGTGTCACACTCAGATCCCCTTTGCCAGGCTGGCACCCGACCCCCCAGCTGTTATGTGTGTCAACTGGTAGCTCACAACTACCCTCTTCCTTGGAGAATTATCCTCTGCTGACTAGAACTGCTTCCTCTGGGAAGTTACACAAGCCCCTTCCAGTGGGGTGGCCCATAATGAATGAGTGATTGATAGACTCAAAAAGTGCAACTCTGCAGTTAGTCTACACTCTAGAGCACCCCTCTGGGATCAGACCACAGCTTGACTTTGATCTCCCTCTTTCCTATCCTGTTTCACTCCCTCCCTTCCAGATTTTCCTGCAGAGCTGTCCTCAATAAATCATGAACAAATTCCTGTTTTGAACTCTGCTTTTAAGGAATCCACCTAAGCCACTGGGTGTTAGATTAATCCATGCTTAGTTATCATCATTCCCACAAGAAAAAAGAAATGTAACTTTATATGTTGCAGTTGTTTTTTACAACTCATCTTGAGTTTTTCTGGGCCTAATTCAATTATGAAATATAGCCATGTATGGTACACAAGAGTAAAAGTTGTAATGATGTTCTGGGCAACTGAGATGTCAAAATTAAAGTTACCAGCATGATAAAATCGCTTTCCCCCAAAAAATCAATATCCGCCTGCACAGAGCACTGAGTCATTATCAATAAATGGCTTCCTAATTACCCAAGAGTCCAAATGGATTGTTGTCATTTGCTAAAATTCTGTCCTATTTGAGGCATAGGATGATCTTTGGTACATCTTCTCAAAAGAAAAGTGACTCTTATTTTGAACAAACAAAATTATTTTCTTCATGGTCTCCAGAAACTTGTAATCAAAATTTGAAGAGAAAAAAAATTTTTTCATTCTATTTTTAAAATACTGTCCCTGTTGTCAACCATAATTATGACAACTTGTCAATTATGTAGTTTTTCTCGTGATTTAGACATACGGAAATCTTTGCAGAAAGTCTCCAGTTAATCAGGACATGTGTGTGTTTGTATATGTGTATATAAGTTTTCAAATTATGCAAATCAAAGATCAGAAGGTTGCATTGGGGTATCCAGGAAATTATCAACGAAATGCAACAATAAATGACATCACTGAGATTTAATGTAAAAGAGGAGCTCTTTAAAAGGACTCTCTAAGCCCCACCCCTACACCTTCACAGTTATGAATGTCCTTCAGGTGTTTCTTATTTTTTGCTTTATTATTAAGTGCTAAAATGTTTAATGTATAATTCAGTATTGTTGACAATAGGTACAATGCTGTATAACAGATATCTAGAATTTACTCATCCTGCTTAGCTGAAACTTTATGACCATTGGTTAGTCATATCTCAAAGGAATAGGGATGCTTCCCTGATCTTTTCGTTTTCTAAATCCTGAACAGTTTGTAGATGACAGGAATTATCTAATGCCTGAATGTTTGGTAAAATTGCCAGTAAAATTATCTGTGCCTGGTGCATGTTTATATGTACTTTTGAGAATTAATCCAGGGCTTGTATAGATTATTATTTATTTCTTGTATCAATTTTGGTAAATTGTTTTTCAAAAATTATCAATGGCATTAAATTTTCTCTTGAAAATTTACCTTATAATTTTTTTTTGTTTTGTGCTATCTTTACTTGTATTTCAAGTTTTGCTTTCAATATTTTTTTTTAATATATTTTATTGATTTTTTACAGAGAGGAAGGGAGAGGGATAGAGAGCTAGAAACATCGATGAGAGAGAAACATCGATCAGCTGCCTCCTGCACACCCCCCACTGGGGATGTGGCCGCAACCGAGGTACATGCCCTTGACCGGAATCGAACCCGGGACCCTTGAGTCCACAGGCCGACGCTCTATCCACTGAGCAAAACCAGTCAGGGCCTTTCAATATTTTTTTATGTCTGTCTTGTCTTGATTGATTTGGCCAAGATTAGAGTTCAAACATTCTTTGCAAAGCAGCAGCATTCTATGGGCCTCCCTGAAACTGAATTAGAGGTCAGCTGCCTGCTGCCACAGAAGCCAAACACTGGTGAAAAAGGAAACAGGTTTATTCAAGTGTTGGTCACCTGAAGAGATGGGGGACTCTTGTCGCAAAGCCCATCTTAGCATTTCAGTGCAGGCAGGAATTTTTATAGGGACGGAGAAAGAAAGCAGAACAAACAGATCAGGAGGAAGGGTTGTGGATGTGCAGGAAGTGTCCTTGCTGGTCTCAATATGGATCTTTAATGCCAGCATCCTGGAACTGGTTAGTTCCAGCCAAATCCCTGTAGTTGGGAGATCTGCATCGACCGAAGTTGTGCCAAGGCCATTTCTTGTACAAGCAGGAACTAGAACTGCTGATGCCTGCAATACGCTTGTAAGGAAACTGTCAGTATGTGAGCTCCTTTTATCAGTTTGTTAGTACATTTTATTCTAATTCCATTTCATGGTTAGTCAGAGTAGTATAAAGTTTTTAATCCCTGTTACATACTTTCTCTAAGGATCAGCATTTATATGTTTCACTAATTTCTTGTTTTTCTTTCATTATTCCTTCCATTCAGTTTGTTTCACTGTTTTTATTCTCTAATTTGAATTTCAAACTTAGCTCATTCATTTTCTATGTCTTTTCTTTTATGATATATGAATTTGAGACAATCAAGTTTCCTATAGGAGTTCCTTATGCTATACCTGAAATTTTTTCATATGTAGCATTTCCATTGCAATTTGGTTCCAAATTCTTGAGTTTCATTAAGATTCCTCTTCTGACCAATGAGCTATGAAAAAAATGATTTAAATAGTTATTTCTAATGCATAGTTATTTTTATATGAGTGGTATTTATTGATTTTGGATTTTTATGTTAATCAGAGAATTAGAGAATGTGTTTTCTATAATATCAAAAAGGCTTTTATATTCTGAAAAAGACAGAGTTATTGATCATCACAGCATCAATCTTTAAACACCTTGAAAAATGCAGAGCAATGTCAGAGTTTTCTAAAAGATCAATGGAACTTTGATAGAACAAGTCACATCAGATGGCTCTTAGAGCTATAACAGGACCAAAACAGGGGACAATAGTCATCACTGAGCACACCAGGAGGATGTCAGATTACACACAAACCATTTTAAAGAGTTATTATTAATGCAGTCCTTTTAGTTCAAGAACAGCTGAGATATTCTAGAATGAAATACTCATTATAATGTGACTCCCACGAAGATAACATTTATCTCAAAATTTAAAAATTTTAGATTCTGTCCAGTGTACAAAATATTCACCAGTTAATTCAGGAAGCACCCTGTTGACCAGAGAACCATGCAGTGTGTGAATTGGGCTGTGGATTTTCTGAGCTTCCTGAGCCCTTAGGTCATTATCATGTTTTGTCATACAGTGCGCTGCTGTGAACCTGTGGACAGACCAGCTGCTCCTGAGAGGAGGGCACATGCCCAGCTGGGACAGTCTGTAATAAAGTGAGGAGGAATCTATACCATTGATCATTTCAGGCCTGTGCAGGGCTGTCTACGAAAACAGGGCCTATCCTCCCAGAAACTTTGGGGTATTCCTCTCCCATTTTTAGCACAAATGAAATGCCTCATGGAAGAGAAAAACATTTCCAGATTTTTCCCCAAAACAAATCCAAGAGATATAGTTGACATTACCATAGGGAAGAAAATGAGACCTGAAAATGAGTGAGAGGCAGAACCATCTAATCCTTGGAAGAAAGAGTCAGGCTCGGGCTTACAATGAATGGTGAGGACACTTACTCCACTTTTTTCATTCCATTCCTGTTAGTCTCCTGGGCACAGCAGCATGCCTCCCTCACAGAGTCCTCCTGTGTACCTGGGACCCTCCGCCAGCTATCAGAACACTTTCTCTCTATTGTTTATTAAATAGTGGTTCCAAAATGGGATAAAGTTAAAAATTGTAAAATTTGGTTGCACAGGGTAAGTTGTGTCTGGGAGGAAACACTCTCCTAGAAATACCTATATTTTAATTTTTAAATTTAAATTTAATTTAAGGGGCTGCCTAAGAGTGCCCAGTGCACTTTCATCTCTGTGCATCAGGCCTGGACTTAGTGGACGCTGGTCTGGTATGAGGAGGATGGACACCGGGTCTGTGCATTTCACCAGCAGGGTCCCATAAAGGAGGACCAGGATGAAAGTGATGCTATCCCTTCTTGATAGCAGATATCTGGTGTCACTACAGCCACATTCATCTCTGAAAAGCCCCAGGGACCAGGGAATGATCTGCCCCAGCTACAAGCACACCAGGCACTGCAATCCAGCCTCCTTTCCAGGTCTTCCTGTGGAATTCTACTTTCCTTGGAAGTTTTTTTTTCCTTATTGTGAATGTGTCAGGCTCTGTCTTATATGTACAAATCTCAAGACAACTAATGGGATCCATTGCAGTTCAATCAATACCTGAGTCATTGTTTGTCCATTGTTTAGAGGGAGGCAGGCAGCTGATATTTTCTACTGGATGATAGCCAGAGCAATGAGAAAGTGTGTTTTAATTTCCCTTCACTCTGAGTTTCCTAGGAGACCGGTCAGATAATGAAGGACTCATTCTGTCAAGCATGTGCCCCCCCACCTGTCAGGCTCGGTTTACTATAAATCACCACTCACACATTGCTCTCTGTCTATGTTTGTTGCAAATGTGCCCTCCATGGTGCCACTTTGACTACCATGCTCTTTGGACAACTTGGGTTTCCAGCAGTGGCTCTGGCAGAACAGCCACACTCTTCTCCAAATTAAAGAAATGGAGCCAAAAACAAAAGGGTGGGATGAGGGCTGTGTTGAAGACTTTGAGTTCCAGGTAGTCATTTTTTTTTCTATTCACTATCAAAGCAATGACAAACACCACTAATCATTATTAACTCTCCCATGCCAATCCCAGCCACAGACTACAAAGCTTCTCATCTGAAATGTGTCAGCAGGTTGTTGTC
>NW_006289813.1:11099175-11108164 GCF_000327345.1 Myotis davidii | reverse complement strand
CAAACAGCTCTGGTGCCAGGTTGACACAACAGATAAATCACCTCCCAAAGGGAGTGAATACTTTGATAGGCTGCCTAGGCCAGGAGATCAAGCTGCCTAAACTATCTTCACACCTGAACACCTGTTCTGAGTTCCAAACACCCAGGGCCCCTTTGGAACTGACCCAGAGTCCCTTTAAGCCCACTTTCCCCAATGCACGTCACTATGCATGACCTCCATGTGCTTCTTAAAACTACCAGGGGATGCTCAGGCACAAACACCAAACTATATCTCTGTTGTCAGAATGAAGTTATTTGAATAAGTTAGCTTCCCCACTCATGCTACTCATGAGGGTTATCAACAACTACCCAAGCAAAGAGCTAATTCTGATTTTTAGTTCAATTATTCTAGCCATTGTTTAGCACTTCACTTTACTTAAAATAGTCTTTGATTACCAACAATTCTTCCAGAACAGGATATAGCACATTAAAGACGTGATTGATCTTTTTAAAAAAGTATATTGTTATTGATTTTTTTTAGAGAGAGAGGAAAGGAGAGGGAGAGAGAGAAAGAGAAACATGGATGTGAGAGCAGAACATTCATTGGCTGCCTCCTGTACCTCCCTTCCTTCCCCTGGGGATCAAGCCCACATGAAGGGCATGTGCCCTGACTGGGAATTGTACCAGCAACCTTTTGGTACATGGGACGATGCCCTACCAACTGATCCACATTGACCAGGGCAAGATATGATTGATCTTTGAATAGGCACTAGATATCTTTGTTCTGGCAGTCATAGATGCAGGCCAACCTGAGGTGAATATAGATTCTTGGATTGGGATTGAAAACCAAACAGATAATGGAATGTTTCTCCTTGTCCTTCTCTTTCCCCAAACTGTGCATTTTTTATGCCCTTTCCTTTCAACCACTTTTTTTTGTATTAAATCATCCCTTTTTCATTTCTACTTAATAATATATTAATAAAAGAATCAAATTCTTAAAAAAGGAAGGAAGGAAGGACGGAAGGAAGGAAGGAAGGAAGGAAAGAAGGAAGGAAGGAAGGAAGGAAGGAAGGAAGGAAGGAAGGAAGGAAGGAAGGAAAAAGATAATGAGGATTAACCTTTCCACTTGAAGGGTTGAATGTTTAAAATCCCTGAAGGATGGCCAAAGCAGAGACCACTTATCTACATGTGGTCTCTCCCAACTATCCCACTTCTGATCTCATCTTTTCCCTCCAGTGTCTAATGACCCTTTGTGGTTCTCACCCCCCGCCTTGGTCCTTGGACACTGGCCTTCCAGTCCTTTCATTCTTCTTGTGAAAATCACTCTCCTGAGCTCTGTTGCTGTCCTTGGCCTGTCACCTGCACAGCTACTGGTATGATGGAGCCAATGTGCAGCTCTGCCCCTGCCAGAGCCTGATCCTCTCTTTGCCTGGGAACTAGTAATGTTTTCAATCATTGGCATCTCAGAGTTCAGGCTGGAGATCCCTCAGGATACGTCAAAAGAAGTGACCCTGGTTGAAGACCTTCAAGCACCCATGGTTCTCCAGGTTTCCTCCTGCCTCCCACCCCTATCACAAGTCACAAGCCAAAGGCCCCACTCTCCTGGTCAACCTAAATGGAAGGCATCTGCCATTCATATGATGAAAACAGAGAACTTCTAGTTTTTTTTTATTGTGTGTTGGCTCTGGGATATTGAAGCATAATAAAGAAGGTCACAGTAGGATTTTAGATATTGAGATTTATTTTCTTGCATCTTGAGGTAACTACTGCCAAGAATGATTAGAAATAATAAGGTTAGCCCTAACCGGTTTGGCTCAGTGGATAGAGCATCGGCCTGCAGACTGAAGGGTCCCAGGTTCAATTCCGGTCAAGGGCACCAGAAAAAAAAGAAATAATAAGGTTAAACAACCACATACTAGATATGTTTAATTTATATGTTTAAAACTCCACTGGACAGTGACAATGAGACAGTGAGTGACAGGTGAAAGAGCAATAAGGAACACAACATTCCTTTGATGTTAAATGGACTTTTCTTTGATGATAGATGGTCTTTTCTCTATGGGTTATCTTATTTATCCCCACACCACTAACAAGATAAGGGTACTAGAATTATTCCAAAATGGCAGGTAAGGAAACAGAAACCTTGACAGTTTAAGTCATTTGCCCAGGCTGACATGACCAGGAAGGGACAGAACTGAGACTGAGCCTTCCAAAATCTGGGCTTTAGACAACTGTGCTCTCCCATCTGTCTAGGAGCATGAGGGGACAGCTGGACAGAAGTCTGTGTGTCCAAATTGTCACCCAGCTGGCATTGCTCAGCTCCACCTGCCAGCCAGGGCAGTTACCAGAAAGAAGTATGCAGCAATGGAGACCATGAGACAAGTGAAGGGCAGAGTCCACGGGGAGAAAAGCCAGCTAAGTTCACAAGACCTGTTTATCTCCCCACCATGTAAATATTTGCTTATTTACAGTCTTACCAACCAAAATATCCATTCTCCTTCACTTAGTAAATGAGGCCTTTGCGGTTAAAGACACCCTGATTACACTTAGCTGACCCTGTCTTGCAGGCTGCTGAAAGCAGACTTCACACAGATGGCTTGGCCTGTCTGCCTTCAGCATGGCTCTGTACTTAACACCAAAAGTCTGAGAGGCAGCCAATGGTGATGACATACCACCTGGACAGCCCCTGGTTGGTCCTTAAATCCCAGCCATCTGCATGCTCCACATATATCCAAAAGCACCCTGCAGTAAGCAAGGTGTTGGGACATGGTGGCCTACATCCTATCTTTCCCACATTGTGTCTTCAGAGACAAGGTGAAATATGTGATACTGGATAATGTCACTTCTTACAGAAGGTGTTGCTTCTTAGCATGTGGCTGGCAAGAACAACACAAGGAATTTTGGAGGACACAGTAAGCTTCCACAGACACTGTCTGGATCTTTGCACAGTAATTACATTAGAAGGATATAAGAAGTACACAGTGAAAACATAATAAATGTAGGCACAGCTTGGTGACCTATTTATCCCTTGTGGTGGCAAGGCAATAAGTTGGGAAATTTCTATCTGGATAGCAGGAGTAAGCTCTGTCCTTGTTGGGAAACCTCAAGTTTTTGGATGTTTGAAACCAAGAATGCCTCTAGACATCCAATAGGAGATGAAGCGAAAGGTCAGCAGAGCCCCGAGTGTAGTATTTCACTTGCTCACTGCTGGCCCTCTCCTCTATTTTTGCATAAATGGTTTCTGTGATTTGACCATCATAACTTGTCATGGAGGCTACCTTCAGTTCCTCCTCTCTCTTATCTGGATAACTTAGATCAAGTAGAGAACTATTGCTAATCACCTCATATGTGAACAAGACCCCAAAAAGCCATATTTATATGGGGTTTTGTTTTTTTCTACAAACTATCCACTAATTTCAACAAACCAGATGCACCACTTCCTAGGGGAGATCATGTGGGAAGCTCATGACTGTGGTACAGACAATGAGCTTTTTACACAAAACTTCACTGTGCCGACCACCTCCACACTTTCACTCCTAGAGTTCCAGCTCTCCCAATTGCTCCCAAATCTACTCAACCTTTTGGGGTGTGAATATGCACCAATATTATGTAATCAATGATTAAAATGTACTTGGTCCCAGTTCTGTTGAAGGGAAGATAATCATGTATTTTGCTCTTCACTCTGGTATTTATGTCATTTTAGCTTTCTCATACACGGGAGTGTTATGAGAGTATTACTATAAAGTATCAAAAGAAGACGAGCCATCAATGCATTGCAGCTTCCCCCACCGCCCATGTGCTTATGACTCTAGATTGTATCTGACCAGTTTTCACAGATACAAGCACTTTGTACTTTAGATAAACCACAGAGTCTGCGAAGCCTACAGAAACCTAAACTGCTGCAAAAGCCTTGGGGGGCTTCCCAGATTCAGGAAAGGAGAGTGTTGTCTCTGGAAACAGATATGCTCAACATTCAGAGAAGGAGAAAGATTAAGTCTGAATATAATACACTTGTTAATTTTTAACTGAAACTGAGTTCTTAAAAGTTGTTATTTGCTCTTGCAGGATTCCTGTTTTCTCAAAACACACACACACACACACACACACACAAGTCACATCTACACCTCACATCATCTTCAAAGTCCAGATATAAAGCATTATCCAAGTACAGCACAGATGGAAAAAGTATCTCTGAGAACTTCATCAGAGTTCAATTTTTCCCAATGGGTAATGGAGTGCAACTAATCTTCTTAGGAAATTAGCAGAATATAGGAATATTCCTATAAATACTTTTATAAAAGTTTATAACTTGGATATCTCATTCAGAGTCACAAAGCTCAACCTTAGGGAAGAAACAGCCACCATAACCACAACAAAAGGCATTCTAATACCCATAAAAAATCATCATTTGCAGACTAGAGTAGCACCAAGGACAGCTCCTCACCTCTATTCTCTCTCCTCAATAGGGCACCATCTGACTTCCCATCTTCTCATTCATCAGGATTGCACTGAGAAGGTCTCTACAGCTCTCAATCTCTCCTTTGACCAACCCAGAAGTCTTGTCCTCAGTATTCACTTCTCAACTTTACCATCACTTGGCAACACACTGCCCCTTGCAATTCTCTCCCACTGGTTCCCCTTTACTGTACTGCTCTCATGGATTTCTTAGCTTCTGCCCTCCTTTACTCTTCTATCTTACAGTTCTCATTCTTTCAAGTAGTTTCTGCCTTCGAGTCAAACTTTAGAACTGAATATCCTGCCTCGAAATCTCTTCTAATCATTAGTCCCCAGGCCCAACTTTATACTATTCATCTGCACTGATGTTGTACAATCATGTCTAACTCAATAGGCTGAATGTTGAACTTAGCATTTCCCCAATTAATTTACCTCCTTCTATTTTCCACTCTTTCAGACTCCTAATTGAAAGAGTTTTCTTAATAACTTCCTCTCTTTTAGCAGTTGATTTTTGAAGCTCTTCTTTTAAAGTCTCTTCAGTCTGCATTTTGTTTCTATTTGCATTGCCAAAGTCATTACTTATTCATGGACTTTTGCAATTATATCCTAACTGTCTCTATTCTTTTTCCTCTCCAGTTCACTTTTTTATATTATTGCAAAACTAATCACCATGAAACCCTGCTTTGAACAAGTCGTCTTCTGCTGACAACTATAAATGGCTGCTCATTGCCTAGTTGATAATGTGAAACTCTTTAGCCTGAATTCACATATTATCTATGACTTTTCAAACTGTTATATTGTTTTTTTATTTCCACATTTAATATAGTGCCTACTGTGGGTCAGATATAGGCCTACATACTGGCCACTTACTATATCATTGAGTTATCACAACAACCTACCAAGTTTGATGCCAATGTTCCATCATGCAGATGAGGGGAATGAGACATAGCAAAGTAAGGAACTTGGGGCAGTCTCATATCTCAGATTCCACAACTTTAGTCTTAACTACAATACATGTCATTATCCATGTCATCAATAGTTTTGTCCTCATGACTAAACATATAGCTCATGTACGTGGTTGAACAAGAGTTCAGTGAATTGAATATATTCAGATTAGCTGAAAATTTTTACTCCAGTTCATATCATCTTTGCAACAATGCTCAAAGCAATAGTGTCACTAAGCTCATTAAATCACAATGTCAAAATTTACTCCTTTTAAATGCTAATTAAGTTTCCTCAAGTTCCTCACTTCCTATCATTAAAGGTAACTATGTGGTAACAGAAAATAATGAGAACTTCAGTTTTATATTTCCTTTGTTAAATTGGGTACCAGCCAAGGGACAACCCCAGTTTGGGTCTCAATCAACACTAAGCATTGTCAGATAATGTAAGAATCAGAGATGGAAACCAGCCTCAGAATTCCAACACAGGAGGCAAAGATCATTGATGGAATGCTGACTCTCCGGTTATTTTCTAAGTTTTCTCTTATTTTAAATGCCAAGAGAGGCATAGTAGAAAGATAAAAGTGGACTCCACATCTTAAGCAAACATACTTTTTCAGAATAGAATACTTATCATTAAGCTGTTCATTGTACTTTTACATTTCTCTGTAATTCAGTGTCTGCTCTTTGGAAGCTATAGATACTTAACTACCTAATGATCTAAGTACAATGTTGACCCAATTATTGCTCTCAGTGCTACCCACCAAGGAAATCCTTGAGTGACATGATGACTTACTTCAATAATGTAAACATGTGTTAGACACAGACTCTACTCTCAAGTAACTTAACATGTATGCAGACCAGAGAATCTCCCTGACACCAGGAGATGTTGGCCAGTAATATGTGAGACATCTTGACACTTCCAAGAATATGGCATGGAAGATAACATGAGACATGGTTGGGAAGATCAAAGAGTAGCTTCTGGAAATGCCTTTTTAGGTACACTCATTAAAAGAAGATTTAGACATGCAGGTGGAATGGAAGAAGATTGTAGGCAGAAAGAGTGAATCAGATCTCATAGATGGGAACCTATATGGAATGTACAGAATAGCAGGCTATTTAATTTGGCTAGAGAAGAAAGGTGAGTAGGAGAGGAGAGGGCAAGGTAGCTAGCACCAGAGGCCAAGGTATCTGGAATTTAATAGTCAATATTGCAAAGTGGAGCCTTTTAATCACAAACTAACATGATCAGAAATCTGAGAGAGCTAGGCAGGGGGGCTCATCCCTGACTGGATCACCCCACAGATGGCAACCAGTGGCTGGCAGGCCCTGATCGTCCCATCAGGACCAGGCCTTGGGCTGGGATGGGGAAATGGGGGTGGGTGGTGGCGATCAACCTCCCATGGAGCCAGGGCAGGGGTCTGTGACCTCTCACCGGCTACCTGGGGGCAGGGGTGATAGGGACAGAGGTGCAGTGAGAATGTGGGGTGTCCACCAAGCTCTCTCTCACTCCCCCTGCTACCCTCCCCTGGTATGCCAGGGCTCACACTCTGAGGAAGCCCCCATGCTCAGGTACCGGGCACCTGTGAGGAGCCCACCCAAAACTCACACAGCATCTTCCAGGTGAGCTGGGCAGCAGCCACTGGGATGCAAGGGCCATCAGGCTCCCTGTGGGTTCACACAGAAGCCGGTCTGCGAGACCAGCCAGGAGAGAGCATGCTGCCCACCTGGCTTCCAGGCAGTGCCGCTGGGCAGCCCAGAGGCCCATGCCACGCTCTGGTCCATGGGGTCAGGCCATGCTCACTGCATCTCTGCGTGGGGACTCTGGGGCTGTGACTCAGGCAGAGAGGGGATGGGGGACCAAGGGGCCCAGATGCTTCCCAGAACCCAGAGGTCAGCTGGGACCTGCCCTTCCACACCAGACACTCACACTTTGATCACTGGCCAGGCCTAGCGACTGCACCTGTGCATGAATTTTGTGCACTGGACCTCTAGTATATACATAAAGATAAAACAATAAAATGTTAGCAGTTCTCTTTATATACATAATACATATAACATATATGTATAGATAAATCTATAATTATAAAAGCATAATATGTTAATTAGACCAGACACCCTTCTGGACAAAGCCAGGGCTGTGAGGGAAGCCCAGGTCCCAGGTGCCAGAGGGAAGCCAGTGCTGGCAGCTGGAGGAAGGAAGGCCTACTCTTGCATGAATTTCATGCATTGGGCCTCTAGTAAGTATATATAATTTACATTTTGTAGTATGTATACTAATATATGCACACACATTTTGTCTGAAATAGAATCCTGTTTTATTACTAAATTACACATTCATTCCACTTAAACTGTGAGCATTTTTGCATTCAGCATCACCTTAGTAATTTAATTTTCTATCACTGTGCCACCCTCCCACTAACCAGTAACATCCACAGCAATAATAACAGCTAACAGTGGTGAAGTTATTGTTCTCAGCCCTTCACACACATCATTTCATGTAAAGTTCAAAGCAACACTATGAAGTTGCAAATGGAGAAGCTAAGGCACAGAGTGGCAATTTGTCCAATGTTACACAGATAATGTCTGTTAGGACCAATGCTGCAGTATAACATTTGACCTTCATCTCCAGTTCCTGGCACTGAGCTCCTAGACCCCTTGTCATTTCAGGAACATCTTTTGTGCCAATAAGGTGACTCTCGGAGGACCCCTAGATAGTTTCAGGTTAAGGGCTGGTCACCAGAAGCACCAAAATTTGATTGAAAGCTTGGAACTTTCAGCCCCACTCAGGGAGAGGAGAGGGACTACAAGTTGAGTTAATAATTGATCATGCCTATGTGATAAAACCTCTATTTAAAAATCCCTACATGACTGGATTCAAGGAGCTTCTGGGTTGATGAATGCATCTCATGCTGGGAGAGTGGTGCACCCAACCCTACAGAGACAGAGCTTCTGTGCTCAGACCCTTGTGGAACTCATCAATGCTCCTCCTCATCTGACTATTTATTTGTATCCTCAATTATATTCTTTACTAGAGGCCCGGTGAATGAATTCGTGAACAGGTGGGGTCCGGCTGACTGGCCCCGATGGGAGCCCCTCAGGTTGGGCTGGCACAGGGGAGGGGCTGTGGGATGTTGGCTGGCCAGCCCTACCCCTGATCAGGGTGTTGGGAGCCAATCAGGGTCAGGCAGGGAGGCGGGGCGGGGGCCTGGATCAGGCTGGTTGGCTGCCACAGTGCACATCATAGTCACCGGGCATTCCAGGATTCTGGTGGTTCCACTGTTCTGTTTGCTGGGCTTTTATATATATAAACAATAAGTTGATAAATGAAAGTAGTGTTTCCCTGAGTTCTGTGAGATTTTATAACACACTCTCAAACCTGAGGACAGGATTGGGGAAACCCTGATTTATAGCAAGTCAGTCAGAATACAGATGACATACTGGGACCTATGATTGGTGCCTGAAGTGGGAGCAGTCTTTGGGACTGAGTCCTTAACCTGTGGGGTCTGTGTTAACTCTGAGGAATTAGTGTTATAATTGAATTAAATTGTAGGTTGGTATCCACAGAAAACTGCAATAATTGCTTGGTGTGGAAAGTCTACACATTTGATAGGT
>NW_006289813.1:11088775-11098239 GCF_000327345.1 Myotis davidii | reverse complement strand
TTGTCACCTTCAGAAAGTACATACCCCACCACCCATAGGTGGGGATGCTGTATGACTGCCTAGTAGCTTGTGATGTTTAGATGAAAAAGTTCTATGTGTGATTGAATGGAAATTAATAACAATATTCAAGAATTGCAAGAAGGAGCAACATTTCCAAAGAGAAATAAAAAAGTGGTTCATTGACATATCCCTTTATCAAGGAGATTTGATCAAAGCTAAACAGCACTCTGCACCATGCTTCTCACCCTGGACAGGTGCGTGGGAAGCTCATCTATCTGTTCAACCAGGAACATTCACTGGGCTTGAGTGGCTGGAGCACTCACTCCCTCTTCTGTGTTATGGATGATCCTAATGAGACCCCAGGGTGCTCCTCCTCCTTTATTCCCCTTCACAATACGGCCTCTGGACTTCTTTTCCACCTCCATGGGCATTATTCACCTCTTACCTACCTCGCAGTGACCTTCCTACAAATCACACCATTATACTCTTTCCAATATCACGTTCATGCCCACGTCCTCAGTACCCCCAGAAGGTTGCTTACCACAGTGTTATAGAATCTGATTTAGAAACATATGGTAGCTTTTGTAAAAATTTAAGGAAAGAAAACCAGCTGCCCTCCAAATTTAAGGTGAGATAATATTAACTAAATGTGTAAGGCTCTCGGGCTGCAACCTGATGTAGGACAGAGAAGGGATAGGAGGCAGGAAACTGCAGCTGTGCTCAGCAAAGGGGCAGGATGCTACTTGGGAGAGCATGAGCTTCAGTTCAAGGCCAGCAAACATCCTTACAAACCAAACCTCCATCCCCTCTGTGTCCTCTGTCCCACTCCCCACAGGGCCGCTGACTTTCTGACCCCTCATTCTGTTTTCTGTATGCCTTACTGCAAAACGTTACCAAATCTCATAAAAGGTGAAGTCCCAGCATCAGGGATTTTGACATTTTCCACCTTCTAAAAAAAAAATCAAATTATTAGAATTATTACCAAAAGTGATTGAAAACTCCATTTCCCCAGTCATCTCTAAGCATTTGTCATGGGCAGAACCTTCACAGGGTCTGGCTCCTGCCTGCTGCCTCCAATGTCTCCCTTACACCCAGGGCTTCTATCCCGTGGTGCAGGGTCCAGGCTGAAAAATTATAGCTACAAGTTTTACAAGGAACATTTTAATAAAAGTCCAGCTTATTAAGGCTGGTCTCTCCTTTAATTGACTGAATTTAAAAAGGCACTGACTCACTTAACTATTGTCAGAGGAATTTGCTACTTTACTTGGAGAACAACTTCAAGTTCCCAGAATCTGTCATTCAGCTCCTCAAAAGCTGAAGTCCAGCTGTGGGGCTGCAGCTGGATGCCAGGCCAGACCTCGAAGCCAGTCTTCTCTTTCTGGTCAGCAGCCCTTTGAGGATGGGACTCTCAGGACCATGTCCCTGTGTCCTCTATAAATTCCGTGCTGAGAAAGCCAGATGGGGCTGAAGCAGCATGAGACTGAGCTTGTGTGGAGCGGAGAGCGAGAGGAGGGGGCGAGGAGGTCAGGAAAAAGCTGGCAAAGCACCTCTCAGCAGGGAGATGCCCCCAGGTGGTCCTGGGCAGCCACCACCCCTTGAGCTGCCCTGCATGGGGGAACTGCTCCCTGCTGGTTCCCTTGCAGCTGCCCAACCATGGCTCAGAGCCATCAAGAGGACGTGCTTTTGCATTTGACCTTCATTTTCTTGGTCCTTAAATCTCACTGATCAGACATCCTCTTAGGAAATTTCCACCCTAGGACTCACCAGAGTGGGAACGTCCCAGGCACTACCTCACATGGCACTAGGTCAATGAAAGTGCTTTTTTAAAGTGTTTATTTTTAATGCATAGAATGTTCCAAGTGTAGCCTTTGAGTGATGGTGTTGATTCCAGAGGCGCTGGAATGCAGCCCCCACTGGGCCATTGGGCTGCTGTGTCCTAAGCTGGGAGGGAGAGGGGAAACCATTCGGCGGCACTCCAGGTCAGCGTTGTCACCCCGCTCTGCCATCTGGACCCAGGCAGTGCTGCATCACCCCCTGACGTCTCGGGACCTTGGCTGGATGAGCAACCTGGGCTGTGAAGCATGAAGATGTGCTCCCTTATCACCCATCTGAGCCAAAGTCACCGTGATGCTGTGTGCCGTCCCCACATTGGTGCCGCACCATCTGTGCATGTCACCCTCTCTGCGTCTTGCTCCTTAGACTTTAGGGGCATCAGTTTGCCGCAGACTCGCCCAAAGCAAGCAGTCCTGCCTCCTGGTATCCGCACCAATGTATTTTGACATCCTAATGACTCAACTATGCGTAACCATTTCCAGGAAAGACACCCCACACTTTATAATCACTGGCGGAAACCACCAATTTCGAGAGCTCGCCCCTGGAAAAGGGGCACAAATGAGCTGTAAATTTAATTTGCTGTCACATCTGCCGCAGTTACCGCGGGGCCTCCTGGGCTGGCGACTGCCCGAGACTCATATGTTCTAACGCGTCCTTTTTGTTGTGACTGTTTTGAATTACAATATGCGCTTCCACAGAAACGAATCACCGTTCAAAATTCTGGCCACGGAAGCAATTTTTTCTAGTTAGCTGAACTGAACCACACCACATTCGCGCAAAATGCAGAGGTTCAGAACGAATCGGTTACAAGAGCAGTCAGTCTGCTGCTGTCAGGTCACGTTCTCTCGTGGGGAGGGCTGGTGGAGCTCTGGGATTCTGACAGGCGTGGCACTGCCGAAATGTCACAGAAAGAGGCTGTCACAGCCCAAGGTGCATATGGGTTCCAGGCAATGAACTACTGTCCCCTCCCTGATATCTCATTGTGGTTTTAATTTGCATTCTCTAATGATTAGGGACTTGGAGCATTTTTTCATATCTCTTGGCCATTTGTATGTCCTCTTTGGAGAAATATCCAACCAACTGAGCCACACCAGCCTGGGCTCTCCTTTTTAGAGTTTTAAATTTAATTGCAAATTGGAAAATGTAATTCTCCCTTTTCCTTTTTTGAGTAAGAGATTTAAAAGTTCAACCTTCTTGAAAAAGCCTGAAACCCCTGCTCCTGATGTGATGGTCCAGCAAGAGGCTGTGAGTGTCTTGTGTCTGTTGAGTCCACTGAGCACAACTGAAATGATGGTGACACCCTGTGTCCCAACCAAGCAATGCCATCTCTCAGTGACTGCCTTTACAATAGAGACAATGTATTAGTAGGTGATGGTTGGAACTATCCAGCATAAAGTTACTAGTCTCAACTGAATTATGCTGGTAAACAAAGCCCTCTCCAGGCCACTGGGCAGGAATGACACAACAGAGAGAAAGAATGCCTCATTTGACGCAGAAGATAGCCATCCCTCTCTGTACCACTGAGAAAAAACAATTCTGAAAATTCCTCCACTGTGGCTGATGCATCATCAAAATCACATGGGCTGTGAAGTTTCACTGAGACGGAAACTGCTTCCTTTGCCAATGAACTCAGAGTAATGACTGCTGAACTGCACGAGGAGGAAAAGGAAAGCAGGGTTGGGGGAAGCTGCAAAATGTGAAAGATAAAATCTCCGCAGTCTAAATGTCTCTGAATTTTAAATTAACTGAAGTCCGGCTGAGCAGGAAGACTAGAATTCTGGCATGTTGGCTACCACTTCCCAGCACCAGGCATGCACAGACATCACCAATTGATAAGTAGAAACCTTGCTGAATCAGAAGCCACTGCCACCATTCTGAAGGTACACATGAGACAAATCCAAGTGGCCATGTCTAAGCTAGACACTGCCCTCTCCATATCTTATCCCTTTCCCAAAAAGATATGAGAGTTAGAGAGAAGAGGATGAGGCAAGACTGGATACCTACTCTATTTGGCATGAGTTCCCCACTGGGAATGGACGTGAGGATGGGCTCAGTAGGTATGTCTAAAGAAAAGTTTTCCATCCAGAAGGAGGACCATACATTGGAGTCAAGTGGTCATTTTTGCTTGAGAGTCATTGGTTCTAGCTCAGCTGTCAGGACCAGGGACATTTCAGAGGCAAAGGTTCTGGAATTTACATTCACTTCCATGCCCTTTAAAAATGTTACACAAAACAAATGAGAAATTTGATCTAAGTAGAAATGTAAAAGAAGCTAGGAGCAAATAGGATAAAGAAAACATTCTAGACAGAGTGGTCGAAAGAGCAGTCCATGATGAACTCAGGAAACGAGGCAAGTAGAAATAAATATAGACACAACCTTCCATTTACACTTTCACATCACAAAACACTTTGAAAATTATCAACATTATCTCCTAACTATACCTCAGGGACAGAAAGCAGCAGCACTCCTTTCCAGGTGAAGCAATGAGGAAAGACCCATCCAGTGGCCTAAGCAAGGTCACAGAGCTCATTAGTGGCCGAAGATCATACTTAACCAGGTCTCCCAACTCCTGTTGGCTCTTCAGCTGGTGACAAAAAGACAAAAGCACAAGGAAGACACTGCATTTGAAGTGGGACAGAAGGGGTTAGTAGAATGACTTGGAACAGAATCAACTTTTAAACATCATAGAAGAAAACAAATTAGAAAGAATCTCTCTCTGAATGGAGGAAGCGAAAGCAATGTTGAGACAGAACAGGGCTTGATTCTGTAAATTAATGACACAGCTTTCTCAGGCTCTGTGGATGTTGGGGAAAATGACTCTGGTGAAAGGAAACACTTTAGAATGAGTTGGTTGAAAGCACTGAAGCCAAAAGTGAAAAGGAGGTCAGTGAATATGGCAGGTGGTAGATAAACTCGCAAATGGAACTCTTGAAGTCAACATGGGAAACCACCGGGGAAAAGCCAAGGCAGAGGTGACTTGCATAGCAAAGACTGATGAACACTTCCCAGTATTCTGGGTTAAAAGAGTCTGCTGGTATGCCTTATTTACCAGTTTGACATTTACCTTTCAAGGGTGTCTTGAGAAAAGAACATGAAAGTTGACCCAAAGATTTCCACATAGAACTATCTGATTGGTGGTGACCTGCTACTTCTAGTATTTTTACTTTAGCAGTTTGCATTCAGAAAACATGGGGATTTGTTTTTCTTGGCGAAATCTCAGGAGAAGCTGTTAGTAGCCATTAGTCCCTGTGACCTCACTCACTATTCTCTTCAAAGAGGGCAGAAACCAGAAACAGATTTAAAATGAAAGCTCTTCTAATGAGCAGTGACAGACGTGCAATTTGGGAGTAATGAGCCCTGAGTCTGTAATCAGCCGCTCCGTTAAAAAGTGTCCCCAGATAAGGCAATCCTCTGAACCTAAATAAACATACTTCCCATCTGGCATGGCTTCCCCTCTCCAAATAACTCTCCTCCACCTATAAATTCTTGGTGCTTTCATCTGCCCTCTCCTGCCCACCAAGAACCAGACTTAGCCATCTTGAAAATAATGGGTCTACTGAATTTATTTAATCGACCCAGTGGTTCTCAAGCAGAGAATATTCTGCCTCCCCAACAACATTTGGCAATATCTGGATACATTCTTTACTCTCATGACTATAGAGGGGCTGAGTGGTGCTATTAGCATCTGGTGGACAGAGACCAGGGATGCATGAATATCTTGGAAGAGAGACTTGCAAAGAGGTTAACTTCAGCTGAGTCTCACATGTCCAAAGCCTGCATACTTAGCTGTGTCATTTGCTGCACAACTTTATAGAAGTCAGTTACCGCTGGATGCCTTACCTTGCCCTGATCATCAAAAAGGGATACTAAGAAAATAAAGACCATTCTCTAATACTAGACAAGAGGCCACAAGAAGTGGAGTCTAATAGGAGCCTAGAAAACGATGTATAATTTTTAAAATCTGTGACAAAAAGAAGAAAGAAATGGGACTTTTAAAAAACAGGCATATCACAATAGCCAAAAGGTGGAGACAACCCAAGTATTCATCAACTGATGGAAGAATAAACAAAATGTAGTGTATTCATATACTCTGTCCACAAAAGAGAATGAAGTACTGAAAGATGCTGCAACATAGATGAACCTTGAAAATATTATACTGAGTGAAAGAAAACAGACACAAGGCCATATATAATGTAATTTTTCTTATAAGAATTGTCCACAATATAAAAATCAATTGGGACAGAAATAGCTCAGTAATTGCCAGGACTGGATGGGTGGGGAATATAGAGTGACAGCTAACATGTATAGGGTTTTCTTTTGGGGCAATGAGATTTTCTGGAACTAGATAGAGGTAATGGTTTTACAACAATTGTGAATGTACCAAAAGTCACTGAAATGTATACTTAAGCTGTTAAAGTGGTGGACTTTATTTTATATGAATTTTATATCAATGGCAAATAAACATGTTTTGGGAAACTTTACTTGAGACAATCTGATTAGATGAGTTCTATTGAATGGGAGGCAAGTTAAGTATGAAAAACCATTCAGGGTCTATTGACTTATGAAGAATAAAGCCAAACGAACAGCAAACATTATCAATATGCCAGGTGTTTGTGGATGGTAAATTAAATAGCTCATTCACCTTGGCACTGGGTTGCACAGTTCTGGGACAAGATAAATGAATACATATCATTGAACATAAGTCATTCCCTGGCCATTAGCCAGGCATATTGTTCTGTTGTTCTCATTCTTAATCCCCCCATGAAGTTCATTTCATTGTGACTTAGAGAGATTTGAGTGTAATCATGGTCAATGCCAGCTTTTGGGACAAGGGGCCACCTAACCATCGGAACTTTAAGACCTTCCACCCCAAGCATATCTCTACTACTAGCATCAATGGGCCCCAAACCCTGGAGTAAAGCCCTGTATCTAGCTGGACCTAGGGAGATGTCACCTGTTATGTGTGCAAGACACTTAGCAAGTGAACAACCTCCAGGACCAGTGACCAGCAGCTGAGTTACCTAAACCACAGTCTGCTTCCTACAAATGCTGAGCAAGCCAGGGAGCCCTGAGGTCTTGCACAAACAGAAGACAAGAAGGCAAAGACACAGCCATTCTAAAAATGGGGTGGTTTTAAACAAAATAAGGTAAAGATGGGCTAGGAGAGATTTCTAAATAGAAGTGGTAGAATTCTGAAGATCAAATTCTTCGGTACTACCTGTCTGCAAGCCCCACCTTGATCTCAGACTTCATCATCCTATGGAAGGACTTGACTTTTGCCTGCATGCTTCATCATCTCTTCTTCTTTTCTGATGGTGCCAGAAAGGGCATATTTCAGGCTTCCAGAATGTTCCAGCTGCTTGTGAATTCATAGTGTCAGAGTCACTGCAGAGACATTGAACCTGTTCTGACCAAGACATACTTTGCCAAAGAAGCCAGGCTTATCCAGACAGTCATATTTTTGGATACTTTCTCCTGTTTACTGCTGTAACTCAAAACTCTAGGATGCAGCAATAAATGAGAAACAGCCCCGTAGGCCTAATCTTCCACTTTGCTTCTGTCTCTCAGAGTCAGTAATTCTAAGCTGGCTGGCAAAATAGGTATGCCATGTTTCTAACAGTCCTGTCACATGTTAGACATGGCCATAAGCATTCTCAATGTTTTGTTTTTACTACTTTATTTCTGATGTTATTATTCAACAGTCTTCAAAGCCTACAGATAGTTTCTTCTATGCAGCAGCTGACACATACAGCTCCCCCACCAACCCCCACCAACTCCCACAAATCATGCAAAGAACCAGATCCATAGAGTGGCAAAGAGGAAGCACAGAAAGTCCAAGTGTACCCAGTCTCCAGCCTACTTAAAACTTAACATGCATACCTTATGCTAGTTGTTCCCCATTCACTCTCCCAACACAGGTCCCTGTAACTGTTTCAACAGGCTCCCTGGTAGGCTGGCTTTCCTTTGGGTTCAGCCAATGAGGGGAACCAGAAGGAGACTGGAGGGAAGGCAGAAAGAGAGGTTAGGCTGTCTCTTCTCCATTTCCTAAAATGACTGGGGTCCCTTCTTCACAGTCCCCAGTCCATCTTAGCTCAGATAAAACTGATTCCTGACACTTGTTAAAGACAATAAGTATGACTTTACTCAGGGACTACCTGTAAGGACTACCACAATGGGGTAAAACTAGGCTTACTTCTGAATACGAGAAGGGAAAGTGAAAATCTATAGCCCAGGAGGAATTCTGGCTGATCTGACCTAACAGGATTCTTGCTGAAGACAGGCAGGATGATCAGAAACCTGGTCATATATCCAGGGTGAATAGGTATGAAGGATGGGTGATTCTGATTAAACCAACTTAGCAGAATTTTTGCTAAAATTAGGTGATGTGAAGATGGACATGGAAGTCCAAATGTCAGGGTTCAGGGAAGAGAGTCCCAACTAGAGTTTGGTTGAGGAGAGACACTCTGTTGCCTGGGCCCTCCTGGTCTATAAAAAGTCTTCTTCCTTTGTCGTTTCCTTTAAACTTGAACTTCTGAAAACATAACTTTCCTTAAGGTCTCCTGAATTATCTGTGTTTGATTTTAGTTTCTGCTTGGACCCAGACTGACACAATCCTGGAGTCCATTTCTGTGCTGTGTGCATCACCAAAGCATTGTTAGCATCCGACATTATTTACTGTTTTATTTCTGATGTGACCATTCCACAGAAATCGCCTGAAGATCTTCTAACAGCAGACAGATACCTCCCTCAAAATGGAGGCATTTGAGAGGTGGGTGTTCCCCCATGATTTACAATATGCTTTCAAAGTCTCTCAAACGAGTGCCTTGTGAATAGAAAAGATTTATCACTTGCATTCCTTCTACTGGAAACAAGCCTGCACCTCACATCAGAGAATTCCAGCTATAGGGAGCAAAGTCAGACAAAATTGAACTCTACAGACAGCTGGAAAGGTCATTCCTCCTCAGCATCAGCAACGGGCACATTCATTCTCTGATGAAAGCTGATTGCCTTGAAAGGCAATTTCTCTGATCTGCACAGCAGTACACACGTCCATCCTGAGCCCCCTTTTGTCACTGAGAACAATGGAAACACATGAGCTCAATGGATGAAGTGATCCATCTTGTTCTATTGAAAAGAACCCCCGGGAGACACAGGTTAGTTAGATCAGAGCTGGATAAACTAACATTAGATGCTTGCTGTTTTTGTTCACACTCAAAGAGTAAAATAACATCTTTCTTCTTTTAATCTCTTCCTTCATTGACTCCAAAGACCTACAAGAGTTAAACTCAAGTAACTTTTTATTATGATTGTTCAAAAGCCACCTTTTGGGGGTGCTTGGAACATGTATTTCATAGTCCAATAGCTGGGCGGTGGCCCTGCTCCTCCTTCTCCACCTAACTTTGAAGTGTACTTCTTTAAAACAGGAATTGACAAGGATCAAATGCTTTATCCTGACTGCCTGGTCATCCCAGGGCCTCTTCCATCCCTGTCAGTCATGTCCCCTTGGGTTGCCTGTCTCATTTTGCTGCAGTTTTTATAACTCAAAGTCAGGCATCTCCTGCTCCGTGATGACAGCTGCAGTGATTGCCAGAATGAGGAGGCACTCAGCCTGCTACAATGCCCAGTGAGAG